>NW_008806283.1:0-430569 GCF_000400465.1 Wallemia ichthyophaga EXF-994 | reverse complement strand
AAGCCCAAACCTTAACAGTTTGCGTCGAATTCCTGTAGAGATCATTAGACGTGTTGATAGGTATGTTAGCACTAACAGGTTTATCTACGTTATTATCAGATATATCAGTCTTTTTTTCGTCTTCAGCTTCAATAACGGCATTTTTCCTGTTATGAGTGAGGTGTATAGCTAACGTGTCTCACCGAAGTTGTCTGGAGATTTCTCGTTTTATCTACCTACAAAATCTTTTGATGGCTTAATATGTTATGTCAAGGCAAATTAGTTGGTTAAATCGTAGCGTTTGTCGTAGTAGGAATATCCATATACTGAATCACTTGCGATGTCATTGAGTGCAATTTGGATCAGTATGACGGATATATTTTCACGAACTTAAATAACAAACCTCTCTACCAATAAAATCAAACAAACACATTCCATGATACCTTTGGGAACGCGTTAGACCCCCTAGTCGCTCATCGCCCTTCATGGACTTATTGTACCTCCTTAATCAAAAAAGAGTTTTATCACATACTTTTCACTGAGTAAAAATTCCAACATCCTCTATATTATTACATGGTTAAAATCGTGTGCAAATGAAATTTCCGGAAGATCCGCTTAATAAAATATTTTTGAAGGGTTAATTATCCTGCATCTTTTTTGCGTGTGCTTCACGACGCTCCTCCATATCGATGATATCAGCATCACGGCCCATCGTCTCTGGAAGGAGAAGGGTGAAAGCAGCGCCAACGATAGCAATACCGAAGAAAATCCACAGTGTGTTGTCTGTTCCGATGTGCTTGGATGCTTCTCCGAAGCCTAGGGCAGCTATAATGGCGCCAACCTTACCACAAGCAGCGGAAATACCGTGACTGAATCCTTTTACACGTGTTGGGAATACCTCGGCGGGCATAATGAAGCATGTCGTATTTGCACCAAAGTTGAAGAAAAATTGCAGCAACGCGAAACATGCAAAGAATGACGCAGTGTGCTCCCTGAGATAATCAAAGGCACCTGCAAGAATAGCAAGAAAGAGCCCTTCGAGCAAAAATCCAAAAAATTGCATCCACTTGCGACCGATGTACTCGACCGTGACCATGGCAACGTAGTAACCTGTTGAACAGGTTAGCGATAGGTTAGCGATAGTAAAAAATAAGCGATTGTGCTCACCAGGAAGGAAACCTGCGGCACAGATAATTAAATTTGCTGTGGTGTTGTCCCAAATATACTGGAATGAACCAGAATTTTCATCAACCAATCCAACAGCATCGATAACGACAGATTGATTCAAGTTGATACCATAGAAGATAATGTCCATTAAAAACCACGTTGAAGTTGTACCGAGAAGGAGCTTAGCGTGTCTCCATTCACTGTAATACTCCTTAAATTCATTGAACGCACCCAACTTCTCGTACCAGACGTGCTTGGTGGGTTTGCCTGCATCAGGATCAACCTCTTCCGACTGCGTTTGCTGTGGTTGCTCTGGTGCCACTTCGATATCTTTTTCATTTGAATGAGTCGAGTTATTTGAGTTGTTTGAGTCATTTTTTTGAGATTCGATAGCCTCTGGGTGAACATTCTGGGCAGTCTGAGCTTGTAAGGCTGCTTTTGGATCATCAGCGTTGAGAATCTTGTCGTCCTTGTCTTCTCTCATCGCATTGACTGCATTGAACTTGGTCGATTCAGGAAGTCTAAGACGATGCCAGAGTGTAATGAAAGCTGGGACCAAAATGACACCAAAGCATATCCTAAAGCATGCGTTGAATTGACCAACATTTCCATGTTCTTGAATGCCAGTTTGGAAGCAAGCAAGGACGATGAGAGTTACTATCGAGGCGCCAAATTGACCCCAACCTTGAGCAGCGAAAATAAAGGCGAGCAAAGTACCACGCCTTCTCAAATTAGCCCTGTCACTAACAACAGAGGCTGACATTGGATAATCACCGCCGATACCGATACCCATGGTTACCCTGAAAACTGTTATCCAAGTAAAGAGATCAACACCGCTAAAGCCGTGCTCGCCGACAGAAGGGGGGCTGAGAGGGTGTTAGATTGAATAAGGAAAGAGAGGGAACGCACCTAATGAGAAGGATTGTCGATACAATCACAATCATCATTTCTTTACCGTAGACAGCCTTTCTACCAAATATGTCTCCTGCAGCCCCAAAACCCAGCTGACCAACAACGCAACCAATATTGGCCGCAGCTTTGGCAGTACCACCAGACAAAGAAATTTCTGAAGGGGAAGAGCTTGGCCTGCCAAAAGCGATCTGGCTCAACATAGGGAAGACCAAGTTGATAATGAAGAGATCGTACCTAAGTGAATGTTATAGTAATGTTCCGTTGTGTATCGTGCTACTAACGCATCAATGAAGAATCCAGTGCTAGCTATAAGCAACAGCTTCAACTCAGGGACTGCTGCCAAGTCAGCTGAGTGGCTGGCGCACGTTTTCACTCACACGTGGGTGCCCATCTGCGCTGCTTTGCACGTTCGTCCTGCTCATAGGTGGCAAGCGCGCCCTTCTCTTGGTAGGCGTCCATATGTGTTTTTGGTTTGAACGAGTGGTGTTGGTAGTTTTAGCTGAAAGATGTGGTTTGCGGAGTGATTGATTGAACAACGTGCGACGGAGATCGTTTTGTGATCTGAAGCGAGCGTGATGAACGGGTGGAAGGAAGGCGCGCGTTTGCATTATAAACACCCGTGGAGCGCTCGCAGCCTTTTTTAAGTCGAATTGAAAAGTTTTCGTAGCTGCCGAGCAGATTTGCGGGAGGAAACAGTAGCAACGAGAAGTATTAGCGTGCATTTTGCATCACTTTAGAAAGTCTACACGATCTCTTTATAAGTTATTTCCTATTTCGGCAGTGTCTTCATGCCAATTCAGAGTTACGTCAGAGGGGGAACGTGAACTTGTAAGAGAAGGCTAAGCTTTAAGATATTGTTCTAAACTTCATATTTCATCTATACTACGACTTAACTTAATGACGTCGGTAGATTTATTTCGCGGTGAGTGAGTCAAATGAGAGCCTTTATAGGAGTAAAGTTACTATGTTACTGGATAGCCCACTATAGCGAGCCAATGTACTCTCACATGCGACGTGCCTTCAAAAGCTACCGGTGGCCAAGCATGTGGAGGTAATTTGACACTTGTTCATGTGTTCATCTGCATCGGCAGGTGTATCAGGATTCTAATTGGCAGACTAATACACCAAACTCCACACACACACTTATCAGAAAGATCGAATCATTGTATCATTTATTATTTTATCATTTTATGCCATCTACAAATGCACCACGACAAAGGGCACGTCCTGGTCCTCCTCTTGCTCGTCGGTGACCATGACCTCGACGAGCAGGCTCTTCTGCCAAGCAGGGACTGGCTTCTTGCTTACATTCTCTACGAGATCACTGAAGCGCAGCGCCTTCCTCTCTTGCTGCTTCTTAGGAGGGAGGAAGAAAGAGTAGAGCATACTAGTGCCCTGGCTGACCATGTTCACTTCGAGTTTGTGTTGGTTCTGGAAATAATCCATGAATTCCTGCAGTGTAGGGTTACCACTGACCTCAAAGCGGTCCCACAGCGTCCACTCGACGTTGCCGTACTTAAGCTTCGGCGCGGCGATTGGGTCTGAGAACCCAAAGAAGGGGAGTGCAAGGTTGACGAAGCCGTTGTTGTATTTCTCGAGGTCCTAAAGTGTGCGTCAGTAAAGCGTCTCATTCCTCGGCCACTAACACCCACCTTCTTCCCGTCGATGACCTTGCACAGCTCCAAACAAACCAACCCGACTGCCACGGACGTCGTCGTTGCGATAGCTGGGATGATCTTGCCTGCAATCTGCTTAGTCCTGAGACGCTCTGCGGGAGTGATGCCGTAGTTAGCCGCGCGGAGATTAGATGCTGCATTAATAAAGTCGATGTGGTGGTTCGAATCGTCGTCCTTCTCGAACTCAACGGGCGTAAGGCGGAAGCCAGCGAGGGAGGAGGGAGCCGGCAGCTTTTCCTCGAGTTGCTTTACCACCACTTCATCGTCCTCCTCCTGCGCGGGCGCCGGCTCATTCTCGTTCGTCTGCACCTTCACACCACTCCGGGGTGCGAATGGCGCGACGGCCGTTTCCTCAGCTACAGCCCGGTAGCGCTCCTCTGCCACATCTCCGCGCAAGCCGTAGTTGAAGGCGTGCAGATTCGCAGCGGCCACTATGTACGCCATGTGAAGCGGGTTAGTGGCGTCAAACGCGAGCGCTTCCGGCGCGCGCTTAGGTCCCGACCAGAAAAGCGCTCCGGAGGACGTAGTCGCATCGCGCGGGAGTGAGTGGAGTAGCTGCTGGATGGAGTGGTTGTAGTGCTCCTCGAACTTGTATCGAGCCCAAACTATGCACTCGTCAAAGCTGATTGGACGAGACGCTGTCAGGGCATCCAGGATCTCCTCCAGCTGAGGACGCTGCTGCCCTCCAGAACGCAACGTCGTCTCAATGTAGCCCGGCTGAGAGAGATACATGTTCACATTGGTGGGTGGCTTGACGAACAGCGCATCAAAGTTCTCACGAGCCCATTGTATCGTGTGCTCGATGGCATTAGGGAAGTTTTTCACGGTGCACGATGGAATCTCCTTCTCCGGTGGGTCCTGTGAGGAGGAGTAGGACTCAGTGAGGTCGGGATATACGACCTGTGTGTTTGCCTTTGTGCCGAGCGTACCCGACTCTAAAAGAGGCTTTTTGTAAAACACACACCTTCTATCCACGTACTGCCTAGCAGCTACATTATCCAGTGCATTCGTCACGCCGGTGAGCGAGTTGAAAAAGTCTTCACCATACAACTCCTCCGTCTCTGGACTCACGCGCTCCTGGTAGCTGGTGATTTTACCGCGCAGGTCCTTATTCATATCTGCAACGGCCTCCGCAGCCACCTCTGCCTTAAACTTGCCGAGGTCTTTGGCGCGGAAGAGGAACTGCCTATTCAGATTGCTCTTCTCGATAGTGTCGAGATCAGTTACGTGAATCTTGCCATCTTTGCCACTGCCTAGGCCCATCATGGACCAGTTCTTGAGCATCTCACACCCAATAGCGCCCGACCCGACGAGAAACTGGCGCGCGTTTGCAATCTTGTCGTGGAACGCTTTACCAAAGATAGCAATCTGGGCGTCATAGCGGGAGCCGAGGGGCTGCACGTCTTCCTCAGATGGGAGCTGGTCAGGAAGAGACTCAAGCGAGTCAAAGTAGAGGTGTTGAAAAAGCGGGCTGAATTTACCTGAGCATCCTTTGAGAACCTCCTGCGCGGTGAAACCACCAATGACGGCGTTTACAGGGGCAAAGTCACCGCGTGCTTGGTAGGAGAGCTCACTGAGCACTTTATCGTCTACTTCCTCAGTGGTGAGCTTCTTCGCCATCTCCAAAAGTTTATGTGCATCCTCGCCATTGCGTGGACGGGGCAGATGGCCATGCTGTTCGCTGAAGGCGGAGAGGGCTTGGAAGCCGGCGTGAAGAGTGGGAGGACGGTCAAACTTGGCAAGGTCGAGGAGCACCTCTGGCTGCTTGAGCGACTCTCTAAGTGACTTGAAGGAGAAAATCTTGGGCTGCTTAACCTGGGTGAAAACACCGCCAGACGTGTACGCGTCGTAACTGGAGGTATCACCGATGGTGAAAGTGTAAGGGCCCTTAACAGAGACCTTCCTAGGCTCACTCTGGTTAAGTTGGTCCATGCCCTTGATTTCAGAGAAGGTGACGTAATCGCCATCTTCAAGGCCGTGTCTGGTATCGTCGAGACAGGTAACCATACCTTCGTTGTCATTTTCAATCTGCGCAACCATCCCAGTGATGGCTGGCTCGCCTGTAGGGTCAATGCACTTGAAAGCACTGCCGAAATCGTTGAAGACGCTGCCGAAGAGACCGCGGGTGTCAGCGGCGATGAAGCCGATATTGTGCTGGTGGCAATAATCATTGTAGTGGAGTTGCTGTGAGAGGGGAGTGTCTGTGAGGACCACGACTTTGAATGGCCTAAGAAGTGATGTGTTGAGGGATTGCGTGGAGTCAGCTGCCTGGAGGAGTTTCACAGGGACATACTGATTAAGCTCAGCAAGCTTCCCGAGGGCCACTTGGTCGCGTGGCTTCCCAATGTCAGCGTCATCGAAATAGAATTGCGAGGAGAGGTCAGCAAGCGTGACTGGGTGTGGATCGTAGATGGTGACGCTCTTGACACCGGCCAGGCAAATGTTCTTTGCAATCTCGACGCCTAATCCACGCAAACCAACGATGAGCACGTCTGACTGGCTCATGGCTTTCATTGCGTCTACGCCGAGTACAAAGAGCTGCCTCGAATAGAGAGATTCATCGATATCGTTATTATCACCATTGTCCAGCTGAATATTCTTAAGATCATCTCTCATTTCTGTGTCTGTCATTGGTGTTGGCCGTTGGTGTTCAAGAGAACAGACGTCCATGTCCGGCGATTTCTACGCGCTATTCCGGAGACAGCCGCAGAATACAGCTAGTACCACTGCCAATACCACAGCCGCTGCTCCTCCCAAGAAGAGAGGCAGGCCCATCAAGCACCAGCGCGGCGAGCAGACCAAAATGAACAGAGATGGCACTATCCACGACGCCACAAAGAAGCGGAAGAATAGCGTTATTGATATTGACGGCGATGAAGATGAGCCGGATATTAAGAAACAACAGATGCAGCCAACGCAGCCATCGACGCGGCCACTGCATCCCCTCTTTACCTCCAATTACTCGCAGAAGAGCTCCGAAAAAGCAACCGCCAAGCCCATCCAGCAGCTTAACGCTAGAATACCCTCCATCTCTGAATCGCACGTTCAACCAGACGGCGATCGCGCGATTTATGTCCATATCGGTGAAGCGCCATTTAAGAGGCGCGAAGAGGGTGTTAAAGTGGCTGAGCAGGCATGTTCATCTACAGGGATGTTCAAATTAGCTTCGTTGAGTGGCTACACGAGCTACAAGTCCGATCATAGCATCCGCGACAAGGTACATAATATAAAAAAGTCTCAGAAGACAGAGCAGGCACAGCACTCACTCATAACTCGCACACTCGCTCCGAAACACCCTTCACAAGTGCTGCACAACGGCACACTCGCCACCTACCTCTCTGCATGGATGGCGAATCTCGCACTCGGTTCTCCGCGCTGGGAGGATGTGCGAGCGGGGCAAGAGCTGCGTATGCGTGGACGTAAGGGCAAGAAAGATAATGAGGATAATTGGATAGTGGACGATATGTTCGATTTTGATTTTGATTTCGATGCTCGCGTTGAACCACCATCACAGCCCAGCTATTTACCCACACTGCCACGCACACACCACCCAGATTCCATCGAAAGTAATTGCATACTCTTGCAGGGTGCGCCTGGTAGCGGTAAGACAGCGGCGGTTTATGCGGCGGCACACGCGCTCGGCTGGGATGTCTTTGAGGTGTTCCCCGGCCAGCGGCGGAGCGGGAAGGAAGTACTAGATTTGGTGGGGGCGGTAGGCGAGAATCACATAATTGGTGGGAGTAACGTGAAACAACATAAGCGAAACACTCCAAAGCACTCTCAACACCACCCAAACCCCCACAAACAATCAGTCATTTTCCTCGAAGAGGTAGACGTGATTTTTGAGGAGGATAAGGGTTTCTGGGGAGCTGTTCAGGCACTCGCACAGTATTCCAAGCGCCCCGTCGTGCTTACGTGCAACGATGCCTCCGTTATACCCTCTACCTCAGTCATCTTGCAGACCACCCTCGAATTCAAGCGTCCTCCACACGATGTCGTGAGGAGGTATATGGTGGAGTGTGGAGGGGCAAAAAAGGAAAGCGCATACACGATGCAAACATCACACACACAACTCACTAGCTTAGACCCTCCCCCACAGGTCATCGAGGACGACAAGAGCTGGCTGGTCGATTCCGCTGGCGGCTTGTACGGCAAACACTTTGACGATGGGTGTGATCTGAGACAGGCTTTGATGCAGCTGCATGTGCAGAGCAAACAGGGAACAGAAGAAAATTGCTCGGACGAAGAAATAAAAACATATGAATCTTCGCAATCACAACTTCAATCACACACAAACACTCCCTCTAATAAACAACTCCCCTCTCTCAACTCGCTCCTCAACTCGCTCGAAGCACTGTCATTCGTCGATGCACACGTCGCACAACCACTGTGGCGATCGATGGAGGTGAGTTGTATGCATACGGTTACGCGCGACACCCTCTCACACACTGCCTCCCCCGCAGCTCCTCGAATCAGAGACGCCGAATGAGATAATAGGACATGAGACACTGGGTAGAATTACAAAAGCGGATCAGACGACACTGGCTGAGTTTACGTGTGAGGGGGACATTGGGGAGTATATTCTGGATACTGTCAACAAGGCACAAGATGGCTTTATGATTTCTCCAAACAACACACCCGCTCATCACGCACAGCAGGACATACTGCTGGATATGCGCCTTGACATGTTGGGGGCTTTTGCACCAATCATGCCCTCAGCAGTCCTCGCCGTCGACTATGCGCCGTATATCCGCCAACTGGTGGCGTGCGACGACGAGCAAGAGAGACTGGCAGTAGGGGAGATGGAAGGTAGCAGTCGGGGCACGCGCAACAGCCGCAATAGATACCGGCGGATGTACGACTTTGAAAGTGTGGCGAGCATCAAGGGGAGTTATTTGAAAGAGGGCTAGTACACCTAATGCACAATACACGCAATAAATCCAGTAAACATACGAATTTAATATATGTACCTTGTGACGTCACTAGATTTTTTAGTTTTATCGCGCTTATCAGCCGGATTTATCAATTGCGTGTGTCTCCCTCAGAATAACGACCATGATCAAGAAAACACTAGCATTACTCACGCTCGCAGCATCCACGCTGGCCACGCCGATATTCACCCAGGAATTGGCACCGATCTATGGACAGGCTCATATCGACGGTGTGACTGACCCACGCGTCCACAACTCGTACATTGTCGTTTTAAAGGACGGCGTTGAGAGTGGGTAAATAAAGAACCCACAGCCCATCTAACTTTCGCAAAGCCAGCTCTCATCTCACCACGCTCGCCCACTCGCTATCCAAACGCTCCGGCGCCGGGCGCTTCGGACATATCTACAACCTCGACCACGCGGGTGACAGCATCTTCAACGGCTACTCGCTCCATGACGTTGACGAAGACGCTGTCCACCTCCTCCGCGCAAACCCTGAAATTGATCACATTGAGCGTGACTCGATTGCGCACACACAGGATATCTATCAGGGATTAGATGAAGTGAGTGATCTGGCAGAGACTTTCGACGCAGACTCTCCCGCAACTCAAAAAGGAGCTCCTTGGGGGCTTGCGCGCATATCCCACCACAACCCACTCTCGCTCTCCACTTTCAACAAGTACGTCTACGACCCACATGGCGGAGAGGGCGTGAATGTGTACATAGTCGACACAGGTATCAACACGGCTCACGTTGAGTTCGAAGGGCGTGCACACTGGGGCAAGACGATGCCTATGGGCGATGTCGACGAGGATGGTAATGGTCACGGCTCTCACTGCGCCGGCACAATAGGCTCACGCAAGTACGGAGTTGCTAAGAAAGCACAGCTCTACGCCGTTAAGGTTCTCGGCTCAGCTGGTTCAGGCACCATGTCGGACGTCGTCGCCGGTGTCCTCTGGGCTGCCCAAGACGCCAAGAGCAAGGCTGACGCTGCGGCCGAAGAGCTCCGCCAGACTGGCTCCACTTCACACAAGGGCTCCGTCGCCAACATGTCTCTCGGTGGTGGCAAGTCGCCTGCTCTCGACAGAGCTGTTGACAAGGCAGTCGAATCGGGCTTGGCTTTCGCCGTCGCTGCCGGCAACGATAATAGGGATGCCTGTGAATACTCACCAGCCGCTTCTCAGAAAGCTGTCACTGTCGGTGCTTCAACTCTTTGGGATGAGCGTGCGTATTTCTCTAACGTTGGCAAGTGCGTTGACATATTCGCACCTGGTTTAAACATTCTGTCGGTATGGAACAGCGGTCCTAACTCGATCAACACCATCTCAGGCACGTCTATGGCCTCCCCACACACGGCGGGCGCTTTGGCCTATCTCCTCTCACTCCATGCGAACGCAGCACATAAGTCTTTCGCAAATTCAGTTTCACAGGAGATGTACGACACAGGAATCAAGACCGTGCTCGACACAATTGGCGGTCTTCTCCCTGGCTGGTTGGACTGGTTCAAGCCAAAGCCAAGCGCTCCACTGCCACCAACCCCAGAACCCATCTCTCCAGCCTTCCTGAAGCAGTCTCTCCTCGAATTGGCTGGCAGAGGCTTGCTTACCGACGTCGAGCAGGGCTCTCCAAACCTTCTACTCTTCAACAATGCTACTAGCGCGTAGTGGGGTAGTCGCTGTTAGTAAGACATACACGGTAAACACATTTGTATGACTAAATTTCGTATCAATGTAAATGTAATATGAATTCTTTGAGTATATGCGTTGTGGTATAATGAGTGAATGAGGATAACGCAAATATGTTGATAAGTGTAAAAGAATGAAGGTTTTCCTGTCTTTCCAAGGTTAAAAAAAAAGTTATGTTCCCTACGATCGCCTATTGTCTTGCTAGACCAACACTAAACGCCCTCCCTCCTAAACACCCCCACTAATCTCACTCTCCATACTCCCTGATCACAGCAGTTGCCCAATCAGCATCCTCAATCGCTATTTCCTTTTCTCGATTTCTCTTCTCTTGTTTGGTCTCATCTTCTTTTATCTTCTCATGTCTCACTTTCTCCTGCTTACGCCGCTGCTCAGCTTCCTTTATCTTGCGCAAGCGCTCCTCCTGCACCATCCTATTCCTAACCATCTCCTCCTTTCTCTCGCGGCTCCGCCTCTCCTCCCTCTTCCCATTCTCCTCGCGCTGATCAATATCCTCGGCTGTAGGTAGGTCGATCTTCATTGGCTCAATGCTCCTCACTGCCGGCAAAGTCTGACTGAAGCTCGTAGGCAGTGGTGGGATATCACTTTGCGATGTATTTATCTGCACGCCCTCGAGCGTCTTTCTTCTCCTAAACATCCTTCCTTTAAATATCCTGCCCATTGAGCTCTTGAAAGTGGATTTAGTTGAGCCGGCGATTGAGTCTGCTGAAGTCGACAATCTTGCTTTATGCGGTGATCTCCAATCACCGGCTGCACTTGTGTTATGCGGTCTTTTATTGGGTATTATCTTGTCATAGCTGTTGTCATTGCTGTGATTACCAATCAACTTAGGCTCAAGCTTTGATATCGCAGGTGGTTCAGTGAGGGATATAAAGTTGAAGCGTTCTTCCAGTGGTATCGATGGACCGAAGTCTTCTGCTTGCGCTAATTCTGTTTCTTTTTGGGCGTGTGCCTTGGCATCTGAGTCGGACTGTTTTGATTTATTTGTCGCTATATAGTTCCACCCGTTGTCTGTTTCGTTGGGGAATGTCGCTTCCTTATCAAAATGCTCTTCTCTCTCACGCACAACGAATGATGGCAGTGGTTTGCGTCTGCAGCTGTGATTGCGACTTTGATTTTGATTTTGATTGCTGGTTTTTGTATCTATTTTGGCTAATCCTGCCGCTTCATCCACCTTATCCATCCCTATTGTCTCCACTCTGTCTGTCTCTCTTTCGCGCTGCTCCTCGGCGCCAAGCACCTTAGCAGGACTCTGCCACGTTGGCATCGACTGAGAGCTCTGATCGGACATTATTGAAAGGCGCGAGCCACTCAATACAGCGATATCCTCTGACCTCCTGCGCTGTGAGGCGGTTGGAGAGTGTGTAGAGGTGTGATCGCCGGGGTTATTGACACTAGCTCCAGCTGGTCCCGCGCTGATGCTCCTGTGAGCCTGCACACCTAATTGCGCACCACCTACACCACCTGCAACCCCCGCACCACCCTCACCGACACTGACTCTGGGTATCCTATTGCCAATAATCTGTCCACCTCCACTTACACTGTTCTGCCTCACAGGTTCCAATGGCTTGCCTGTGTCGAATTGCGAGAAGCGCGCTGCACGTCCCTTGACGGACAGTCTGCTGTCTATGGCCTGCGCTGTGTATGCATTCTGTCGCGACTGCGCTGTCCGCTGGCGCACTGATGCATACTGCGACAACTGCGTCGACTGCTCCAGCGCTTGTATTCTTTCGCTGATTTTGTTTTGCTGTTGCATCACTGCATCTCCGACAGAGGCGCGCGAGGCGTGAGAGTGTGAGTGGAGCGAGAGAGGCGTGGGCGTACAGTACAGCCAATGTCAACACGCGACAAATGCAAAGATAAGAATATTTAAATAAATCTATTAATCATCACATTTTATACTTCTGTATACATCTATCTCCACCTAGAGGCTTCCACTCCTCGAGAACCTGTAGCTGCTGGTCTGCTATTGCTTCTGCTTGTCTCCCTGCTAATATTGCTACTGCTCGCACTACTAGGCTGTCTGCTGCTATAGCTGGAAGCAGATGGGGCAGATCTTTTCAGTATTTGCTTGATACCGAAGCCACCATTACCGTTACCATTGCCATTACCATTACCATTACCGTAACTACTACTAGAAGCATTCTTCTTGCCTGCCGAGGGAGCATGTTTGCGCAATACCTTACCCTCCAGCTCGGCCTTATCGTTTGCAAACTGGTTCAACAGGAAGACGACATTGTTAGCCATCACATCAAGCTCCACCTGCTCCTTGGGTGACAGTTTCTCCTCGTTGCTCTGTTCAGCCTCTTCTTCACTCTGAAGGAGCAGCATGTTATCGAGCTTATACACCTCTTCGTCATTGTACATCTCCGTCTGCTCGAGTGCACTACCCGCGTGTACACCTTCGAATGCGCGCAACATGCACGAGTGCACCATTGCCTTAAGTCTGCGCAGTGATTCGAGTTGAGGTGTGGCTGTGACAAGGTTTAGTAAATTAAACAAACTTCAGCACTCCTGTCACTCACCTCCGAACAGCGTCACCCAGTCATCTAGCACATAGTCCCCGCTGTAGTCATCCAGCTTGATCTCCGCTGCGCCGAATATGGCATACACCATCAAGTCGAGTCGCGTACACATCCGCAACATCACTTGCGGCTCCTTCCCACCAGGACCTGCTGAGAGGTTGGAGATATTCTTTGTTTTTTCTTGGAAGGAGACAATGTGCTTGTTGAAATGATCCATCTGCTTCTTGTAGGCTACTTCATCCTTTTCGTTTCTAGGATGGAGAACGGAAGAGCTGTGAATGAATACGCTCTGTAGATTGTAATTATGTTAGTGAAATACCATACCATACAACCCCACGCACCTTTTCAGCTGCCATGCGATGATTGCGATCGCCCGTCCTGAGAGCAAAGTTAGGTGAGCATGACATAGCGATGAGAGCCGCGAGGAGGGGTTTAGAGCGAGCGTTAGTATTGAGATACTCCGGTACAATCAACTCTCCTCTCCTCGCGCGCAACTTCTCAGCACCGATCTTGGACTTGTTGAGTGCAGGATCAGCCGTCATGAAGTCAGTCAGCTTGAGACTTTCGAGCGACTTGTAGAGATGCTCCTTGACCTGTCTGATCTGCAAGAGAGTGGCACGCGAGAGGAAATTCTCGTTGACAAAGTCCCACGCCTGCGAGTGGCGCCCAGCGCTATGCAGCGCCCACCACGCTTCGTATGCATTGAGGATGGTGAACGGGTCGCTCTTGTACTCCAACCGACTCCATTTCTGCTTCGCCGCATTGGCTTCTGCGCGGTGATCAAGCGGTGCGACGAACGGATCCCGGTTGGTGAGAATAGCAGCGAGAGTGAGTGCAGGATCGAGACATCTGAAAAAGGTCGCATATAGTATCAGTTTGCCGATAGGCGCTTCAATCGGCAGCTGGAGCAACACCTTACCAAGCGACGTAAGCTCCTTCTTCTTATTAATTGCTCCGATCAGATAGAGCCTATCGAGCGCCAACTTCACCCTTTCGGGAGCTGGTGGCTCGATCGCCTGCGCTAGCACATCCTCGACTTCGAGACCGGGGAAGTTAAGCGCTTTCACGCGAAGCACTACCTCGCTCAAATCTACCCTCTTCATCTCGACAGTCTGGTGTGCTGCTAACGACTCATACCTGCGCTTGGACAGAACACCATAGTACTCTCCCTCACGGTGTCTACCGGCCCTACCGGCGCGCTGGTTGAGGTTGGACTTGCCGACCCACGCCGATACTAGCTGACTCATGTGACGCTCCGCATCGTATCTCTTCTCCTTGACTCTGGCCGCATCAACGACGTAAACTACGTCAGGAATGGTAACTGACGTTTCAGCGACGTTTGTTGAAAGAATAATCCTCCTGATACCGTCTTCACACGGCTCAAAAATCTTCTGTTGCTCTTGGACAGGCACCGATGAGTGCAGCACGTGAATTGAGTATTTGGAAGAGTCGTTGAAGTTTATACCGCAGAGTTGCTGCTCTTCCAGAATAGTCTGCACAGCCTTAATCTCATCCCAACCAGGCAAGAAGATGAGCAGATGGCCGTCAGCGTTGCGCGAGAAGCTCAAAACATGTGCAATCGTTAAAGCTACGAGTGGGTATGGTATTTCAATTTCATCTCCACCGACTTCACTTCTAAACTCATTTCTCATGTACTCATTGACATTCTTCTCTCTCCACACCCAGCCACCTTCTCTTTCGGGCACTGCCTTGAGATCCTCGAGATAGTCGTCGAGGAAGTGTTTTGTCACCGGGTAAGAGCGTCCAGGTATATCAGCAACTGGGGCAGGTACGCCGTTGTTGACAGAAGCAAAGTAGTTTTGGAAGAGATCGGAGTCTATGGTAGCTGACATGAGAATAACCTTGAGTGGCTTCCCCCTTGCTTGACGATCGGCGATAAGACGCTTGAGCACAACGAGAGTGAGGTCGGTATCAATATCACGTTCGTGAACCTCATCGACGACAACATGAGTAATTTCGTCGAGTAGGCCATACCTCTGAGCATCTCCTTCAGCATTAGAATCAACACTCTCACTCTCTTCTAGAGCGGACTGCATACGTCTGAGGAAGACACCAGTGGTGCAAAAATTGATGGAACCATGAGGTTCAGCTTTCTTTGATTCAAAACGCACCTGGTAGCCAACTCTTTTGCCGAGCTTCTCACCACGCTCAGCAGCGACTCTTTGAGCAACAGAGATGGCAGCAATACGTCTTGGCTGGGTGCAGAGAATGTTACACTTGCCACCTCTACCATGCTGGATAGCGTCGTCGAGGAGGAGCTGGGGCATCTGAGTAGTCTTGCCTGAACCAGTGGCGGCCATGAGTACAGTAATCATGTTTTCATTAACGCTTTTCACAACCTCCTCTGCTTGAGTGAAGATAGGCAGTGAAGCTCTCTGCTGGCGAATCTTTTCGAATTGCTGGTTTGTATTGTAGAACTCAAGGTCCTTGGACATTGAGAGAGATTTATTCTCCAAGTGACGTTTAGCAGGAGCTCTACGTGGTTTGAATTGTTTCTTGGAAGCAGGGTTAGTGAGAGATGTTGGTGTGGATGGACGGGTAGTGATATCATCGTCTTCATCATTATATGGACGTTTTGAGTACAATTTCGAAGATTTTGTATCGTCGATGATGTTGTTGAGTATTTCTTGTACCTTATTGGAAGCTTGGTAGGATAAGGTTGCACCTTTGTGTGCTTCCATAGCAGCCTTCTCAGCCTTATCGGCCTTTTCACCCTTAATGGATTGTTCAAATTCGAGCCACAAACCATTGTCGCACTTTTCGAGATACTTTGTAGCATCAATATAGGCTAGTTGCGTAGCCTGCCTCTTATTGGAGTGCTTTGCGCTGCCCATGGAAAGATTGGCAATGACGATAACACATTCCCAGCCATCGGAGTGCTTCTTCTTACTTTTTGTGCTAGAAGAGTACTTTTGATAGGCGTCTGCAAAGTGACGCATATTGAACTTCTGGCAGTAGAAGTCGATAAATCTCTTTGAGAGCTCGAAATCCAAACCAGTGGCGCCGTCAGATAAGAAGTGATGGAATTGTTTTGCTTGGGGTTGAGACTGAGGCTGAACTTGAGTCTCTGGCTTCTCAAGTAGACCCAACGCTTGAAGCTGATAGAGAGCGTCCAAAGCAGCGAGCTGCTCAGAAGTCTTAGCAACAACGTCATCACCGCAGCCTTCAACATTCCTATCAGGCAATTGATCAGCCAGAACGAATGACCTAATTGTGAAAAAAATGAAAATTTAGCGGGGCAGATATTGCAGTAGATTAGACGCACCTATACCTCTGTTGGCCTTCGATAAGACACTTTACAGTCTGGTAGGATGGCTGATAGCCCCACTTGAGAGAAACGTAGTTAGCGATTGGAGATTTAGGATTCTGGGAGATTTGAGGGGGGAGAGATATGCCAGGATACGAGTTTTCAATGAATTTCTTCTTGCGGATTAGACCAGGGAGGGAGTATGGCTTTCGTGTTTGCTGTGATTGCTGTGGTTGTTGTGGCTGCTGCTGATTCGAAGATGTACGCCATTGATTAGCGTGGTGTGCCATGTGATTGCTGTTGTGATTGCTGTTCACGCTCATCTTTGTTGATTTATTGGAGAAACTGGCTAAAGAATCGAGGCTCCTCTTGGACATACACAACTAAGGAGGAAGAAGCATCTTGTACTCCAACGACCAAGAAATAAATTCAAAATAATATAAAATGTTGAGCGTATTCAAACTGGCTCAATCACAGCGTTAGTACTCTACCCCTTATTCAACCACCTCTCACCAGCCATTCCCAGCCAACACTCACCGCACCCTCACAACAAGCGCTGTTAATCTCGTTAGCAAGCGCAAACAATCTTCGAGGCTGAAGAAGAAGGTGAACATCTCTCGGAAGCAATCGGTGGTAGATGCTCAACACTCAAACCTCCCTTCACCTGCACTTGGCTATCGATCGGGTGAAGAAGACATTTGGAACAACTCCCAACTCGCTCAGATTGTTCTGACACCTGAGCAAGTGTACAGTAACGTCAATGGCGTATCTGGCAGAGCTCCCCTCTCTCACTTGACTGGCGTTCCAGACGACCCTAATGACGCCTTCCCCGGTATTGAAATCCCTAAGCTGCTCAACACCCCAATGCGCTCTGAGGACCTCTTGTCCATATTCAAAACCCTCCCTTCTCTCTCTGCACAGAGGAAAACTCAATCAAACAGCCTCCTCTCTGACATTGATATCGAGACTGTCGTTGAGCACGAGCGCATCAAATTAGAAACTTTCAGCCGCCTTATCGACCTCAGGAACTCATCCGCTAAAGGCATCATGCTGGAGAATATCCGTAGATGTATCACTGCTTTTGGTGATGGCCATGTTAACGGCAACTCAACTCAACCTACACACCAAGGTGACTCAGGAAAAGTCGAAGTACAGGCGGCTATTCTCACTACCAGGATAAGAAGCTTGGTCACTCACCTCCAACTCAATCCTAGAGACACTCAAAACAAGCGCTCTCTCTCTCAACTCGTTCACCACCGTGCAAAACTCCTCAAGTACCTCAAAACCCTGTCTGATACACGTTATCAAAGTGTTTTGCCTCGTCTCGGTCTCACCCCCAAGGCTATAGAGATGGAAATTAGCGGCAGCCTAATCTGATTGTTTTGTCTTATCTTGGGTATAGAATATGATTCATTTCTTTACAATTCATCTTGTTTATTTATCATAAGCTACTTCATTAACTACCTACCTTCAAGCCACACCGAGATGACGGAGATTCTCCTCCTTGGCAGCGAGTTCAGCTCTCTTTTCAGCAATTTCACGCTGGACGCGCAGCTCAATCTCTCTAAACTTATCCTCTTCTCTACGCAGCTGCTCCTCTTTGTGACGCACACCCTCTGGATCCTCGCCGCTGTTCTGGTTAGAGCCCATAGACGATGAGTTACCAATAGGGTAGTGTGAGCCATATTCACCGCCCCCACGCGACAGCTTCTCAGTACGGTAGTTCTCGTAGAGGAAATCGTGTGTGATTTCTTTGAGATCTGTGAGATGCGAGCTGAGCAGCGCTGATCTTAATCTCGAAAAGTCCGAATGAGCGGGATCGTCTACATTGACTATTCCCCAAGGATAGCGACGCGCTCTTACGACCTCGCCATCAATCGTCATTTCCTCTTCTGAACCGACAATGGCAAATGGGAGCATAGCCTGGTGTGTGCATGAGTGAGTAAGACACCTCTCTTCAAACATCAAAACTCACCCTCAACTCGGAATTATCCATCACCGTATCCTCGTCATCCTCCTCAACATCATATGGGAATGAGTAGATGGGTATTTCGTAATGTTCGATATCCTCCATGACGCGTTTTTTGAAATTTTTCAGTTCTGAAGGTGTCAACGAATCAGCTTTGCCGACTACAGGAATGACATTAACGCGTGGGGAGAGTTTGCGCATGAGTTCAATATCCATTTCCCTGAGAGAGTGACCAGTTGGAGGAATAAAGTAGAGAAGAGCATGAACTCTGTTGTCACGGAAGCGTGGGTTACGCTTGATACGCGACTCCTCAGCGAGAATGTCATCGTATTGGCGTTCAAGGTAACCAACAATTTCCTGGAAGTTAGATTCGTTGTTGATGTTGTCGCCGAACCCAGGAGTGTCTACGATGGTGAGAGCGATTCTAAAGCCCTCTTCATCGAGTTCAACGGTGAGTGGCTTAATCTTGATGCCTTCTTCGATGTGAGCAGTTTCTGGGCTGTCATTTGGCTTGTGCGGAAGCACCTCAGATTCACACAGAGTGTTGACGAACGTCGTGCGGCCAGTGCCACTGGCGCCAACAACCATAACTGTGAACTGCAGTCCCTTCTTTACGCTCTTACGTCCTCTTCTTGCAGATGCCATCACTGGAGTGGTTTAAAGAGGGCTTTGACACGCGCATACAAGACTCACTTTTTTATTCGGTATGTGACTGTACAAGGGGCACGCACGGATAATTCAAATGGGATTCATGCCAATTCAAATATAAAATATAAAGATTATTCTTCAATTACACTAGGATCAAATTCGTTTGTATCTTGTACATCTTGCTCTTCTTGCTCATTATCTTTCTTCCTGCCTGTGCTTTGTATCTCCCTGTACGCTGCCAACTCATCGTTAAGCAACTCATCCAGCTCACCACCCAATTCCATCTCCTTGACAGCCGCAAAAACATTCTCTGCGTTTATAGTCTTGTTCTTCTTATCGTGTGCCTTCTCCTGTGCCGACGAAGCCAGCCAGTTTATAAAGACGGAGCTACTCTTTTGTATAGCTAGTAGCGTGTCTTTCTGAAATTTGGCACCATCCGGCACTCCCTCTTTAGCTAGCTTCGTGACTGTGCTTTTTGGTAGCTCAAACTTGTCGATACCTCCGCTGTCTTCTTCTTTAGTTTTTCTGAGATTTCTTCTGGGTTTAGGGGGTTGTTGAGTGTGTTGCTGTAGCTGTGTGTGTGTGTATGCTTGTTCTGGCTGCAATGGCTCCGATGGCTGCTCCACTTGCTCCACTTGGCCCACTTTATCTGCTGACTCTGCCATGACACACCCAAATCAACCTACAAACTTGCAACAAATCCCAATGAATACTATCCATTATACTTTTCTAGCACTCTATTTCCTACACCACTCATCATAAATTTAGGCTCACATAGCTCGAGATTATCTATCTCCGCCTTGAACACCTTGTTCATATCCTGGTTCTGCATCGGATTCGGCTGGCTCGAAGTCCCTGCGAGCTGAGCAGCTGTCTGCATATCTCTAACTCCATCTGCGTGGTTCCCCTCGCCTAGTATCAACCTCAATACGCTATTTAACCCGAATAAATTGAGAAAGTACCAGCTGATACTGCTCACATAGCTAGCAGGCATATCATCTGTCATTATTCCCCTCTGCAACATACTCTTGAACCCTCTAGTCAATGGGAATGGCAGCTTAATCAGTATAAATCCGCTGAAAAATGAGTTTATCCAGCCCATAATTACTGTTTGAGGAATGAACATAACCATCTGCTTTTTCATTCCATCCATCATGCTGTCCATCTGTTCTGGGTCGTTTAATGGGTTTGGTGGGTGTTGCTGTTCGCCGTCTTTCGGTGGTGCCTGCTTGAGATAGCTGCCCTGTTTAAACGCTTCTATAAGAAACTGCTTGCGCTTGAAGAAGGCTGTAGGCGTAAGAACTCCACCATTCTTACGCAGCATCGCTGAGCGCATCAGAGCACGCTGCTCCCTTATTCCCTTCACTTCTTGCTTCTTCCCCTTCCCGCCTAGCAGCTGCACCACATAATGCCTCAGCAGCCCGACTAATATCATTACCAGCGTAATTGGAAATAACACCCAGTCTCTGATTTGGTCGTCGATGTACAGTGACGGTGTATTCAGCGTGAGTGCCATGATGGTGGTGTTGTAAGGGGCAGAGGATTATTTAATCTCACTAAACACACTCAAATACACGCACAATTCCCTTTTCTTTTATTCATTCTCTCTTCGCTCTACATGACTTGATCCTCTTGGACGTTTTCCTATATCCTTTTCTTCTTTCTCTGTCTCTTCGTGTGCATCACCCGCCTCATTCAGCAGGAACTCTACAAACAGCTGGCCGAACGAAGCGTTATCGTGGTTCGCGGGGCTGCGAAAAGCGCTATTCAAGTAGCTCGATGACGGTGAGCTCGGTAGAGATGGGTTGTTATACCTTCCACTACCACCTCTGACAATTCCCGCTTGCTCTCTCTCATACTGATTCCAATTCAGTATCGACCCGAGCAAAGTGAGCATCTCAAATCGCTTCCCGTCGCTTCTCGGCGTTGTGACGAACTGGAGGAGGATGTTCGATATTAGTTGGCGATCCACGCTGTCTGACGTGTTGTATTCTTTCAGTCTCTTCAGTGCTTCTGTGAGATGTTCATTGAGAATGACAGCTGGAGTTGGTTAGCAAGAGCTGCCTCTTCGTAATTAAATACTCACCCTCATGCCTCACTTTCCCTATTAGAAGCGTCTTCTCTTTGCTCTCCTGCTCCAGCCCAGGTGTCCGCTCAGCGTCTTGTCTGAATATCTCTAAACTGGCCTGTATGTTGTGTTTAGTGTTAGATAGGGAAACGTAGCCTTAACCGCGCTATTCACCTTGGCATCTGCCGCTTGTCGCGCGTCATCTTCACTCTTCTCCATTAATCCACGTATCTGAGCCTCATAGTGATGTTTCATCTCGTCAAACTCCTTCTGATTAGCTTTGAGGGGGATGATGAGGTGAGCAAGACGAATTCTATTCAAACATCAACGCACCCATCTGCGCCTCACTAAGGAGACCTTCAACGTTCCTTTGAGCTGCTGAGCAATCAGCGAGTTTAACGCCCGCCGCGTCCAACTCCTTCGTGCGCGAGTCGAGGAGCAGGTGAGCCTCACTGCCTGCCTCTTCTGCTTGCTCAGCTCTGAAGTGCTCCTCATCAGCGAGAGCTTGCCAATGTTCTTTCTCAGCCTTAGTGCGATCGAGATGAGCCTCCATCTCGCGTAGTCTCCGGTGAAGGGAAGCAGACTCATGGGCGCCCGCCTCTGCCGCCTCCTGAGCCGTTCTGTCCGCAGAGGAGATACGCGAGCGCAATACTCCCACTTCACTCGCTAGACCGGCACTGCGGTCCTCTTCCTCCCGCAGCTGCCGCTCAGCTGTTGACGCTCGCTCTTGCTCCACATTTAGCCCCGTCTGCAGCTCCGCTATCTGTGCCTCGCGCCGGTCTAGCTCCTCGGCGTCTTCTTGGAGCTTCGACCCGAGCGTATCGCGCATACTCGATAACTTGCCTAATAGACTCCGGTATTGTGCTTCGAGCTTGTTCTTGTCGCTTTGAAGAGCGGACAGTTGCGCTTGCAAGGCGGCATTCGTTGTGGTGGTCGTCGTGGTGGTGGTGCCGTTCGTGGTATTACTGGTGCTGTCGTTGGTGGTATTGCTGATGCTATCATTGTCTGCTGCGTGCTGTGTGTGCTCTGCCTTCTGATCTCGCTCTGTCGTCGGCTCCTTTGACCGCTCCTGGTCCTGGTCGGGCTCCGCTATACCACTCTCCTCGCCCGCTTCTATCTCCTGGCTGTGGCTTGCATTCTCAGCCATCTTCTTGGTTTATTTTGGTGGTGATAGTAGAGAAGAGAAATGGCACAGGGGATGACACAAACAGCACGAATAGCACATATAGCACACAAATCACTTGCGATGGAGCCAAGGAGTAATAGATCAAGTAGAATATTCATCTTGTCTTGCTTTGAGGGCTAAACAACAACCATACCCTCCAGTCCATCCTGCACGCAACACAAGCACCTCTCAAAGCCATAGCTATCAGCGAGCGTGTAGATGGTATGCGTTGCACATAGCCTTTTCTCCAATCTACCGCTATCCACCTTGTCAAAAACAATGCAAGATTCGATCATATCCTCATATTCAGTTGGGTATTCCAATCCCTTGTATTCCCCATTCGTATTTGGCTTCTTCATAGCCGGGATAACTATGAATATTACTCTCTCCAGACGTGGGCTGTCTCTGTCGTCGTTATTTACTATCTCCACGTTCTCATGCGCTGCGAGTATGTAATCTTCTACACTCGCGGCCAGAAAGTAGATGCGAATATTGATGGCAGCGGGTGCGATATGCAGTAGAGTCTGCAGGACACCACACCACCGACTCAAAGGTTTCTTGAGGGTGACAGTGATATCTGTGACTGTCGAGCTAAGTGAGATTCTCTCCAAGTCAGTAGGTGAAGGCCACCCAAGGTGACTTGCTACAACCCACACAGCCTGCTGAGACAGCCATCGATATGCGTGTGGTAAGCCGTGCGACCGTAACGAGGAGGTCTCAGCCTCGTCCTGCATTTACCCATCCCTATGGCGATCTTCCTGGCGTTGTTGTGAATGTTTGTCATCGGCATCGGTATCTTTCGGACCCACTTGACTGACTCAGCTGCCGAAGGAATCAGACTGAGACTGGTGAGGTATTTCGAGAATCGCTTATACGCGTGTAGGGCATGGCGACGGCTGTCGAAACCGTTCCTGTCGCATCCACCGGGCCCCACTATCGACAACGCGTTGAAGGTGTACCCGAGCGGATAGAGACGCTTGCTGGCATACGCTAGTCTGGGCACTTGGCGTAATATCTCTATCAGCAGCTCATTCGGCAGTTTGAGTATCGGCGTCGTCATTGTCCTCGAACAACGTGCAAGTCGGGGCTTTTCAAGTGTAGCAGCTCTTTGCTGCTCTGGCTGCTGTGATTTAAATAATGTATATTCGACACTCGTCATGTCAGACCGTGTCGATACACCCAGCTCAAGTTAAACGCCTAACAGCATGTAATATTTATATATTAAGCCATGTCTGTTGGTGCTGTGATGGCGATTATGGCTTTCATTCGCCTGCGCTGTCTGCACGCCCACGCTACGCCGCATCTTCCTTTTCCTTATCGACAGCCACCACCCAACTCATGCGATTCACGCTGCTTCTAGCGCTGCTGCTGGCTTTATTAGTCTTGGTAGCAGCACAGGATAACAACGGGGATAATGGGGGTGATACTGGGGGGGATAATGGTGGTGATAACGACGATAGCAATGGCGATAACAACGGCGACGAGAACAACAATGACAACGACAACAACAGCAACAGCAACAGCGACACCGCCACAAGCACCACCAACAGCAGCAACACAGCCAGCGACAGTTCCACCTCCACGGGCTCAGCCACCCCTTCCGCGACGGAATCCCTCTCCGACGAAGCTAAATCAGCTGCTGGTGGGTTACGCTATGCAGATGCTAATGCTACTACCACTAACATTTCACACCACCAGCACGTCCAGCTCCTTCTCCCGGCTCTGGAATGAAGAATGCAGGTCCGGGTGAAGACTACATCGCAGCTTCTTCTGCTTTCTCATATACACTCAGCATTGGAATCCTCCTAGCCTCTGCTGCACTCTCAGCTCTTTTCTTAGCGTAATTATGATATCTCAATAACTTATACAGGACAGTTCATTTATGACTTTGATTTTGGCATTGGTTTTGGATTTGACTGCGCTGGAAGCTGCTCTGTCTTTTCTTCCTTTTTTTCGTCCTTCTCCTGCTCAGCTTTCTCTTTCTCCTCCTGATTCACCTGGCTTAGCGGACTTGGCTTGTGTGTATTATGTGTACTACTACCACTACCGCCACTACCACCACCATCACCCTGTAATGCCGTTCTAGCCACCGCTTTTCTCCGTGGGGGTAGATTCATATGCTGGCAGAATCTGCACTCCCATCGCAACTCCATATATTGCTCTCTGGGCACTAAGCCGTTATGCTTTGCGCACTTTTCGCAAATCAGCGCGTACTTCTGACTCACGTCTCCACTCAAATTGCTAGGATCATCGCCTAGGATTGCATCTGCTAGTCTATCGTACCAACTTCTTTGTCG
This sequence comes from Wallemia ichthyophaga EXF-994, assembly GCF_000400465.1. Lineage (NCBI taxonomy): Eukaryota > Fungi > Basidiomycota > Wallemiomycetes > Wallemiales > Wallemiaceae > Wallemia > Wallemia ichthyophaga. The sequence goes on along the minus strand of NW_008806283.1, from coordinate 406,261 downwards.
TGCTGGTGACGTTTGCGTATGCAAGTTGTCAGCTGATGTGGGTGTTTGTGGGTTTAGCTGCGTTTGCTGGGTTCTTATTGGTGTTTGCGGTGAGCGTGGGGTGGCTGGGGTGGCTGGACCTGCAGTGTTTACAGTGTTTAAAGTACCTACACTGCCTGCAGTTGGCGTCTGTGGCAGCTCTTTTGTCCTGGGTATTGGTGTCGTTGCGTGTTTTGCTTTCATTGGTGTGCTCTGGGGGGTGAGAGGAGCAACGTCGTGAGGTGTCATGCCCACCGTAGGGCCATACCTTTCGAGGAGACTTCTAGCCTCGTTGTAGGGTGCCTTAACCTTTACCTCTTCGAGTGTTTTGACGAGTGAAGTGTGCAAGTCGCGCAGTCTGATTTCTAGAAAAGAGGGTGTGTTAGATAGAATGAAGGGATGTGTACACTCCATTCTCACCCTCCCGTGATCCAATACGCGTATACCAGCTTTTAGCGATGCGTCTAGCGAACAGCATCCTGGGGATTGTTTGAGTAAGGTGCAGCGCAGGATATCACTCAGACCTACATAATTGGACCAACTACTACACCGCTCCACGCTATTAATTTGTATAAACCACTCAAACCACTTCCATCCACTGAAATTAGCCAGTCGACGATTCCAAAATACCAGAGAGCTACATATGTGGCCCAGAAGAGCATGAGGCAGGTAGTTATCCATAGCGTTGCACGTCGCTCGCGTATTCTGATATCAGCCAAGTTGGCTTGATGTTCAATAACGTCGCTCGATAGGCCATTCAGCGTGCTTTCGAAGTCCGTGTGTTTGTTTTTCTGTGGGATGTGTGAGCGGGAGTGGCACGCATAAGATCACCACGCTCACCCTCCTGAATAACGAACTGAACATTTCGCTTGTTCACCGCTAGCAACCAAGATGCCCAAAAAAGAGAAGAAGTCTTCAGACTCAAAGGCTTCGTCCAAGGCAACAGCCAAAGCAGCAAAGAAGGACAAGGCTGCTAAATCCGCCGAGAAGCAGAAAGACAAGAAAGCAAAGAAGCACAACGACGACGATGAAGAGGACTTGGAAGCAATTCTCGAGCAATTCCAAAGAGATACACAGGAAAATACTCAAGTCACTGAAGAAATCCTTCAAAACCCTCCAAGTAGACGAGCGAACGGCACTCTCACTCCAGACCCCTCAAATGCCCATCTGTGGCTTATCGGTGGCGACTACTACGATGGTCATCGTCTCCACACCTACCACAACGTTTACCGCTTCGATCCAGCTAAAGGCGATTCCGGTGAGTGGAGGGAATATAAGAGCAAGAACGCTCCAGCACCCCGCTCGGCCCACCAGACCGTATTTACTGCTCAAGGTGGTGGTAAATTGTGGCTATTCGGTGGTGAGTTTGCTGGTCACTCCACTTTCTATCATTTCTCCGACTTCTGGTGCTTCGATATCACAACCAAAGAATGGGATAGGATTGATACTAAGATTAGACCATCTGCGCGCTCCGGTCATCGTATGACTGTGTTCAAAAACCTTATCATTATCTTCGGGGTGAGTTGAGGTGTCGCGTTGCCCCAATAACACCAACTTAATCACCCTCCCCAGGGCTTCCACGATACAGGCGTCAGAACCACGTATCTAGACGACCTCTGGGTATTCTCGATGGATGATTTCAAATGGCGCAAGATCGACTTGTCCCCTCTCGAACGCAAGCCTTGTCCTAGGTCTGGTTTCTCCTTGTTGTCGTGTCCTGAGCAGAATGAAGTTGTGGTTTATGGAGGTAGGTTGGTTTCAATTTAGCATGCTCGTCTTATTCCAATTTCTCCTATTCCTCTATAAACAGGCTTCTGCAAGACATACGAGAAAGGCAAACGTCCAGTGGCTAAATCACTCGACGACTGCTATGCGTTAAAAATAACTAACGACGAGCACAACATCACGTCTTTCAAATGGGACCGTCGCAAGAAAGTTGGTTATGTTCCAAGGTATGTCTTGCTCGTCTGGTTTGCTATCAACACACTCACACAAACAGCCTCCGATCAGGCGCAACTATGACCTACTGGCCTGCCAAAAGTATGGGTGTTCTTTTCGGTGGTGTGTCTGACATAGATGATTCTGAGGAATCGCTGCAATCTATTTTCCACAATGACCTGTGCGTAGTGTGGACTTGTGCATATACCCCATCTCACGCACACTAGTTTCGGCTATAATCTCCCAGGCGGAGGGAAATGGCAGTCGCTCAACCTCCGCAAACCCAAAAAAGCAGGCGCGAAGAAAAAGTCTGCCAAGAAGAAGGCTGCTAAGGCCGCTAAGGCTACTGCGCAGGATGATAGTGATAATCATCCAGACGGGAGTGAAAGTGAAGATGAGCAAGGTACAGGTGCAAATATAGATACAGATGCAGATACAGATGATCCACAAAAAACCACCCCCATGCCACGGTATAATGCCATGTTGGCTATCCTTCGCAATACTCTCTACATGTGGGTGTTTCACTTCTTTCTCAAAACACACCTAACTGTGCTAGATTCGGTGGTATTTTCGAACAGGGGACACAGGAATTCACTCTCGATGACATGCACTCCCTTGCGCTCGATAAGCTGGATAGATTCAAGTGCATTCAAGAGTGCCACGTCGTTGGTATCGAAGATGAGCAGGATGACGATGATGACGAGGATGACGACGACGATGAGGGAAGTGAAAATGAGGGTGATGATGACGAGCAAGTGAATGGCGAGGAGGTGCAAGAAAAGCTGCAAATCCATTACACAACCGCACAAGACGCACCTTCTGAAAACACCCACACTGAAGATGAAAGTCTCCCACAACCTGGTGAAACGCTTCGCCAGTTCTTCGAGCGTACCAAAGATATGTGGGTGGAGGCAGCATCGCGGAAAATGCCAGAAGCGAATGCCAAGGAATTGCGAGGAGTTGCCTTCACGCTCGCAGAAGACAAGTACGAAGAACACAAGCCGATATTACGAGAAATTGAGGCCATGATCAGAGACAGTGGCGCTGAGCCCATCGCTGCAAAAGCTCAACAACAGCCCGGAGCAACATCTAGAAACCGCCGTTGATTATAGAATTTCCATGTACACTATATTAACATCACTATTTAAGCAATTCTATAGGTTCGAGTTGTTGAATGTATCAGTTTTAGGGTATGTCATTAGCGGAATAATCTTAGTTATCTTGCGCCTGTGATTCTCAATCACTTCACGTTGCATCCAACCATCTTCTGGTATCTTTTTGCTGTATTGGCCGTGTAGATGTATAGCGAATATTGACGAAAGCCTCTCTCTGAACTGCAACCAGTGAAGGTCAGTATAACTTGGGTCCTTCTCAAAAGGATCCAATATCCTGTTATCAAGTCTGCAGCTCCTGCCATCAGTGAAGCAGTATGGCAATATTTCAAATGGCTTGATTGGTGGATCGTTGTTTAACAATCGACGGTGTGTCTTGTGGTAGAGCAGCGCTCCCCAGTCTGTCGATCCCTGGCGAGGTTCTGGGTCGTACTGCATTATGTGCATCATTTCGCAGAGATATGGCGAGTGTTTTTTGAAATGCATCATTGCGCCGTTCAAAGGTGAGTAAGGTTTGTCTTAGTGTTTGAGGTTAGCTTAGTTAACAACTACGCACATCAAGCCCACCATAGCAATCCCATTGAGTGACAAACTCGTGCTCAAGCAGTGGCTGAAGATCCCTCGTGAGGATACTATCCATGTCGACCCAGACACCACCGTAGTTCCACAAAAGCAGTATCCTTACAACATCTCCATCCAGCCAAGCGCGCTGATCGTTGAGATTCAGTCTGTCGCTCGCTTCGAGCGGTGTGCCCTTAGCCAAGCCATGGAGATCAACATTACCAACACTAAAGTGATGAGGAAAATCGTGCAGATACTGTTCAAGGAACTCCTCATTAAAGCGTTGGAGATCGCCATTACTCCATAGCTTAATATCAACGAAATCAAGATCCTGGGTAGCTAAAATGGAGTCTAGAAGCACTTTCTCTCTGTAGCCGAGAGGAGCGATGTCTGATCTCCAATAGAGATGAATAGTCGAGCGCACCTTACCTTGACCGTCTTGCATCTGAACCAGTCTGCTGTGTCCGTAGCAATCAAAACCATGCTTGTAAGATAAACCAGATTGGAGCTGGTTGTATTTAGGTGATGTTATTTGGCGCAACTCGTAATCCTCGCTCGCTCTCGCAAAGCAGCCGCCAAGCGGTTCCGTTTGCTTGATCGTTGTCTTCACCCAGCCCCTCCTATACTTGGCCAACTCGATATGCAGCTCATACCTCCAGAAGAATAATATTGCTCCGAGTGCGAGACCCACTAGCATTAGTTTCATCCCCACTCGCGCTACTCGCCCCACCCTCCTATTCCTCCATTTGAGTTTACTGTCTCCTGAAGTCTTATCATCTCTACTCGGCTTATTCTTATTGTGTGTGGTATATCCTCGATGCATAGGCAGCATATTGCTCAAACGCCGCTCGTGCATTGATATGATGGTACGCTCACACCCCCTCCTCGTAATGCAAAACAGGAAAAATTAATTTTAAGTACTTTATTTTCTCAGAATCCAGGCACTTGGAATACCCATCTACCAATTCTGCTTTCGTAGCTAACAAACGTCGTACCAGAAACTTTCTTTAATCTGTTGAGATGCGACAATGTCTTGGGATGCGAGTCGTCCTTAATATACTCTCCAGTCGCCTTGTCTTTTGGCCAACAGCCCTCTAATTCTATTTCAGCCGCTACATTCAGTCCACGTCCAGGTGCTGGCTTGAGTGGTGCATTTTCTGGATTATCCTCGCCTTCTTCGACTCCATCTGGATACACGTAAGCCACTCTGCTCTCAAATACAACGAGTTGTCCATCCGTCAGTTCATTCAATCCATCCAGTGTCGTCAGATCGACTGGTTCAAGGAAGTGTATTTCACCGTATCCTTTTCGGCCGACCTTCAATCCCTCTACTGATTTCAGCTCCCTGTAGCTGTATTTGTTTAGTTCATCTACACTTGGTATTGAGTAGTAGTGGCCTTCCTCAATCTGCGGTGATGCTTCTACGCTGACGACTGATGACCCGAGTGTATTTGTTGATGGTGGTGGGCTGGCTGTTGGTGTAGTAGACTTAACGAATTGTGAAGTATTTGATGTCTTCAGTGGTGTATTTTCGTGAGGTGTTGATGATATACTATCGCCGAGGCCAACGCTATGGCTGTCTTGTGCTGCTTTTTCAAGATGCGGATTGAAGCTGACTTTTGCACCCGTCTTGCTCTGCGCGAGACTATTAGGCGATCCTGACGCTGCCGCGCTTGGTGAATCTGGTATAGGTTTGCGATCAATCACCAATTTTTTTACTGATGAGCGTGGCATAAATGCATTTGGCGACATGGCATTCTCGCTTGGCAATCCACTCAACACTCCTCCATTCGTCGACGCAGCTGGTGATCCAGCTCTTGAGAGATTCAATGATCTTTGGGATGATCTCATTCCTCCGTTCACACTCATGCTTGGTGAAGACGGTGGCATCACCGATGATGACAAGTTAACACCAGCTGAAGGTGAAATTGGTGTGCCTGGTGATGCAGCGAATCCTCTCAGTCTGTTCAAAGGTCTAGCTGGTGAACGCATACTTGCTGATGCATTCAACACTGGTTTTTTCTTGTTCACAGTTGATGCTCCTCCAACCGCTACGGCAGTTGGTCCAATCTGTGGATTTGGTCCCAGATCAAATAATGGATTGGCTCCGTAAGGTGACTGATCGACCGATGCACTCAAATTTGGTTGCGATTGTTGAAGTGAATTTTGCTGGGTCGACTGTCCAAACAAACTGCCACCGCCAAAGCCTCCAGTGTTGTTTTGAGCAGGTTGTGCAGTCGAAGACTGTCCCAACCCTCCACCAAACCCTCCTCCAGTACCGGTGCTGCCAAACAATCCACCAGCTGGTTTCGGAGCAGCAGATGCACCACCACCACCAAAAAGACCACCTCCAGTTGAGGTGTTGTTGGCAGCGCCGCCGAACAGTCCACCACCACCCGTTCCTGTGTTGTTGTTGTTTGCTGATGATCCTAAGCCACCACCGAAAAGTCCACCACCTCCAGTAGATCCTCCTGTGCCTGTATTCGAGCCAAAGCCACTGCCGAATCCTCCAGTTGCTGGCTTGTTCTGGGTACCACCTAAACCACCGCCAAAGTTGAATCCACTCGATGGCTGCTGCTGTTGCGCTGGTTGTTGTGGCTGCTGTTGTTGGCTGTTTTGGCCAAAGCTAAATCCACTACCTCCAGAGCCAAATCCACCAGTAGATGGCTGCTGTTGTTGGTTCTGCTGTCCACCAAATAATCCGCCGCCAGTAGCACCAGAGGCGCCGGTGTTTGATTGGTTTTGACCAAAGCCACCAGCGCCAGTACTAGCACCTGCACCAAATCCACCACCAGTACCACCAGTGTTGGTAGATCCGAATCCACCAAAACCAGATGTCGCTGGTTTGTTTTGTTGGCCGAATCCACCCAGTCCACCACTTCCAAATCCTGTACTACTTGGCTGTTGTTGGCTATTTTGCTGCTGGCCAAACAGACCACCGCCAGCTGGTGGTTGACTAGGCTGAGATTGTCCGAACAAACCACCTCCTGCAGGTGGTTGACTCGGTTGAGATTGTCCAAAGCCGCCAGTCGCACCAGAACCAAATCCACCACCAGTGGAAGATTGACCGAATGCTTTGAGAGGTGTTAGGCGATCAGAATGAACAACACTTCACCTACGTGTTGAGGAAGCTCCACCAAACGCTGGTTTTTGTGCGCTTTGTCCGAATAAGCCACCACCAGTACTTGGTTGTGCTGCAGCACCGAATCCACCAGTTGCTGGGGTAGTACTAGCAGGTTGGCCTGGAAATTTAAGCAAAATTGACATCTCAAGTATGTTTACACACCGAAAGAGAAGCCTGTACCACCGCTGGCACCTGTATTGCTGCCGAAGCCACCTCCTGTGCTAGATTGACCGAATGGTGCTGATGCAGGTGGGTTGGATTGACCAAATGCAGATCCGCCAGCTGCACCACCGCCAGCGCCACCAAATGGAGTGTTTGTTGATGTAGAGCCTGTACTCGTGTAAGTATTGACTAAGCTGAGCATCATCATCACGTACCAAATAGGGAAGGCTTAGGTTGCTGCCCAAAGGCGCTACCAGTAGAGCCACCACCAAATGGCGTGGATTGGGTATTAGATTGGCCAAACAAGCCTCCACCACCCGCTGGCTGACTTGGTTGCGACTGACCAAATCCACCAGAGGAGCCACCAAAGGCACTGTTTTGTTGAGGCTGAGATGAACCGAACAATCCACCACCGGTAGAGCCTGTATTTGATCCAAAGCCGCCAGCGCCAGCGCCAGTACCGGCTGACTGGCCAAACGCGCTACCGGTGCTTGGAGCACCAAATGTGCTGCCAAAGCCGCCTGAAGTAGAAGCACCGAAGCCACCGGTAGAAGGTGCTTGAGAGGAGTTTCTTGTGCCTCTTTCGTAATCCATCATACGCAACTCCTCGAATGAGAAAGGCTGGAATTTGGCTTCAGTGTTAATTGAATGGAACTTGACCCTGTCTGTAATACGGTCTGGTCCTTTTGGATCTTCGACGCGCTGGTTAACTTCGAATGGGTCTGTGCCTTTGACTGAAGAAAGTTTAGCCGTATAGTCAGGTAAAGTGAATTCGGCGCCTGCTCACCATCTGCAGATGCGCCGCCAGCACCTAAAGAACTACCAAAGGCAGTTGGAGCTGGCTGGCCGAAAGTGGATGTGGAAGCGGGTGCAGGTGCACCGAAGGGAGATGGGTTTGCTTGTGGAGCTGCAGGGGCTGCTGAAGCTGTTCGCAAGAGTAAGCTGGGAATAAAGAATACACTCAAACTAACCACCACCGCCAAAAGAGAAACCAGAGCCTTGCTGAGGAGGTCTGCTAGCGCCGAATAAGCCAGTAGAGGGGGTATTAGACTGGCCGAATGCACCGCCTGATGACCCAAAACCACCAGCAGATGAGCCTGGTTTAGAGTGAGAGATGCTCAACAAAAACTAGAGATAAACACCCACCGAAAGCGGGAGTCTGTGCTGGCTGGCCAAAAGCGCCTGTCTGTTGCTGTGGTTGCTGTGATTGCTGCTGGCCAAAACCGCCTGAACCAAACGCAGGAGTTGAGCTACCGCCAAAGGCTGAGCCGGAAGAACCAAAGCCGCCGGTGCCGCCGCCGCCGAAAGAGAAGCCTGACCTGCGTGCTTGTGAGATTGCTGGAATAATGGTCTAAATCTGCTAACATTTGAGATGGACGTGATGGAAGAAGAAGCAAGCGTGGAGATGGGGAGATGGAGAGATATACAAGTGAATAGTGTGGTGATTATTACAAGTAAAGATCTGCCAACGTTTCTATCTCGCTGGGATGTCTGTAGCGATGCCAGCTACCGAGGGAAAGAGATAGAGCAGCAAGCACAAGATTTAAGTAGATTTGCAGCAAGTAAATCAGCAAATTAATTCAAAGAATTGCGCTAAATTTTTAAGGCGAATCCCACCAAGTTTATCTCGCAGCGTGCGAAGTGTGCTCAGCTCACACCATCACTCAAGATGAATGAGCTAAATGACTATAAATTCCCGAATAATTATGATATTACACATAATTCGGATGATTGTCCGAGCCCTGGCACATCACCAAAGCAACCGATTCAAACGACTCAAACAACTCAGCAAATCCCGTTTAGATCTGCAATGAGCAATTCAGACCGCGCGCTATTACGGGCTACGGGCCAACAGCCTTCTGCAAGCACCACAAAGACTATCCCAATATGCTTCAACACACTCAACGTTTACGAGGCTATCGACAATCGCAGGAAATCTGTCGATGTCGGTGGTCTGGCTAGATCCAACAAAGACACAAACGATGGCCTGGGTGAGCTTATCGGGGATTTGTTCAAGAAGTCTAAGCACCTAAACGAGGAGGAGGAGGAAGAAGAGCTCAAGAAGCTTGACGAGCGCTCAAATTCTGAGGACTCTATTGAAATTCCCAACAAAGCTTATCTGATTCATAAGCTGTCTACTTGGGCGTTTCAACCTCTCGCCCTGAATAAAGAAGAACTCTTTCATTGCGCTGTTATCATCTTGGAGTCTTCTCTTCAGTTACCGTCTTTAAGGCACCTCAAGTTATCACAATTCAGTTCCTTCTTGATAGCCGTTCGCAAGTCATACAGCGCTCCTAATGCTTATCACAACTACACCCACGCTATTGACGTTTTACAAGCAACTTACTCTTTTTTGGTCATGTTGAAGGTCGTTCCTCCGATCGACACGCTCACCACTAAAGAACCGTGGTCAAGGTCTGAAGATGGTCTGGCCTCAAAGCTCCTTTCAGACTGGGATGTTCTCTCTCTACTTGTTTCTGCTATTGGTCACGACGTCGGTCACCCCGGTTTGAATAATACCTTCATGAACAATGCTCAAACCCCGCTCTCTGAAATCTATCAATCCAAGTCAGTTCTAGAGAATATGCATTGCATATTGCTCGTACAGTTACTCAGGAAACACAATCTCGGATTTCTCATTGGTGCTTCTTCAAATTCATCGCTCACGCCATTTGACGTAATCAATATAACAAAAAGTCAATACGAGCCAAAGCATGAAGAGAATGATGGAAATGCAATGAGGAGAGCTTCAGCCAAGGTTGAATCAGATGTAACAGCGATGGCTACTGCAACCCCAAACTCCCCATCGACCCCAACAACACCGACAAATGATGGAGTAGGCAGTCACGATGCTAAACAGTTTCGCAACTTGATGTCAAAGACTGTTTTGGCTACAGACATGAGTCTGCACTTCGATTTTATGAAGATGCTTTCAGAGATGCGCGACCGTATCTTGAAAGGCAAAGAAAGCAATGATACTTTAGATAGAACTCTGCTTTTGCAAGCTCTGATAAAATGTGCTGATATCAGTAATCCTGCTCGTCCGTACCACGTTTGCGAACATTGGTCTAAGGCTTTACTTGAAGAATGGGCTAAACAGGCTGCTTTAGAGACACAGCTCAGCTTGCCTGTCACTGTATTTAGTAGTGCTGATCCAGTCTCACAAGCTAAATCTCAAGTTGGCTTTATCGATATGTTTGTTCAGCCGCTGTTCCAGGTTTTAGTCGACTTCTTGCCAGGTGGGTCAACTACCCGCTTAATTCATCTTCAGGCTTACCGTAATTACAGAACTGAATGGTGTTTTGGAACACTGTCAGAAGAACCGATATAGATGGTTGAAGAGAACGGAGCAAGCATCCCCTCCACAACCCTCACAACCTTCACCGCTGGCAATGTCAAGAAATGTGTCGTTTTCAAGCCAGGGTGGTGGTATCAGTGGCATAAGTTCACACAGATCCTCGATATCAGGTGCAAATCCTCATCACAGGTTTGCAGGATCTTGCTGTGCAGGGTCCTCGCCAATGATGAGCCCATCACCTGAAATCAATCTGCAATTCAGTCGGAGGTCGTCATCTTCGAAGCCAATCCCAATACCGAGAAGATCATCATCAATCTCAACTGACGATTCCAACATTATGCGTCAGACTGAGTCAAAGATAATAAATGATATGAGTAAACCTTCTTCAACAGCACCTCCATCGACACAAAGCGTCACAGCATTTGATCCTCGTTTTAGACAACTGTTCCCGCTTTCACTACCGCAAGCACTTGCAGTATCAGCTAACAAAGATGACGATGACGATAGCACAAGAGCTGGATCGAGACATGGTCAGTATAGAGTTAGTTGGCCGACATCACCTTTCTCTAGCCCGTAACGCGTGGCACGTGACGCTTGACACATAATTCTCTCATTGACATTACTACAATAACATTTATCGGCATTTAAATTAACTTATATTAACTCGCATTTCAAGGCATGGCATTCTGGCATCAACCACACAAATATTCAGAAGTATTAGATTGGTCCATTCATTATAGACTATGCAATAGACGCAGCAATCACAGACTTATAGACTCTCCCTCTTCAAAAGCGCGTTATCTCATTTTCGTCGTACGTATGATTTATATTTAATAAAGTATTAGAGCGCTTGTAAAACCTTGACTATATCGCTATCTGACTACTATACTGGACGACAATTGCTCGAAAAAAGTGCCTTTTGCACGACGTGAAGGTTCTTTTTAGCCCTAGTGTGTTTTTTCAAACCGTTCAAGACAATGTCAGGTTGCATAGTTATATTTCAACAAAAACTACGTTCATCTGAATAACAATGTGAAAAACATCTCAAGGCTATTAATGAAAAACTTAAGAGAACATTATGTATTATTTTAAAAAGGCAAAAATGTTCGCGTACCGGGAATCGAACCCGGCTCTTCGGTGGTCTTTCAAGTGAAAAACCGATATGATAACCACTACACCATACACGACTTATAATGTACGGATTGATTCTAGAAATATATACGTGTCTCGTCTATAGTCATGAAGTGAAAAATTTATTTACTAACCGACGCTGTCTGGCGATTCATTGTAAATGAGTATCATTCACATGGACAACCAGGCGGCCCTGGCAGCCATGTTTCAGCTGCAATCAACAAAGACGGGTCAATACCTGGTGATGAGAATACTTGAGCAGGTGACAAAGCTAAATTCAATTAGAAGAAACCAAAGTCCTGTCATCAACCTGAATTGGATCCCAGGCCATACTGAAATTTACGGAAAGGAATTAGCGGACAGAACTGCAAATGAGGAAAGGACAACCACAGCTCATACCACAACTATTGACTTTGCACTGAGGACTTCATTCTCAGCTATGAGACGCAGCATGCGCAAGCGCTACGCAGCCCCGCTCAGGGTGGAAGCCTCACGTATGACTGATCTCATGTCTCACACCTCAAAAACGGCGGCAGGCAAGCTGACGTCTGCAAAGACAGCCAAGATACTCAGTGGCTTGCCACGAGCAACAAGTTGCCTAGCCACCCAGCTCCGCACAGGGCACCTCCTCATAACTAAGTCATATCGCCATCGATTCAAAATAATAGACTCACCGAGATGCAGTACATGCGGCGTAGACGACACCATTTCCCACAGAATCTTCGTCTGAAGAAAAAAACACTTGATGGCAAGAATCACGTTAAGAAGAAAAATAGTCAAGCTAAACATAAGGTTCGACCTAGGCCCAATTCTCAAAATTGCGCAAGCTTTACAAGCCCTATACGAGTTTTTCAAACCACAAATAAATACACGCGCAAGAAATCCAGGTGTTTCGATGTAACTAGAAATTTTTCGAAGAAACACGAGGCACCAATTATTTTACGACATAAGTCAAGAAACACTTCCACTCTAATCAACACTTCTCTCAAATACAACACTTTAGGAAGTATTGATGGACGCAGTTATTACTTTTGTATTGTCTTAACAATATATTTAATTTCATCATCATCATCAATTTACTTATATGCGTAATTTGATTGGTTGCTGTTTTGAGCACGTTGAATAGCCTTTTAAGTTACATATATGAGAATCAAAGAATGCGGTTTCTTCAGTCGAATCCGGAACATACACCTTACTGCGGCTTAGAGCGTATGTCACGACGGAGACGGCACAGCAGCTGCTACAGTAATGGCTTAGATGATGTAGAATGTTGAGAAAGGCATTAAGGCATTGTGTTCTTAGGAGTACATACGCTGTTGGGCAGTTCATGACAAATGAATTCGCTGACAACATCTTTAATAGAAGTTTGAGCTCAGAAACTAGAAAAATACAAGGTTTGTGAATTGACTTTGACATTGGATTTGGATTGTAGGACATGGTAAAACCTATATTCATAGCCAGTTGTATGCCTGGCTGGAGGTAGTATTCACGGCATATTCCCCGGATAGCTGATGGTTAAACAGGCAGCAGATTGAAAGTAGATATAGATATAGATATAGATAGCAAGATAAGTGACGCTGCTCACCAGCGCCGCTAATATATGCGGGAGGGCAGAATGATAAGGTGAATAGAAATAATTTGAGAAATATAAGTAATGTTTGTTATTTTAATAGATAAAATGGTTGCAGCTTACTGCTGCTGAGGCGATGATGACGCGTTTGACGCCCTGAGCGCGCCTCTTTCACTCCAACGCCAAACAAGTAATAAACTCAGCAACTCAAATCAACATGTCCACACCACTGCCAGGATCATCCGACGTCATCATCAAAGAAGGACCATTCGTCTACCTCAGCGACTGGGATGGCACAATCACAACAGCCGACTCGAATGACTATCTGATCGATAACTACGGAATGGGCAAGGAAAACAGGGAAAAGTTGAGTGTGGAGATACTTGCACATCGTATCAACTTCCGCGATGCATTCTACGAGATGCTCAGGGGAGTTTCCAAAGTCAAGTCATTTGGTGAATGTATGGAGATACTCAAGAGAGATATTGTCCTCGATCCCGGATTTAAAGATTTCTATTTCTGGGCCAAGGAGCAAAAGATACCGGTTGTCATTGTCTCTAGTGGAATGGCACCTTTCATTAGAAGCGTGTTATCTAAATTGATCGGCGAGGAGGAAGCCAAAACGATCGACATAATTTCAAATGATGTCAAATTTAACGATGATGAAGGTAAAGATTGGGAAATCGTCTTCAGACATCCAGAATCTGGTTTCGGTCATGACAAATCTAAGGCTATTCTCCCTTACAGAGACCTCGCTAATCCTCCAACTCTCTTTTTCTCTGGTGACGGTGTTAGTGATATGAGCGCTGCTAAGCACGCAGATCACCTCTTCGTTCGTGAAGGGAAAGACCTCGAAAAGTACTGCACCGCGCAGAATATCCCTTACACTCCATTCGACAGCTTCAGCAACATCAAGCACTATGTAAGCAATGTTATGAGCAAGTAGATTAAATTTCTGTAAATGAATTTAAATATCTCTTTATGTTATACAAGTTGCAGTCATTATTCTAACGTGGCTATTTCATTCCTTGTGCGCTTAAGCTACTGCATATGCTCCTCACTGCAGCTCTTCGATTTCAACATCATCGTCGTAATCATCATCGTCATCATCCTCATCCATATCCACCACTCCTTCGTGATTAGGTTTCACGAAAAGACGGTTGCGTGGTGGATCGAAACTTATCTCGACGCTCTCACCGTCTAGAACCCTCTCTGCGAGAATGAGCGAGGATAGTGGTGTCAGTATCTCTTGCTGGATGGAACGGTTCAATGGTCTAGCACCGTAGATTGGGTTAAAGCCAACTGATGCGAGGTAGTGCTTCGCCGCCTCATCAACGATCATCTTGATGTTCTTCCCGTTTGCTTTCATCCGTTTTTGTATCTCGTCGAGGCGTATGTCGACTATTCTTCTCACATCGCCGAGTGCTAAGTTTCTGAAAATAATTATTTCGTCCTAGTAAGCATGTTAGTTTGTCTCAGCTACTCTCACGTCGCACTCACAATACGATTGATAAACTCTGGAGGGAAATGGCCTTGAACTGCACCCATGACAAGCCCTTTAGCTTCCGTTGGGGCTCCGCCATCATCTCCGGCCAATTCTGCCAAGTGGGATGCACCGAGGTTAGACGTCATGATCAAGACGCAGTTGTTAAAGTTGACAGTACGGCCCTGACCATCTGTGCATCTACCCTCGTCGAGTATTTGGAGGAGGAGAACTATGAACTCTCTGCAAGCCTTCTCGATCTCATCAATCAATATGACAGAGTAAGGCTTACGCCTGACGTATTCGGTGAGTTGACCACCTTCACCGTGACCAACGTATCCTGGTGGTGCACCGATAAGGCGTGAGATGGAGTGCTTCTCGCTAAACTCTGAACTGTCAATCCTCATCATTGCCTGCTCGCTGTCAAAGAGTAGCTGAGCGAGTTGCTTAGACAGCAATGTTTTACCAGTACCCGATGGACCACAGAAGAGGAAGCTGGCGATTGGACGTTGGGCATTAGACAAACCCGACCTTGAAAGACGTATGGCATTCGCGACACTTTTCACTGCTTCCGGTTGTCCTACCACATTCTTGCTCAGAAGTTTCTCCAGTCTGAGAAGTTTCTCCTTTTCGGTAGTCTGGATACGCGTAGCTGGAACACCTGTCCATCTAGCGACAACCTCACCAATCTGATCTGGTGTGACTATAGAAGTTTCCTGACCCTCAGCTGCTTCATCTTCATTCTTTTTCTGTTCCATCTGCTCAATCTTCTTTTGGAGATCAGGGATGGCGTAGAATCTGATATCCGAGGACGTCGCCAAGTCGTAGCGACGTTCTGCTGCATCTGCTTTGGATGTGAGATCTTCAACTTTACGTCTCGCTTCGTTAATTTCTTCGTCGCGGAATTTAGATGCTTCGTGGGCAGCTTTCATAGGTTTCAATTCTTCGTCGATTGCAGCAACTGATTTTCTAGCTTCTTCAAGATTCGCCTTGCTTTCCTTGTCACTCTCTCTAGATAGTGCGTGAATGGCGACCTCCAATTGCAGTTTGGATCTTTCGAGCTGATCGACCTGTTCGGGTACCGTTTCACGAGCGACGCGCACACCGGCACATGCTTCATCTATCAAGTCGATAGCTGCGTCAGGCAACTTACGTCCGGTAAGGTAGCGTCTCGCAAGAGTCGATGCGGCCACCAAAGCGGAATCTAGAATACGCACACCGTGGTGCACCTCCAATTTATGTGAAATACCTCTAAGAATGGTGATAGATTCGTTAACTGATGGCTCGTTAACCATTACTTGCTGCAAACGTCTCTCGAATGCTGCATCCTTTTCTATGTGTTGTCTGAATTCATTGAGAGTGGTTGCACCTATGAGTCTGATTTTACCACGTGCCAGCATTGGCTTGAAGAGGTTTGCAGCATCCATACCACCTGAGCTATCGCCAGATCCAGCCATGAGAAGATGAATTTCGTCACAGAAGAGTATAACTGGGTTGCCTTGATCGCCTAACTTTTCAATTTCATCGAGAACACTCTTGACGCGCTCTTCATACTCGCCCTTGTACTTTGCACCTGCCATTAGAGCACCTGCGTCTAATGAAAATAGCTTGCCAAGGAGACTTGCAGGTACATCCCTATTGACAATACGTTGTGCTAATCCTTCGACAACAGCAGTTTTACCGACACCAGGCTCACCGATAAGTACTGGGTTGGATTTAGTGCGTCTACAAAGGACTCTAATAACTATACAAATGTTAGTTTGGATGAAAGAGTCAAAGATTACCAACTAACCTCTTCTGATCTCATTATCTCTACCAATAACCGGATCAAGTCTACCAGATTCAGCCTCAGCGGTGAGGTCAGTTGCGTATTTGTTGAGAGCGTCGAAACCATCTTCGGCATTTGGTCTGTCAACTCTTCTTCCGCCTCTCTGTTGATTGAGAGCATTTTCAACAGTTTTAGTGCTGCTGAGTCCAACGTTCTTGAGTGCTTGAAGGATAGCGCTGTCTTCAAGGAGAGCGATTATGAGATGATCCTGTGCGACAAAGGAATCATGTTGATTTTTCATAACTTCCTCAGCTCGTCTGATAATCTTGCCTGCAGCTGTAGACAGGGTTATATCGTCTGGAGGAGGATCTTGGACAGGGATCTTTACGATAAGCTTCTGGAGTTCTCTGTTGGCTGATTGCTTATCTACGCCAGCTCTTTCGAGGGCAGTAGCGAATAGAGAAGGGGCTGCGCCCTCAGGCCGAGTGGGGTCATTAAGGAGTATGCTAGCTATGTGTGCAGGGTAAATGAGAGCGTTGTTGTTCTCTCTGGCTAATTGTATTGCGAGGGTAATCGATTCCCTAGAGCGATCTGTGAAATTTGAGCTGCTCATTTGTGTTTGTAGATGATGGAAGTTGACGAGAAAGGTCGAATTTCACCGAATTTATATAATTCACAGACGTCCACCCAACAATCACCAGAAAGTGACGAAATTATCTAGAAATTTCTAGAGAGATTTGAATATTTCAAGTAATTCAGGCTTATAACTTAATATTTAATATTCATATTGCATTCAGCGCTGATGACCGAACGAACGCGGTCTTCTAAGCGTCATTGGTGTCCACCGCCGGACCAAATAACATACAGAGAGCTACTACGATTTGAAGAGAGATTAAAGCAGAATGCGACTGCGTTACGCAAACGTCGGCGTCGATATGAGCTGTTCCTGCTTTTCTTAATTTCAACCAGTGGTCTATTATCCTGGAATGTGATCGACAAGCAGAATGTGGGTGGTGGTGAGTGTATGTGGATCTACCGCTAACCACCAATCCAGCGTCAAACATACAGAGGCTACGCGTACATGACCATGCTCACTATCACGCTCACCACTCTAATCCTCTTCTTCGTCAGCGGTGTGTATTCTGAGCGCATCACATACGCTAATAGATACGTTCCCCACTGTAATCGCGCTCTACGCTCTTTCAATATGGCTCTCAACATGCGTCTCCAAAGCCCCACCACCCCTTTCTCACTATTCAGACGACCCGCTAAGGCAGCTGCTAATACCGTCCAGCAGCGCCAGAAAGCAATGAGTAATCTCCCTCCCACTACAAATCCGCGCGGTGAACTCGTCTTCTCTCATCGTGTAGATAAGAGCTTTAGAGATGGCTACGATAAGTACAGAGCGGCATTCGAGAGGAAGAGAACTCAAGCACTTGCTGCGAAATCTACTCGCACACCACAATTTAATAGCAATATACCCAGAGATCCTATCTCTATGCGTGGGAGTGGGAGTGGAAATGCGCAAACACACACCCGCAATGAAAGTTTCAGCTTCATTCTCAAGGATCACGATAGGTATACTTGTCACGATAAACATTAAACACAAAACTGAAGGTAAAACATTAATACAGATGCATTTTGAAAATTGGTCATATTATATTGTAAATACATGTTTCTAGTCATTCTGCTGCGTTTGATGTGTGTGCTGCGATAGCTGTGGTTCCAGCGATGCCAACAAAGCTTCGATTTCTTCCTGGTGCGAGTCGTGCGAATGATGAGCGTGAGAGGCTTGTGCAGGAGGTGTTGCGTTGCGAGCCAACTGACCGCTACGTAAATTTTGTGCGAGGCTATTTATGTGAGTGTCGCTGCTACTGCTGTTCTTGTCTATAGGATGAGGATGAGGATGACAGTGTTTTTGACTTTGACTCTGTCGTGGACTACTACCATGTTGCTGCACATGAGCATTCGCACTGCCACTACCGTTACCACCACCAATACTCCCATGTCCCTCCTTTATCCTCTGCAACTCCATCTCGCGCGCTCTCTGGAACTCCATACGCGCCCACGTCGTACTCCTATGATGACTAAACGGGGTGGGTGGAGCATCTAGGTCCTGCTCCTCCTCCTCGCTCTCATCTTGCTCCACCTCATCGTAATCATCGGATCCCATCCAGCTCTTGGGGAGGACGTAAGAAAGGAGGTGTGTCAATGTTCCACTCTGTACCCCTGGCGTACTCTGACTGAGGGGAGTCTGCGGCAGCGTCGGCGATGCCCATGTCGATGGGTTGAATGGGTAGTACAGTATAGCAGGGATCGAATTGGCGAGGTTACCGGCCATGCTGCTACTACGTGATGGACTAGCTGGTCGACTTGATGTCTGGTTCGTGAACGGAAGCAGTGGTATCTGCTGCCCTCTCCAATCGAAAAAGTGAGAATCGGGGAACAGGTACGCTGGTGGTGGCATTTGACGACTGTTGCAGCGCATTCCACTCGTTCTCCGTCTCCTGTAGAAAACCAATCTGACTACACCAATGAATAGAACGAATCCACCGATCAATAACAATCCCCTACCCCATCTACCGAGAAAGGTGATGAAACCTGCATCGTCGGCATGCCACGATGATCCGTAGTAGTGATCGAAGAAACTATCAGGCACTGTGCCTACTTTTGCATTCTTCCCATAGAGCGATTTCGGTATAACTCGTACTGCATCCCTATCCTTGTGCACGTCGGGGTGGTTGCCCATCCAGAAGCCGTAAATGGTGGATATGAACATGGGTCCAGTGGAGAACATGACGGTGGGGTAGTGCGAAAAGTATTTGTGGTTGAATGTTTGCAAATTGTGTATGACACTCTCCATGAAGCTGCTCTTGCGCTCCGAGAACATGAGATCGTTCGACACGCCTACGGGGATAGTCTTTGCGAGTACGACGGGATACTGGAGAAGGGGATCGACACGGCGACGACAGCCAATATCGAGGTCGATGTAAGTCCCGCCGTAGTGGTAGAGAATGAAATATCTGATGCTGTCTGCGCGCTGTATGTTGTAAGGGTAGCTTTCGACTGAGTGGGAGTGAGTATAGAAATTCGAATAGACAGTGGAAACCCACACGTAGAAACGAACCAAGGATAATACCTCTTTAGGAAGTCGAGGGACATGGCATCCGTCCACAGGATGTGCTGGTAGTCAGAGTGCATGTCCATGCACGCGTTGCGCACGACTCTCCATCTCTCTGGAAGGAGCTCGTCTTTCCACGTCCAATGGAGAATCCTGGGGATAGTCTCGTTCTTATCGCTCCTAGGCTCCACGTGATAAGCAAATCCATCGAAATTGGACCACGTTGCGTTGGTCGTGTCCTCCGGCTGGACATGGGGATCGGCGGGGAAAGGGGGCATATCTATGGGATAAGGGTGGAGTAACGCGTCTGAAGGCACTGCGTAATACGAGGCTAGCGCTGTGAGGACGGTGAAGGTACAGAAGAGGAAAATGCCGAGGAGGATGACAGTGATTGCAAGTGCGCGCCTATTGAACATTGTGATGTGTTCTGTGTATTCTCTGTGTGTGTGCTGCGCTGTGTACCGATTTTCTTGTTGGCGGTGTTGTTGGCCGTGCAGGATCAAGTGTTTGGGTGGTGAACACAGGATTCAGTAGATGATCATTAGGGGAATGATAAAATAATTTTAGTTCAAAATACAGCGCAATTATTCATTTCTTGTCGGTTATTGGCTATTGAAGCTGCTAATTCCACACGCCGTTGTATCTGTGGGAGGTTACAACCAGAAATCGTTCAAGGCAATTGCTGGGCTTATTTGTACATTTTAATTCATTTGTACATTATACACCCTTTTATTCCCTTCCATTTCCCCATCCCGTGTTGCGTCACCGGCAGGCACTCACCAGCACTCCAATCTTCTTTAATCCGTACAATCAACAATGCTTAAGCCCCGCCCAAAGCTTCCTCACACGAAATCAACTGTCAAAGCTTTCAAGCCCCATTTGTCTCTTGGGAGGTGTGTTCCAGTTCGATGCGCCGGCGTGATGCTGATATCACGCTTTCTAGTGTTCCACAGACTCCTTCCTCACGCCCTTTCGATCCCCGCCAGCTGCTTGGCCACACTCCCACCTCCCCTAAGCTTCTCGCTGCCCTTGGAAGACTGGCCACTGCGATTGATACGGCGTTCCCTAAAGTGGAAGCCCATGAGCACAATGTCTGGTTTAGGTATGTCGATTTGGGTCTCTCGCTTGGTTTCCGACCTGTAGATGGCTATGTACCCGCAGAAGGTGCAGAAGTCGATGACCTAGACATGTCCAAACTCCAACTAGCCGAAGTAACCCTTTACAACTCTCACAAACTTCAACAGGATCCCGCTTTCCCTTTTCTCCCACTCGTTATTCCCCCTCCCCGCTCTGCAAGCCAGGCGACGACGCCGGCTGTGTCGCGCAGCAACAGCGTCAGCTCGAATGCTTCAGGACGCTCGTATGTCAGTATGGACAGCAAGTGGCCCGCTCCGCCCTCTCTTACGCCTGTGTCGAGTCTAGGCAGCAGTGGATTCGCTGGTGGTCTGACGTCAGGTCTCGCCGGCATGTCCACTCTCGATAGCGATAGACCGTCCACTCCGGGCACGCCAGGCACGCCCGGAGGCGCTCTCCCTAGAGGTAGCGTGGAACTAACTGAGACAGCCATGCTGCAGAATTTCATTAAAACACTAGGCGATCCCGAGGAGTCTCTCGAGGAACCCACTCCAAGTAATAGCATTGTACATGCTCCTCGCACGCAGATCGTCAAGGTTTGGCCTAAAGTGGCTATTAAAGCTCAGTTCGCCGCTCCTCCAGGCAGCGATATGGCCAGACAATTTGACTCGCGTTGGCTCACTGTGAGTATTTCTGATGCTGATGGTTTCGACGAAGATCCACCAGCTAAGGAGATAGTGGGAGAGATGGAGTAGTTAGGAGTATATATATGTCTACAGTGTGAATATGTAGACGTGTAGGTATGCAGAATGGACTATATCAATGGAACCTATCGATAAGACCCTTTTAAGTTTTTATGATGCTATTTGTACAATTTATCATGTTTATCATGTGATTAAAGCGTTAGGGTGAAGATACGTGCGCATTATAAATTTGGGCTTCGTTCGCAACTGCTTCTTTATTAGAGTGTCTTTTCCGCTCCTCCCTCTGCGCTCTCTGCTTTGAGCAAGTTAATACGGTGCTGCACGGTGGTTCTTCTTCCCACTACGCAGGTCATTCGATTTCCTATATCCAATATCATTGGCTTTGATGTTGGTCTGTGATTTTGAAAGCGTTATCGGGCGGTTGCCGACGTATTTCCCATCATACTCCTTCCACGCCTTCAGAAAATCTTCTGGATCTGCGAAAGCAATGAAAGCGTATTTGGCCTTGTTTGATATCTTGTCGCGCACGACTCTGCACTTTGAATAACTCTTGAAGACGGAGAATGTCTCGTCAAGGACTTGTTCCGTAACGTCATTTGAAATGTTACCGACGAACAATCTGTAGTGGGCTGGACAGTGTCAAATGGGAATGTGTGGATGAAACGCGTTACTCACATGGATCCCAATCGAGAAGAGACGTATCCTCCCACTGTTTCCCGGCTCCTTTCCTCAACACCGTCGTACGCTTATCGCCCTTGTTCATCTTCTGGGCGGTGGATTTTGATTTGAATGACGCTGTGGTTGGCACATAGGCTGATTGCTGGTTCAGCGTCTGGTCGCCGTATCCGTAAGACGATGACATAATTTCAAGTTGGTGGTCGTTTTGGATCAAGGAATTCTGCTGAACAGCGACGACGACGATGAGGATTGCTGGGTTTAGAAGAGTTGCATTTACAAGCTTAAGACGTACCAGAAGTACTAGATTATACACCACTAGCAAAGATCAGACTAAGCAGGCAGAAGAGCCAGAAGAGCCACAGCCACAACCACAGCCACAACCACAGCCACAACCACAGCCACAACAACAGCAGAAGAAATCAGTCAAGCAGATAGATGATGAAATGCTCTCTAAACTGAAAGAAAGAGATACTGGCCAGGAAGAGATCGAAGAGGGTGAGTAGCCTGTAATGTGCCATTGATCGTCATCTCACCACCCGTATCAAGGCAACATCGGTGGCGGATTAAAGCAGAATGTACGAGCGCAGAAATTTAGATTGATTTGAATGCTTTTGTGTGCTGGCCATTATAGCCTGCCAAATTACCCTTGACGCGATACCATCATCATGAGTTCATCTGCAACGCAGAGATACGAAGATGATACTCGCTGGAACGACTTGGAAAGCAGCCTGAACAATATCCACTCACAATCCCTCCTCATTAATCAAGAATCCAGCGAACAGAATGGACTGCTAGATGGCTTAAGCAGCTTCATTGACACTATCAACAACAAAATGAGCAGCGGGAAGAAATACTTTGATAAGCTGAGCGTGACGAGTGAGTGTATTATACACGCGTAACCATCTCTCACGCCACCACCACACAGACGATAAGCAGAGTATCTGTATAGCCGTGTTGATTGTAATACTTGTAATTTTATTCATAGTCCTTATCCTCATTTAATTTCCTTCTTGATCCACTACGACGATCATCTCTTTTGCCATCTAATTATGACATGCCGCTGATCAACAGCCTCAACGGTGAACCGACCAGATTAGACGATCCAGACGATAACAGTTTGATTCTTGATGGCGACGGCTTTGAAGTCGACCTCAATCTCCACGACGACAGCAGAATCCTCTATCTCTTCAACCGACACCAGCTCAAGTCATTTCATAAGGACAACGTGAAGCTGTACAGCACACCCCTTGATTCTCTAAATGACTATATCTCCGCTGCTCGTTTTCATTTCGAGCACTCTCAGCATCTCCACGCTGCCGCTATCAATCGTCATAACAGCATTACAGTCGCATTGCTCTACATAAAGAGACAGATTGATCTTCTCGAGAGTTTGAGATCCGATTTCGACAGTACATCCACCACTCTCCTATCGCAGCACGCGGAGTTATTACATCATCACCAATTCCATATGCATCTCATTAGCAGCATCCCCGTGAACCCTAAACTAGTCAAGAACAGATCGCGTTATTTGAGTGATTACATGAGTATTCAGAAGATGGATCAGATTTACTCCCATTCACTCGACACACACATACAACACCACCATCAGCATCAGTTGCTCGATGAGCTCTGGGTTGATATTGACAATGAGTTGCAAGACATTGAGATGCTATTACAAGCGGTGAATTTTAGTGAATTCGATAATGCCTTAACAGAAGCTGCCGACGCATTTGACAGTACATCTCAGCTGAACATGAGTCAACGTGAGCACCTTGACCAGCTTGATGCATTTTTGCGAGAAGATGTAATTACACTGACTAATCTAAAAAACTCCCAACCTCATCTCGAGTACCTAACGCGGTTGTCGCACATACATGTGCAGTTGAGCGATATACCGAGAAGAACCACCAACTTGAAGCACTCTATTGGCACGCTTAGCTCATTTCAACACCTCACTCGCCTCAAGGCTATGCCTACTGCCTATGTTTCCCTCATAGCTGAACTTGCACGTCGTAATGCTTTCGACAGCCACTATAAAGAAAAAACCTCTGATATAGCTGAGCTACTTGCAAATGAAAGCCGTAAGGAGGAAATAAGGAGATTGACGCTAGTTGATTTCGATAGCGTTGCCAGCTCGACATCTACTGCAAAAAATGTTGCTCTCTCGGAAGCGGATGATTATATGAAAGTCGCAGCTGTGAAACCTGCGCGCTTCCTGCCTTTTGATGTTGCCGGGTTCGACAGCATGATCAATATGCCAGAGGTTAATCTGCGCGGAGGCAACCTTCCTGTGCGGATAACCGCGGATGAGTTGGAGGAGGTTGTGCAAGTCGTGAAGAGGGCTGTTGAGGAGTATGGTATGGAGCGGGAGGTGAAAAGTGCAGCGGAGTATTCTGTCCAACATTCAGTGGAGCGCCCAGCTATCGACACCTCGCAACGACACATCGATACTTCCGCAATAATACCCCTATTCAGTGTCTACGAGAGCACCCTAACGTACATCCACGCTCTCGATGTGGAATGGGAGAAAAAGGCGAGTGCGATACTGTTACCGCAGTCAACAAAGAAGATGCGAGGTGAGTGCCTGGATTAAAACTCAACTCAACTCGAATACTAAAATCAGCTGCGCAGTATCGCACGACATAGACCAGCTGCGACGGGAGCACGAGGGGGAGGTAGCGAAACTGCGCAAGACACACGCCGACGCAATGCAACAGCAGAAGGAGGAGCACAACCGCACCGCGAGTGAACTAGCGAGCAAAGAGGAGGTGAGTGTGATGCGCACGCGCATAGGTGAGCTAGAGCAGCACAATGAGGATATGAACGAATCAGTTGCGGCGTGCGCGCGGACAATTCGCGCGCGCGACGAGACGATAGAGGAGCTCAAGCGAAACTATGAGGAGCAAGTGACTGTGCGCGATCAGGAACTGCGCCATATCCGCTCAGAGATGGATGCAGATCATGCCGTGCTGTCCAGACATCTCGAATTGGCTAGCCATGAGCTGGCGCGGAAGGGAGATGATGCGGCTGATGCACGCGCTCAACACAAGTCACTCGCTGATAACCTAGCCAAGGTGCTCGCGAGGGCAGGCGAGAAAGATCGCGGGAGTGCTGGTGTGGGTGTGGGCGTGGGTGTGAATAATGTGCTGCTGAATTTCTCATCAACTTTCTCGCACACCCCTCAAACCTCACATACATCCCACCCACCAATAACACCCCTCACGCCCCACACACAACATCCCGATGACCTCGTCAGTAGGGTGGCGGCGTATGTGCGCAGATGGCAGAAGGAGGCTAAGGTCAACCGCGAGCGCGCTAAAGAGAAACTGGCCTTTAGGAATTTCGGTAGAGGTGACCTGGCATTATTCCTCCCGACGCGCAATGCAGCAGCTAAGCCGTGGGCTGCTTTCAACAGTGGGTGGATGTGTCGTACTGCTGTGCTCTTTTTAACTCCGCACAGTCTCCTTCCCGCACTACTTCCTTAAGCCAACACCATCGCAGAGTGAGACACTGAAGAGTCGCGAGTGGACAGTTGCGCGCATCACCAACATCGACGAGAAGATAGTCGATGGCACCTCGGATAACCCGTTCGGACTCGGAATCGGAGTCAAGTATTTCCTACTCGATGTCGATATCTGGCAGCCGAAGCATCGCCGCGGGCCATCTCGAAGTGGAGGTGGTGGAGATGGCGGTGGTCTAAGCGTAGTAGTGGATGACAATGAGAACGAGAGGGAGAGGGGAAGCAATTCCACCCAGCCACACACACACAACCACACGCCTAGCAATCCAAATCCGTTTAGCGTGGTAGAAGGAGGTGGTCTCGACAGTCCGTGTACCCGAGCAGGTACAGCCAACAACAACGATGACGATAATAGCTCGGCAGCGGAAAGGAGGATGCATGATCGAGACCCTAGACGAAGGACGGGGTCAGCGACATCAAGTGCAACATCGTCGCGCACACGCTCCAGCGTCAGTCAACAACCCCCACCTAACCTTCTCAGTCAGAGTCCAGGGGTTACGACCACTCTCACGCGAGCTCTGTCCGAGCAGAAGGAGAAGAGGGAGCAGGGACCAATTGAAGAGGCGCGTTCGTCTGTGTCACCTGGGGTAAACGAACATGCTACTACTTCCAGGGATGGGCGCAGCCGCACAGTTAGCGTCACTGGAGCAGCACAAGACCTCCTCAGGAATAGCCTCAAGCGGCAGCAACAACACAGCCCTACTTTGTAGTATAGCTATTTGCGATACTCGGTCAATCCAGATTTATAATGTGCTCTACATACTCGAGTGATAGGAAAGTGTGCAGACAGTCCTCTTTATGGAAACGTATGAATGTAAATTTAAGTAATTTTATGCAAGAAGTTCATAAGGAAAATGCAAGATATAGCTTTTAAGTGAAAATTGTAATCTGGAATCTGTGGAAACTTTCGCAATTTTCATAATCACAAATTAGCATGGACGCGAGTAGCCTTGGTGAGCATCATCTTCTTTCTTTTCCTCACGTGTATCTTCAGAGGGTTGCTTTGTAGATGGCTTTTTGCCCGAGCTGGTGAGAGCGAGTTTATAAAAGTCAGAGCTGTCGTCCGTGAGCGCTTCTTGCACTTCAATGAGGTCCTTCACGAGGATGTCTAGCATGTCTTCACTCATCTCCTCTCTCATTACTGCTCTGATAATCTCTACAGATGTCAAGTTCTCACTCATTCCATAATTTGGCAAGATCCAACCCTTTGTCTTCATCAAAATTTGCACCCATTTCTGCTCGAGGTAAGGGTGTTCTTCTCTGAACTTGTCGGTCCATCTAAAGGCAACGACTGGGAGAGAAGGTGCGTATGCTTCAGCGAGCTGGTTATCCTTGACATCGCTGTTGGGATCGAGGCGATGATTGTCAGATAGCACCTCGAAGTAGCCGCTTTTTTCGAGGGCACGTGCGAGAATACGCGCATTAGAAAAGTCATTTTGCAAGATCGAACAGTAACCTTCATAGCCTAGATTAATAAAGTTGTAGTATTGCGCAATCACTGGAGCTGCTGGACGCGAGAAATTGAGCGTGAATGAAAGCTCAGTTGAACCAAGATAGTGCATTTCGAATACGAGCTCCTTCGGTAAGAGCTTCTCGTCTTTCCAGATGACGATACCTGAGCCAACGTATGTACCACCTTAGTATCGTCAGTGAGAATTTCAGCCAATTTTAACATCCTGCTAACCGTATTTATGACCTGAGCTGTTTATGGAGTGAACGCGAGGTACGTCAAATGCCCACTTGTGCTTAGGGAAAGCAAATGGCAGGACGAATCCACCTGAGGCAGCATCTACGTGGATAGGAATGTCGAATCCACGCTCTTTTTGGACTCTATCTAACACTTTGTTCACACCAATGACGTCCTCAATGTGGCCTGTATATGTACTGCCTGCGATGACTACCACTCCGATGGTATTCTCATCCACAAGGTCCGGAATTGCTTCGGGATCAAGAGTGTAACGGCTACCTTCACCTTTTTCAGAGCTTTTTTCGCCTATTGGGACGATTCTCGCTTCCAAGTCGAAATATCTGGCAGCCTTCTCTACGCAGCAATGAGCAGATGACGCGAAAATCATATTTCCACCTGGTTCTTTGAAGCTGCGTGGGGTTTTATGCTTTTGTGTAGCAGGTGTCGTATTTGAGACATTTTGACTATTTGCTTGCGCAGATTCAAGCGCAGCATTCTCTGCTATTACTTTGCCTTGCCAGAGCTTTTTCAAAGCCAAAACGCCCATAAGAAGCCCTTCACTTGATCCAGCGGTCACGGTACCGACAGCTGAGCAGGAGCCGTCCTTTGGAACTTTCCATAGGTCTGACATCATGCTTATAACACGGTTCTGCAGCTCAAATGAAGACTTGTATTGGTCCTGGTCTGCAATGTTCTTGTTGATATTTTCATCAACCAACTTTTGCCCCAAAGAGGACATTCGAGTGGTGACGAATGACGCGAGATTGAGGAATGGTGTACTGTCACCATTTAGCTCGTCGTGAATGAGCTGGTACGCGACATTATCATCGACACCGGTAGAGGGGAATTCGTACTATGGAGTGTGAGCATTTATACAAAACTAAAGGCAAATAGCACCAACCTTAGGAAGAGGCGCTTGACCGTATCTTCTAGAGGTGTACTTTCGAGCTTCTTCACCGGATGCCCTTTCTACGAGGCTTCTGGCGTCATCGCGTGAATCAGAAATGAGTTTCTCAGTGTTGATGTGCTTTGATAAAGGCATTGTGGGTGTCTGGTTGCGTATACGTCGTCGGAGGGGAAGAAAAAGCGGTGTGGCTAGAGATTGATAAGCCCCACTTTCAGATTGATTCGAGATATTCACAGTCGTTTCAAAGCGATAAAAGCAATAGCTTCAAGGTGAATCCAAAATAAACAGATTCCAATACCCAAAGGCTATGACGCCATCCATTCAAAGCCATCTTCTCTTCCGGTATCTACAGTCCACCTTCCTGAGACTTTTTCTTGGGCTAAAAAAATAATATTTTTATTTTTCATTACTTAGGTTACACTTATATTTAGATTTTGCTGTCCTGAGATCTGTGTAATGTACATCTTGATCTCCGTAGCGGAACGAAACTATATCTTAAGATTGATTAACATACTCGCTTTTGATGTCATCTCTGACCGCACTGTCTTCTATATCTGTACTAGCTTCTCTAGCTTTTTCAGCTTGTTGAAGGGAAGCTGTCGTTTGTATTGCGGGAATAGCATCTCATCTCGAGCTTTATGATGAAGAGCAAGAGTGTTTTTACAATCTATTGCAGAAAAGTTGTAATTGGCGCAATTCAACGTAGAATTCAAAGTGACCATCGGAATGCATACACGGCACTCCGAGTAATTCAAATTGAGCTGATAACCGGTTCTGTACTCGACTGCTGTCTCTATGATTACGAAAACGACCTTTTCTTGATTTCAATCCCCATAGCGCTTTCGAAAAGACTGAGATAGCTGATTGCTAGTTGCCTCCTCCATATGCTCTCATTGCCGGCGCGTTCGTCACGCTAAGTCAATATGAAGTAGTCTATAGTGATAAAATGTGATAATTCTTCCCGTCTAATGATACTTTGTGCGCCGTTGATGCAAAAGATATGAAGTTTAAGGCGGGTTATTTCATAGAATAGAAAGGAGGGGAAAGGAGAATGGGCCATCTATTGCCTATTAATTGTGACAGTTCCGATACATACTACATAGCCCTCTTTACCCCGCCTGGCTAGACCAATTGAGAAGACAACAATTAGATAAAAATTTCAAGCGAGAGGCTCAGTATGTGTGGGATTACGGGAGTATGTCAGGTATAACCACGTAATATATTCACCATACAGCTCTCCCACACCACCCACCTAGGCTGCTCCCTGCGCTGGATGAATTTACGCGCTCTCCTTCAATTCGAGCGCTCACGTATAAAATAAAATACAATGTCAGAAGCCGAAGTAGATCTCGATAGCGTGATTGATAGGCTACTAGAAGGTGAATTTATTCTCACTTGCTCACCTCCAGTGATTCTAACATGGCCCGAAAAGTACGTGGAAATAGGCCAGGCAAGCCAGTCCAACTGCAAGAATATGAAATAAAGTACTTGTGTACAAAAGCCAGAGAAATTTTTATATCTCAGCCAATTTTGTTGGAGTTAGAGGCTCCTATAAAGATATGCGGTGCGTTGTGGCTTTAGTGGAATTTAAACGGGACCGGCTGACATTGAAAATAACGCAGGTGATATTCACGGCCAGTATTACGATTTGTTACGCTTATTCGAGTATGGAGGGTTCCCACCAGAGGCAAACTACCTTTTCCTTGGTGATTACGTTGATAGAGGAAAGCAGTCGTTGGAGACCATCTGCTTGCTGCTGGCTTACAAGATAAAATACCCAGAGAACTTTTTCATTCTCAGAGGTAACCATGAATGCGCTTCAATCAATCGTATTTATGGTTTCTATGATGAGTGTGGGTTACGCGGCTTTTGAGCGGTTTACAGACCACTTACACATATTCACGCACAGGCAAGCGCAGATACAACATTAAGCTTTGGAAAACATTCACAGATTGCTTCAATTGTCTTCCAATTGCCGCCATCATCGATGAAAAGATATTCACTATGCACGGTGGTTTGAGTCCTGACTTACAGTCGATGGATCAAATTAGGCGCGTGATGCGTCCGACGGATGTTCCAGATACAGGTTTACTATGTGATTTACTATGGTCAGATCCAGACAAAGATATTTCAGGCTGGTCAGAGAATGATCGAGGAGTCTCCTTTACTTTTGGTCCAGATGTCGTTACTCGGTTCTTACAAAAGCACGACATGGATTTAATATGCAGAGCTCATCAGGTGGTCGAGGATGGTTACGAATTTTTTGCAAAGAGACAGCTAGTTACCCTTTTCAGTGCGCCAAACTATTGCGGTGAATTTGATAACGCAGGTGCTATGATGTCGGTTGACGAGACGCTGTTGTGCTCATTCCAGATACTCAAACCTGCAGAGAAAAAGCAGAAGTTCCCGGCGTCTTATGGAATAGGCAGACCAGTCACACCACCAAGAAAAGGCAAGAATAAGAAAGATTCTAAATCTTAATTTAACTCAACGAATACGCCATGTTGACCTTTGAAAGCATTGAACATTCTTAATTATATTCTCCACCTTTTCCCTTGTCAAACTCGAATTTCATTTCTTTAAATTTGCGTGTGTCGTATGTGCTATAATGCGTCTGGCTGTGTCTGACTGCTGTCGATTTCCGTTTCATCTTGTCATCAAATGGATCTCGAGGAGTTCAAGCGAAACGGATACGAGTTAGGATGTGTGTTGGATGGTAAAAACTGAGCTCATTGTGCTTTAGGACAGTTGATAGGATCTACAACTACTACAAGTCGCTCAGAGACGATCCATCGTCGATAGCAGTCCAGTCAGATGTCAAGCCTGGGTATCTTAGGGGAGCAATAGCTGGTGCGTGTGTGTTGGCAGCTGTCAAAGCACCATCGTTGATGCTACGTAGACGCACCTCCAAATCGCGGCACGTCATTTGGTGAAATACAGGATGAGTTTAGAGATGTAGTTTTGCCAGGTCTCAACCACTGGCAGCATCCAAGCGCATTCCACTACTTCCCCGCGAACACCTCATTTGAGTCGATGCTTAGCGAAATGCTGATATCTTCAATCAACAATCCAGGATTCAGCTGGGACTCAAATCCGTGCTCAGAGCTCGAGTTACAAGTGATGGACTGGCTGGCAAATTTATTCGGATTGCAAGACACCTTCCACCACTTCCGGAGGGGAGCTGGAGGCGGAGTTGTACAGGCCAGCTCCAGTGAGTCTATCCTGGTAGCTGTGACTGCAGCGAGAGAAAAGTATTTGCACGAAAATGAAACGCGCGATCAGTCTCGTCTGGTGGTGTATGCGTCAACCCAAACACATTCCTCCGCAAGCAAGGCAGCCCGCGTGCTCAATCTCCGCATACGCCTTTTGGAGGTGAGCGCAGAGACCGAGCTGGCACTCACTGGCGAGGCAGTGGCGCGTGCGGTGGCGGAGGACCGCCAGAATGGTCTTGTGCCTTTCATTGTTGTTGCAACTGTAGGTACGACGAGCACTGGTGCGGTTGACTCGGTCGACAGCGTAGGCTCTGTCGCCAGACAGAATCGGCTGTGGATGCACATCGACGCCGCTTGGGCTGGTACTCACCTCGCTGTCCCAGAGGTGCGCGACGAATTGATGCTGGCCGCTATAAATCAGTACGCGGATTCTATCAATATAGGTATGCATAAGGTGGGTGTTTGTCCTTATGTGGTATATCATCCGCTGACACTCTACACTTTACACCCTCCACTCTCAGATGGGCTTAGTTAGCATGTCTACCGTTGCATTCTTCGTTCGTGACCTCAGGTCAATAACGGATGCTCTGACAATCACGCCGGAATACCTGCGCAATAAAGCCACAGACTCTGGACAGGTGCTTGACTTCAAGGACTGCATTATAGGTCTCGGACGACACTTCTCGAGTCCCAAGATATACTTTATGCTCAAGTCATACGGAGTGGAGGGGTTCAGAGAACATATACGCCGCTCTATAGAGCTTGGGGAGAGATTTAGACAGCTTTTGAAATCGGATGGGAGGTTTGAGTTGGTGTGTAAACCCCGTTTGTCACTTACTGTCTTTCGTTTGCGAGGTGGGGAAGGGAGTGAAATCAGTTCAGTGAATGAGCTAAACAGGAAATTCTATAGCAATCTTGTTGCACATAGAAACGAGCTCAGTCTCACGCATACCGCGGTGAATGGTGTATATTGTGTCAGATTCGTATGCGGATGTCCTCAAACAAAGGAAAAACACGTCGATAAAGCATTTCACGTGATAGCGCGCGTTGGAGCAGAAACTGTAAATGGATTCTAGATATGCATCATTCTTGTCTGGTTACATCGATGGGATTCTTCGATAGTGTAAAGAGTTATTTCGCAGGCCAGGGTGAGAATTAAGGTCTGCTCAAATCATAAACTGATTCTCACCTTGCTTTAGAACCATCTGAGGACGATAACAAGAGTGTGCGCTGCGTGCCATTTTTCGCGCTACCAGCTAACATAATACTAGCCCATGCAAGCACCAGCAGCCCAACTAGATCCACCAAAGGACACGCCTATCAGCGCCGCGGAGTTGAGCATGCACGACGGCAGCAACGATAAGCCAATATACGTCGCAATCAAAGGGACGGTATTCGATGTGACCAAGAAGGCTGACATGTACGGCAGCGGCAAGTCATACAATATTTTCGCTGTACTGTTGCCTAATCACGGTAGCGTCATTGGCTGACATCCCGTTCCAGGGCAAGGACGGTAGCAGAGGGCTGGGGATGAGCAGCTTGAATCCGGAAGACGCTGTTGCGGACTACAGTACTCTCACAGAGAAGGAATCTTCTGTGCTTGACGGTGTGTGGGGGTTAGCGCAGCAGCCGCTTATCTAACACTGCTCAGATTGGTTTAAATTCTTTAGCAAGCGCTACAACATTGTAGGCAGAGTGGTCTGAGCAGTCCAGCACACTAAATCCAGGCTTGTACTTGTGCTTGCACCACGCCCAACTCCTTATCATTTTACAACGACATGCGCATCGCAGGCACCTTGAATATACCTAAAATAGTGCTCACACGTCCACTAATGCCTGAAATTATGGCAAAATTCCAATCCAGGCCTGTGAATCTGACTTGCTGGGAGACGGACACTCCGGCCCCCAGAGAATGGCTGCTCGATAATGTCAGCGGTGCAGACGCTCTCCTAGTAATGCTAAGCGATAAGGTTGACAAAGAGCTGCTCGATAAAGCAGGCACTAATCTCAAAGCAATCAGCACCATGTCTGTCGGAGTGGACCACTGTGATTTGGCTCAGCTGAAAGAGCGCAATGTGAGACTTTCGAATACTCCTGACTTACTCACTAGCGCTACTGCGGAAATTGGCGCCTTGCTTTATCTCGCCGCTGCCAGACGTGCTAGCGAGTCAATTGCCTTTATTCAAAGAAATCAATGGCCACAGGTCGGTTGGGGCCCACTCCTCATGGCTGGACAGTTGAGCGAGAATAAGACACTCGGTTTTTTGGGGTGAGTGTGGGGAGTATCAACACACGATCCTAGCTGACTTTGACTTGCTTTGTGTTTTGTTAGATTTGGTCGTATTGCACAGGCTACCATGCACAGACTTGTTCCATTCGGAATCAAGAAAGTCATCTACACTGACTCAGGTGTGTCTTTCTTTCTCCCTCTCTTTTCTCAGTCCACTGACCCAGCCTAGGACGTACAGATAGATCCGCAAGAAATGCTGAGCTATCAAAAACGTACGACATTGAAATTAAGCGCGTCGATCTTTCCACACTCGCCCAAGACTCAGATGCACTCATCCTCCTCGCAGCCATGACTGCAGATATGAAACACATCATCAACAGAGACTTCCTCAACAATATGAAAAAGACGTCATTCGTGGTGAACGTTGCAAGAGGACCGCTCATTGTGGGTGCATTCCAACATTCGCGTAAAAGCAACTGTCTAACGCTCACAAAAGGACACATACGCACTTAACGACGCTATCAACGAGAATGTCATTGCCGGTGCTGGCTTAGACGTTATCGAAGGAGAACCACATATCGACAGCAATCACCCTCTCGTAAAGAATGACAAAGTGTTCCTCCTCCCTCACATCGGAAGCTCGACAGTTGAAACTCGTTATGCTATGGCGGATCTTAGCGTATCTAACGCCCTCAAAGGCGCTTACAATGAGGATATGCAATCTCAAATAAACTTATAAACTTGGTTGTATTAAATGTAAATCGAAAATATACATGTTAAGAAGTAAACACGATTATTAAAGAGGAGCTTAGTATATTCATTAAAGTTTAGCAAAGTTAGCGACTTGTAGTTTTATTGCGTTGGTCCGTGTATTGCGTTAGTCCGTGAAATTTTCCCATATGCCTATAATATAGAAACTTCAGACTATTTATTCCAGTCAAGTGATTTGACAAGCAAGGCTCTCGAATTATCAAAATTCCAGAACAACCTCTCGATTGGACTTCTTCCAGTCCAGCTCTTTTGATCTCTAAGTATCATAGCTTGCTGAGCACCAAGATTACGCTGCTCGCGGTCAAAATTTTCCTTGTGCTCTTCCAATCCTTCAAGTAAACTC
The DNA here is from genome assembly GCF_000400465.1 of Wallemia ichthyophaga EXF-994. Taxonomy (NCBI): domain Eukaryota; kingdom Fungi; phylum Basidiomycota; class Wallemiomycetes; order Wallemiales; family Wallemiaceae; genus Wallemia; species Wallemia ichthyophaga. The sequence goes on along the minus strand of NW_008806283.1, from coordinate 371,849 downwards.
TCGAGTTCAAACAAAATAGCCTCGAGTATATCGGCAGTATTAAGTATGCCATGATCCTTTTTGAATCTGTTAGGTGTGATGGACATTGATGGTGAATTAACAGTCGGAGAGAAGGACGTGGAGTTGACTAGATTGCTTATAGCCATTCTCACCAAACGTACCGTCTCAGTGAGTAATCTTTGTGCTTGAACGTTATTTTTACGCGAAATCAGTATTAGTGCGCGTGTTATCATATCCGATGAAAGCAACTCCATCCTGCGTCTTATCACCTTAGCATCTGGACTGCCGAGTATTGCATTGAGACGCTGGGAGATGAGGGTTGGGGATGAGCCGATTGTTGTATGAGCGTCTGGTTGGATATTAGGGTAGATTGTCATAGTCAACAGCACTGGCTGCACTAAACGCGAGACCGATCTACCGACATTTGGATCGTGATATGACGCATCAACTTCAAAAAGAGCTGCCTGTTGAATATCGTGTTAGAATACACTGCACACGCAAGAACACCACAAATGGTAATCACTTACCTCATCAATCATATCATCGTATGCGTCTGACATAGTTTCACCCACACTCAAACCAGACAATCCATCTTGAATATTTGAGTTGACGTTGGCTTGCGCCGAGTATCTCGACAACCGTTTGGTATTTTGGCCCGAACTGCCAATGGTAGCTTTAATTGGGTGGATGAGATCCATCTCGACGAGCAACTCTCTCTGTTCACCGTAATGAATTTCACCCAGCTCTACATGTACTTCATTACCCTCGTTGGAAACTATGGTTGATGTAGATGGTGACACCTTTCTCACTCGTATCATTGGCCAGTCGAGGACATTTATGTGCAGCTTCATGTTTGTGGCTGCAACGCTGAACAGTCCACCAACAGCACCAGCTATGCAGTCCCTCAATTGGTTCCACTCCTTCACGAAAGTGTAGGTGCCACCAGTATGTGAGGAGAGAAGCCAGAGTGAAGAGGGATCGTGCACTCTACTCCAACCTAGTGTGTGTATTGGTACGGAGGCTGCTTCAGCGCGCGCCAACACCAATTCCATCTGCGCACGTCTCGTTGGATCTTGATTATCGCTGACGAGAAATATTCCTGTGACTGAATTTTTTGCTGTTCTCTGCAACACTCCATCCAGGGCTGCGTTCATTGCCGTCACGACATCTGTTTTCTCGTCATCTTTGGTACCGACTTTGAATGGGTCGACTGCGCCGTCTATCCCATACACTGAATCCTCCCAGTTGCTCCCGAATGTCTCCAAAAATCTACTTAGCTTCTGCTTACCGCTGACGGAGGATGGTGATATGAATGGCGTTCTGCGCAACGCTCCGCCCTGAATGGACTTGAATGTAACAACGCAAATTCTGTCTCGATGACCAAGCTTGTTAATCACAAACTCCAACGATGATTTTAAGAACCTGAGTTTGAGTGTTGGGCTGCCATGTTGAGATGTAGGGAGTGGCAAAATGAGCACAATGTCAGCTGGCGCATGGGGATACAGCGTACCGTCGTGTGGCGAGAGCGGTGCTAAATTCTGCTCATTGAAAATTGGAGGATTGCCGGTAAACTGAAACGATGATCTGAACGAGTCTCTACCCTTGTTATCGCCAGGTGCCGCATAGGACATTCCAAATGCTGATGTCGAGACGTCTGATGGATTAGAAGATACACCTGATGTCGCAATCGAGCTAGCCTGAGTGGACCTTGGTGAGTGAGGAAGTGACATTGGGGATATTGGTACACCTCCGAATGAAGATGGTGAAGTCATACTGGTTTGGTGTGGTGATTGTATTGATTGACGGTTTGGGCCAGTCTGCGGTGACAGAAGCCGACCGGATCGATCGTTTTCAACCCTATCACGCAAAGACATTTGAGGTGAATCTGGTTGCTGTTCTGGTTGCGATTGATGGTGGACGTTGACAGATGAAAAGATCAATTTATCGAACTGAGATTTCCACTGTTCACGCTCATCACGCATAATGAACATGAGTGTCAAGTCACGAAAATCTTCAGCTTCTGTTTCCAAAACGAGACCTGTATCACCAATTGAGACAACTCTGTGTGATTGTCAGTGTGGCTTCAAAAAGGGTGAAACATGACTCACCTTCTTATATTCGATATATAAATTTTTCCTTTTAATTTGAGTGACTTGTTGCCATCTTTCAAGGGTGCGCTTTTTCTGTCCTCTGAGACACAAATCAGGGCGTTTTCAAACAAGAAAACTTGCGCAGTCTGTGATTGCGTCGACCTCCGTATAGTCAGACAAAGTGAGTACAACAAGAGTGATCCGAAGCTGTGGGGGTTGTTGCCCTTCCAATCGAGTATCCTAGCATATAAATCTGAAGCAACAGACTTCAGTGGTTTTGAATTAGTCTGTTGGGGTTGAGTGGGTTGAGCGGGTTGCGCCTGTGTAGAAAAGTTTGAAGATGAGCTAATAGAAGTGTTGTCCCCCGAAGTTCTACTTTCAGATCTGTTTAAAGGTGCAAATGTCTCATTATCGTATAAGGCATGATGACGCTCTTGGTATCTAACTAAGGAAGGGTGATTCGAATTCTTAACGTGGTCAGAGTCAGAGTGCCTTGAAGGAATACCGACTGTAACGATAGCGGTAATGGCGGATTTTTGATCTATATGTGGTCGGATAGCAGCGTTAAATTCCGTCCTTATAGATATATTAGGTGAGACTAGTTCGTTGTAAGACGACTTTGAGTTATTTGATATTGAAGTGTTTGAGCTGTTTGTAGTTGCTGCTGGTATAGCGTCATCAGCGGAGCTATCTAGTGGATCTGAAGGGGAATCTGATGGAGAAGACTGAAAGTTACCACCGCTACCAGCGCTATTCTTTTGATAAGACGCGTAAGAGGCTTGAGAGGTGTAAGACGCGTATTGATTATTTAAGCTATTTGAGGAATGCGATGTTTGTAAATCGCGTCCAAGCGGCGGAGAAGCGATCCCAGCGAGTTTATCGAGTTTATTGATTTTTGACGTTTTCTTATTGGATTGTACATCAGCGTCATCAGATAGTTTCATGGGCTTCCTGCAGATTCCACACACACCCAGACTCTTGGAAGGCATTTTAGCAGAAGGAAGAGGACCATAGACCTGGGTGAAGCACTGATCGTGTAAAGCGTGTCCACAGAGTGGTACAATGTGCGGTTTCTCGCCTGTGCCGTTGAATTAAATTTGATATTGAATCCCCAACGATATCACTCACCAGGAAGTCTAAACGAGAATGAAAGCGGCTCCAAGCAAACAGGGCAATTGTCATATTTATCCTCTTGATCAGCTAATATCGCATTCGCAGATGGACTAATTGGACTGACGAAATTCGGTGATGGATGATTAAGCGGTACTGGTTGGAGACCACCATCAGAGAGGCTCTGGCGAGCAGGTGACTCTAAATTATCATTAAGGGGATGTAATGGTGTTATTGGTGAGCTCGGTGTCTTTTGGTCAGATTTCTTGCGATTCCAACGCACTTTGAACATTGGCGTTTGATGGACGTCGACTCGAGAAATGATTCAGTCATGACAACATATAAATTTACTTAAAACAATATTCTTTCAGGTATACATTTCTTATTCCCGTGGCTTTGTCGATGCCTCTACAGCTGGTTCTACAGCCCCTTTCTTCTTCCTCTTATCAATCAGCGTCGCTGCACTCAAATCCAAGTCAAATGTCTTCCTTGGCTGTCTGTCGCGTGGTCCTGCCCTTCCATCGCCCAACTTTTCTGTGTGCTTCTTCTCCCTCTCTTGCTCCTTACTTTGCGTCTTCTTAATAGCTTCCTTCTGTCTAGCTGCATTTACAGCCGCTACTTTACGGTGATTTGACATATGTCCTGACATTTGCTGACTTTCATCTTCTTCCTCTTCTTCATTCAGGCTGCCAAGGAACCCACCGCCTCCGCTTGGTTTGCCTTTGCGACGTCCTTCTTCTTCGGCTCTGTGTACCGCATATGTCACATCGAATGCTTCCTTCAGTTGCGCAACACCAGGAGATGGCATTGCCTTTCTGTTGCCTCCCATTGCACTAAACATTGGTGAATCAAGTGGCGTTGGTGGTGGTCTCTTTTCTTCAGCTCTACCAGTCGAACTACCTTGCATCCATGGGTGTGCAAAGAAGTCATTAATATCGTAACGCTTCCTTGGATCTACACAGAGCAAGTGAGATATCAAATCCTTTGAAGAGTCAGATATTCCATCCCACCATGGACTAAGGAATGTGAATTGCGCTCTAGCAACTTTCTCTGTCAAGACCTGTATAGACTCATCGTAGAATGGTGGGAATCCACATAATATGGTGTATAAAACACATCCAAGTGCCCACATATCCACAGATTGTGAGTATCTCTCATCCTTTACAATCTCAGGTGCAGTGTAACCAACAGTTCCACACGGTGTCATAGTTTGCTGATCCCAAACAACCTTGGATAAACCAAAGTCTGCAATTTTTACTTTACCGATTTCACCACCACCAATGCCTGGTTTAAATTCACCTTCATCCATCTTATCCTCATCGAAAGGCTTCTTTTGAGGTGTTTTTGAAGGAAAAATTTCAATCCTATCAAAAAGAATATTTTCAGGTTTAATATCACGATGAACGACACCAGCTTCATTGTGAAGGTATCTAATGCCATCAGCAACCTGAGTGATGACATGTCTAGCCAATTCCTCACTAAAGTATGTGAGTTTAACGATCTGATGAAACAGTTCACCGCCTTCAGAAAGTTCTAACACCAAGTGATAATACTCTTTTGAGTCGATGAAAGTGAGAAGCTTGATAATGTTTTCATGCCTCACAGCTCTCATAATTTGAACTTCTTTAAGAATGTTTGAGCGTTGATGACTGGAGAGCTCGTACTTTCTAACGACCTTGATAGCGACCTTCTGATGATTCTTTGTGTCCAAAGCCTTGTATACGTTTGAGAATGCACCGTCACCCATTTTGTCGATAATCTCATACTGCTCTAAACCAGGATAAGAAGGCTGTGGGGGAGTGTGAGTGGGGTCGCTTGTAGCTATATAGCACGCCAGCATACCATCTTAGATCTCTCCCTCCTTTCTTGCTCCACGATCATTTCAGCTTCACGTGCGTATTCTTCAGCCCTATTCTTCTCACGCTGCTCCTTCTGTTGCTGAGCATGAGCATGCTTCCTCTGCTCTTCTTCGTATGCGTTGTTTTGATTCATACGTTTTGGTACGTGTGAGAGCATATCGTTCATGGGGTCTTTATGTGATCGTTGGGGCTGCTGCTCTTGAGGAGGTGATTCCGGTTCATCAGACTCGAAATGCGTGTCCTTGTGATGCTTATCACGCTCATTGCGTCCGTGTCGTATCAAATCTGGTTCTATGTATCAGCATTTGAACCTTGCAAGTGACTTCTACCAACTTCTAAATACTTGTATAGCACCTGACCTGAATATAATCTATGAGCATCAAGGCTTCAAATCTAATAGCCATTTCCCACATTTATCTATACTTGTCTCTTGAGCGTTTATAACAAGAAATCCCTCTGGCGAGGTGGAGTTACAATGGTGGTTGGTGACATCATGGAATTTTTTTTACTTTCTTTCATATCGTATCCTAGGTTTTAAGTGAACTTACATTGGGCGTGTGTTCCTGCTGACCCTCCCTTCCCGAATTCTTCATGATATAATTTTAACGTCATACTGCTTATCTCGCATATGCCTTGAGTTCGTTAGTGTGAGCGTTTGGAGCTTGGTTTTGTTTTTGGTTCTTACTCCCACACGCATTTCGCATTTCGCATTTCGCATCTCACAGCTCCATGAAAATCTTCACATATCTTAGACACACGTACATACATTGCATTATAAAGCCAGCAAGTTGATCCTAGGCTTGAGATCTACAGTCGGCACAATCATTGAATTGAGATCAACCTTCATCTCCGGTGGTCCCAATCTCAGCAGCGGGTTGGGCTTGCTGCCAACACCACTTGCACCACCTGAACTATCTAGAGATGGCTTTTCAGGCGCATCGATAAGCGCACCCAGCATCAACTGAAACTTCTTGAGTGAATTGGTAGCTGCATCCAACATCGCAGCTCTTTCTTCTTCCTCCACTCTCACGTCCACCTCTACTCCACTGTACCCGCACAAGACGGCCAAGAAAGCGACATCGAATGCTTTCCGTGCGTTAGCCCGACCATCATGCTCCTGTTGATTGAAAATAGTCGACGTTCTTTGAGACAAGTTGGAAAGCACTTGATATAAAATGCTCCGTTTGTCACGCACGTGTAGCGAGATATTAGAAACGTCATGTGCAATGGTATAAAGCAGCTCAAAAAGCTCCGACGACGGCCCCTTTGGTATTTTAAACATCTTCGTATCTTCTTCGCCAACATGTAGCGTCTCCCACCTCGATTCATCCCCATCCAATTCACATTCGGTCCATTTAAAAGTGTCAGCTTTGAGGTGCTCATCAACGACATCCGCAGCCCACTTTTTTGTCACTTTATGTATGAGATTATCGTAATTCACTTGCAGCGTATCGCTAAGAGTTATGTTCTTGGCTATCCCTTCTTCCTCAGATAATGAGTCAAGTAGTTGTCGCAATACCATCAGCTGCCGTTTGCGCTGTGTCTGGTGCTCGTTTGATACTAGTGTGTCAAACGTGTTGGTCAATCTCTCAACAAAGCCATCCAACATGGCCTTGGCATGCTCTCTATAGACTCCCAACAATCCTTCCGATTGAAGAGTAGTGTCGGGAGCTACAACAAAGTCTACCACCTGATGGTGGATTGTCGCTGCTTGATTACTGATGATTTGTAAAATGTCACTGACTATTGAGATCCGTTTCGTTGTGAATGTCGCGATATTGATATCGTTGGGAAGCGGTGACAGTAGATTTGTGATCGGGTCGTTCTTGGAATTGGGTATATGGGTGACTGTGTTGATCGCCTTGTTTATCTTTGTTAAGGTTGTTTCTAAGAAATTGCTGTGCAGGTCTATCCAAAGAATTTGACAGCGTTCTTCCAGCAAACCAACGAAAAAGTCTTTTACAGTGGGAATGTTGGTAATCTCAACGATTGCTCGAAGTGGACATAGGTCTGGAATGCTCTTGACAGTAGACAAAAGACCAGAGTGAGGATCTAAAACCGTCCTTAAACTGCCTAAGCTGAAATCTGTCCATTTTGAAAGACTGCCTGTGATGAATTCTGTTGATAATTTTTCAAGTGGAGCAAAGTAAGGTGTGTAGTTGAGTAGCTGGTTGGGTATTCTGTGAGTGATAATCTCTGAGCCAGACAGTTGATCGATAAGACTCTTTGTGGTAATATCGGCAGTATTTTCACTGCATTGGTGTATGAAATTGCTCAAACCTTCCTCAATGTAGAGATTATAAACCAAGTCATGGGACTCATTGATAAGTTGAAGTGATTGGCTGATGACTGTTACCGGTGAAAGGTTGTTCTGTATGTGATTGAGCGCGACTGAACGCTGTTGTAGTAGCCTATCTAAAGATTGATTATACGTTGGGCTGTCGAGGAGGATGAGGCCGGTGAGAGTTCTCAAAGCATCTTGATAACTAATAGACTGCTTAATAAGAGATATGACGCCCTTTAAAACTATCTGCTGCTTCAGTTGTACCGTAGATTCATACTGAGACTTGAGAATGACGAGTTGATTGAGAGTTTCGGGATAATTTGTAGATAATTGTATATGAGTGATTCTAGCCAGAGAATACAACCAAGCGGAGTGCAGATGCTGATCATTTTCCATAAATCGCCAGATATTCTCGGTTGAATCGTGAACAAGCTTAACCAGAGCTGGAATTGGATCGATAGAGGTGGATGGAGGGGGTGTGCGAGGTCTAACACTACAATCCACACTTCTGATGCTATCAATGACGCGTTGTGCGCGGTGAAGCCCTCTATCGAGCTCAACCAAGGATTTGCTCACGCCGAGAACGTGCTTACAGCGATCGCCGAGGATAGCTTGGACTATAAGGCCACGCTTGTCGATCTCCTGGTCAATAACGCCCCACTCGCTCATTTGTTGAATTTTTTATTTATAATCAGCAAAAGGCAGTGAATCTAACCAAAACGACCAAGAGTTGTAAATTAAAGTTTTAAAAAGGTTTAGCTATGTCGAACCAGCCAAAGTTTAATTATGCGGCTGCAGCCAAAGCTAAACAGCAACAACGAGAGATGGGGCAGTTTGAGAAGCAGCCACCGACGCAGCCGAGATCTACGCAGACGACGCAGGCAGCTCCACAGCCCAACCAGCCCACGCAGTCCCAAGAGGCTGTGGACAATAAGAGCTCACAACCAGCTCCATCGCAGCCAAAAGCTGGTGAGTTTCGCCCAGATATCTCTATTCAATGCTTATACACAATTCACAGCCGGAGAAGGAAAATCTAAGCCAAAGAAGGAATTTAATCCCCACGCCTTCTTTACTGGCGGCGGCGGGGCTCAGCAGCAGCAGCAGCAGCAGCAGCAACCACAGCAAACACCACAGCAGCATCCACCCCCACAACACCCAGCTGCTCAATCAAAGCCTTCTCAAAACGGTGGCAGCCACCGTAACTCGGCCGATAGCCTCAGGTTGAACGCACAGCCCTTTAATCCACAGCAACAGAGCTATAGACCACCTCAGCCTTTCCAGCCACGCAATGTTGGTAAACCTCCCCAGAACCAGCGCAGTCCTCAGCCACACCACCAGCAGCTCAATCCACAACCCTACTTCCAGCCTGCTTACGGCACTGGCTACTACGATCCAAGCATGCAGGGCTACTACGTTGCTCCAGTGCAACCCACTGGCTGGGCTCAATACCCACAGCACCCCCAACACCCTCCACAGCACCCACCCCAACATCCTCCTCCACAGCACTTGCCACCAACCAGTCCTTCTGCTCCTCAAGTCTCTCTGCCTGGTTCTACTGGCTCTAGGAATGGTCCTTCCCCCCCAACCATTCCAGCGACTCCACGTGCTCCCTCCTCCACCACCTCTCCAAGGCCTCCTTTCACTCCTTCAGCCAACGCTCCAATCTTCTCCCCTCCACAATCTGCCACCTCCCCTCCACCAGGCTCCTCTATGTCTCCTTCTGCTGCTCCTTTCGCCATGCCGCAGAGGAAGAGCGCTGCTATAAAGATTTCTAATGCTCAAGGTGAAAAAATTGACCTGAGCAACTTCAAGCACCAGCGCCAGAGCTCGTCTATTCCTTCGATAGCTTCAGTTGAGGCTGCTGCCCCTGAGCCCTCAGCTTACGTAAAGCCTCCTCCACGCACTGCTATCAGACTCGAGTCTGAAGAAGCCAAAGCTAAGCGTTTGGCTGACGAGGCCAACCTTGATGCTGAGAGGAAGAAGGATGACGAGAAGAAGATTGCCGATGAGAAGAAGAAGCTTGATGATGAGAAAAAGAAGCTCGATGACGAGAAAAAGAAGCTCGAAGATGACAAGAAGGCTGCCGAAGAGCAAGCTAAGAAGATAGAAGACGAAAAGAAGGCCACTGAGGCTGCCCAAGCTGCTGAAAAGAAGATGCAGGAAGAGAAAATTAAAGCTGATGAAGCTGCAAAGGCTAAAGCTGCAACTGAAGAAAAGAGCAAGGCAGATGAAGCCGCTACAAAGCCATCACTCAAGGAGGCTAACACTGAAAAGCTCTCCAAGGAGCAAGTCAACATGCTTGCCGAAGAAAAGATGGCTACTGAAGGTAGCACTCCAGCCACCTCCCTCGATCACGCCAAAAAAGACTTCCCTAAGGAAGAACAACAGAAAGAACTCATCTCCAAGATTGCCCCTGCCACAGAATCTGTATCAACCCCTGCTGTCGAGAGCGACAAGCAATTACCAAAAACTGATACCTCTCCAGCTCAGGATGACCAACCACAAGCAGAATCCTCTCAAAAACCTTCACAAGCACTTGGCTCTGCTAGGAGAATAGACGACCTCAACAAGGTTTCCTACCCTGGCGATATCAAGTCTCCAAATGCAGAGCTTAACAAGCAAGCACGTCCTGGAAAATTCCGCTACGACAGGGACTTCTTGATGCAATTCATGTCTGTGTTTACAGACAAGCCAGCTAGTATGCCATCACTTGATGCGATTGGTTTGGAACCTGACCAAGGTATGGGATTCGGTGGAAGATCTTCATCAGGCAGACAAGGCAGCAGAGGTGGTATGGGACGCTCATCAGGATTCGGAAAGCAAGGAGGATTTGGTCAATTCTCTGATGTTTCATCCAGAGGTACTTCTTCCGCTGAGCGTTTCGCTAGATCACAGGCAGCTGGTGCATTTGCTGGTCAGCCAATGTCAAGAACTAATTCATCTCACCGTGGTATGGCCAGGGAGGCCTCTGGCGGTGGTAGGAATAGATCGCAGCGTGGCAAGCAACGTGATGGCAGAGGTGGTCAGTCATCTACACCACTTGCCGATGCCCTCGGTTCAGTAGCACCACTTGAGAAGAGTGAAAATGCATGGACACCTCAAGCTATCAAGAACAGATCACAAGGTGTCAGACCAGGCCTCAACGTTGATGAGAATGACCCAGCCTTTATTGAAAAGAAGGTTAAGGGTTTGCTCAACAAGCTTACAATTGAGAAGTTTGATTCAATCTCTAACCAATTGATTGCATACGCCAACAAGTCCGAGACGGAAGATGACGGTAGGACGCTTAGACTGGTTATTAGATTGGTCTTTGAAAAAGCAACTGATGAGGCTGTGTGGTCTGAGATGTACGCCAGACTCTGTCGCAAGATGTACGATCAGTTGTCGGAGCATATCTCAGATAAGGATCAGCCAAGTACAACGACAGGTGGTCGCTTATTCAGAAAGTACTTGTTGACGAGATGTCAAGAAGACTTTGAGAAGGGCTGGTCAGACAAGGAGGCAGCATCTAAAGCAGCTGCTGAGAAGATGGCTGAGGACCACGCTAAACTTCAAGCTAACGAGGAAGCCGAGGCTGATGTTGCCAAGGGTGGACAACCAAAGGCTGAGTGAGTTTTTTTTTTGCTTCAACAGATAATGAGCAAAGCTAACACGTTCTAGTGCTCAAACACTCTCTGATGAATACTACGCTGCTCAGAAGGCCAAGCGTAGAGGTTTGGGATTGATTAGATTCATTGGTGAACTCTTCAAGCTCACACTGCTCACATCAAAGGTCATGCATCTTTGTATTATGCAGCTCTTGACTAGGCAAGGTGAAGACGTTGAAGAAGATGATATTGAATCGCTCGCCAAGTTGATGACGACAGTTGGTGGGTTGTTAGAAACGCCAGAAGCAAAGAAGAATATGGATGCGTACTTCTCACGTATGGAGGGTATTGTAGAAAATCAAAACACATCATCAAGATTGCGCTTCATGTTGATCGACGTGATAGAATTGCGCACACACAACTGGATAACCAGACATAAGGACGCTGGACCAAAGTCTATTGCGCAGATCCACAAGGATGCCGCGAACCAGAGAGCGCAATCTGCAGCCGATGCCAACATTGCACTGAGCAGAGGCACATCGAACCGTGGACCAGTGAGACAAGAGAGCTCGCGCGGGCCATCGAGGAGAGGTCAACCAAGAGGACCACCAGTGCAAGAGGAGAAGGGAGGAGGAGATGGATGGAACACGATCGGCAGTGGTGCTGCTGCTGGTGGTGGTAGTGGTGGACAGAAGGCATCACAACCATCGGGAAACCTCAGCCAATTTGGACAATTCTCCTCAAAGGGTGGAGCTGCGGGCGCTGGTACTGGTACTGGTGCCGGTGCTAGCGGACAACAATCACAACAGCAACCATCGCAGTTCGGTCCTACTAGCGTTTTTACTAAGAAGGGCGGTAGAGGACAAGGAGGATCTGGTGGAGCGTCTCCTTCTGGATTGGCCTCGCCTATGCTTTCTGAGGGCAAGTCACCTGCTGTGAGCAGAACAAACAGTAGTGGTAACATGTTCAGTCTGCTTGAAGCTCAAGACCAGGCTCAGAATGAAGAGCAGCCGCAGAGGAAGAAGCTCAACTTGCTTCCACGTTCAGCAACGAAGGGCGATGTTGAGGAGGAGCAGGATGAAACCCCAGCTTCAGCATCAGGAGGCAAGGATGAAATTAGTGATGATAAAGCCAAGCAGATGGTTAAGACAATGATCGAGGAGTGTAAGTGAGAACATTTGCGCAGTAGTGATATGCTAACACATAGCAACACAGTCTACTCGCTCAAGAAAGTGTCAGAAGGATTAGAGTCATTTAAGGAGCTCCCTAATGAACACAAACCAAAGCTGATCGAGCAGCTTATTGATCGGTCGTTGAATGGGAAGAAGGAGACAGTTGAGCTCACGGCAGAGTTGATTGCGGCGGCAGTCGATGATAAGTTGGTCGAACAAACTCAATTAGAAAGCGAAATCGGAAACATGATGGAGTTTATTGAAGATATCGCAATCGATGTGCCAAACGCATACGAGTTCATGGGTTGTCTCATCAAAGCGTCCAAGTTTGACGAAAAGACTACCGACAGAGTACTTGGAAAGAGTGGTTCTGATGGAGCAAGCGAGAAGCTGAAAAAGTATATTTAACAAGACTAATTCCAACGGAAAAATTTCTCGCTTTTACTTTGTTGTGATACGCGTATGATAATAAGTTTGCATGATGAATAAGTTTGCATGATTCTAGATTTTAATGAATAAGTGAATGCCGATTGCGTTGTAGGAGCATACGTATGACGTACGTCTTCTCATTCCATCATGACGGGCAGGAGAATTACAATACTAGGATCAGGCTTCGTTGGTAAGCTGGAGGTGGTGCATTCAGAGAAAGATCTAATAATCAACGCCAGCCAGCAACATAGCTCAAGCACTGAGAGGGAGATTCCCAGAAGCCACGGTAAACCTCGGATCACGGCAAACGACGCCAAAGGTGGATGTGACAGATATAGAGACGGTTCGCAGTGCCGTGAAAGGATCAGATACGGTGATAAATACGGTTGGACTGTTGCAAGCCTCGCCACAGGTGTTTGACAAGGTGCAGCATGAGGGAGCGCACAACGCGGCACAGGCAGCATCAGAGAATGCATCGGCGTATATACAAATATCAGCCATTGGATCAGATGTTAATTCCAGGCTGCCTTATGCGCTCACCAAAGCGAAAGGCGAAGAAGCTGCGAGGAAGGAGTGCAAGAATGCGACTATTATACGACCATCACTGGTATTCGGATCGGGCGATAGCTTCTTTAATAGATTCAGCACTCTGTCCAAGTACTTGCCGTTCCTGCCGGTTTTCGGCGACGGCAAGACACTGTTTCAGCCGGTTTACGTTGGAGATGTGGCGCAAGCGGTCGCTGTATCAGCGAGTGCAGTGGAAGATGGCCAGATAGGCGAGCGGGTGAATGGGAAAACGATAGAAGCTGGTGGGCCTGAGGGTGAGTAATTGGGGGATGAGACTTAATAACCGACTGATGACCGGATTAGTGTTCACATATCGACAAATTATGGAATTAGTGCTTAATTACAATGGTCGCAGCCGCGCTATCATACCAATACCGTGGCTGGTGGCGAAAATGCAGGCGGGGATCATAGAGAGACTGCCGGTACCAGCGCTGTTATCAATCACACGTGATCAGGTGGAGCAGCTGAAGAGCAACAATGTGGGTGGAGTGAATTGGCTCACGCGTCGCTAACCATTGTGCAGATAGTCACACCACAGCACGAGAGAGGTGCTGATCAGGCCAGTTTTAGGGAGCTGCTGCAGGACTTTGCAGGTGTACAGCCTAGGAGTGTGCATGACGTCCTCCCAACATATCTTTCTCCCCAAGGACATCCAGCGAGGATGAGAAGCGGCAAGGAGGATGCGGAGAGGTGTAAGGAGGAGGACAAGAGGAAGAAGAGAGAGGAATTGAAGAATAAGAGCAGCTATTGAGTACACCCGATTACACCCGAGTGCACCCGCTAACCACTGGATAAACGCACTAAAAACTCAACAAATCCCCTGGTTGCTTCCGAAATTATGTAAAGTTTCTATAAATGTAAATAAGTTTAATGACGTCATTTTAGTGAATCACGGGAATTAAATATTACTTATGATAACAGGATAACGTAATATCGGCATCAATGAAGAGTGCGCTGTGCCTGTGAGATGTGCCTTGTGAGTTTGGGGAAATAAAAAATAATTTCAGCCTGTTCACGCCCATCGCCTAAAATGGAAGTGTTATCTCACCTGCTAAATATCTTGGTGGAGAACGGCGAGGATGGTAAAATGAGAAATTTGAATAAAATCGAAGCAAAGTACAACGTGGTTACAGAGTGTGAGATGAGTTTATTTGAGTGTGTTTAGCAGCTGCTGATTTCTTCTAGACACAAATCTAAATCTCCATCAAGCTGCCTTTTCCAATGACGTTGGATCAGCTGCATTTGCGTTGCGTAACGGACAACCAGTCAATAGCGTTTATAAAGGTACTCTCCCAATACACGCCGCTGCTCTTGCCGCTTCCAAGGATGTCCTCAAAATGTTGATTGATGCCGGCGCGGATGTAAACGCGGCGCGACTAGCAAAGAATATCGGCGCACCCAAAGAATCTCATCTCCATCACTCCCACACGGATCTATCTCCAGGCACGACGGGTTCCACAGCGCTTCACTATGCAGCTGGCAGTGGTCACCTCGCTATCGTCATCACGCTGTTAGAACACGGCGCAGACAGCAACAGGCTCGACAAGAATGGTCAGCTTCCAGCTACACTCGCTCTTCACTGCGGTTTCAGGGATGTTGTTCACTTGCTCGTCAATCACACTATGAAGACGTCGCAAACGCCAGACGAGGCTATTGACGCATTGGAGGATAAGATAGTGCGTGAAGAGCAGTCTAAACATCGCAGACCATCCCTCCCATCGATCATCGAACAGTCGTCGTCGACGATTAGGAATTCTACCAGCTCAATTCGAAGGAGCAATAGGAATAGGCGTTATAGCCATTCTGAGAGCCTCGCTAATGTACTCGAAGGGGGTAGCTCGTCGGGATCGCTGGGATCACCGCGAACACCACAAACACCACAAACAAACGCACAAGCACCTCACACACCCATCAAAGAGAGCTTTAACTTGAATCGAGCAGGTGAAACCTTCTCATCAGAGAATGTAAACGAGGTTATTAGCCTTAATCACGATAATGGGCAGCAACAACAACAACAACAACAATCACAATCACAGCCACAGCCACCACCGCAACACAGCCTCAGACGGCTAGTGAGCAAGCAGTCCCTCGCTAGTCTATTCAGCAGGTCCAAGACAGATGCAGGGAAAGGACAGGAAACCTTGAGCGATGGAGGAGATGGAGATGAGTATGCAACTCGAGCGCGTTCCAACAGCAACTCGTCGCTATCGCCCAACACCTCAGTGCCGTCGTCACCTCTCAAAAAAGGGGAGCGGGTGAGGGAGGTGAGCGGGAATAACAATGGTAGAAGTGTGAGTGTGAGTGGTGGTGGGAGTGCTGGCAGTACTAGCCATGCTATACAAGACAATGACGTAGCACACTCACACTCACAACCACCACAACTACCACTACCACAACCACTCCACCACCGCCATCGCACCAACACGGTGTCCACCATATCCACGACAAACACGCGTTCAACGAATGCTCAACTGTCAGCAACAGACGACAACAGCTCGCACACGAGCGCGAGTCAAGCGAATCAGGCTAATTATGCAGACGTCGTACTTAAGATACCGATGAATCAGTCACAGCATGCCAGAGAGGCGCATGCAGATAGACGGGAGAAACGACGGGCGGCGATGCGACAACAAAGTGCGACATCGTTTAATGGGGTCGGGAACGGAAGTGGGAGTGCAAGTATAAATCAGTCGACACACTCATCACAATCACATTCACCACACTTATCAGACCCTTTGCACTCAACGCACCCTCACTCATCACACCCCTCTCACCCCTCTCACCCCTCTCACCCCTCTCACACTCACCGCTTCGCTAATCTGCAGGAGCTGCCTCTGGCAGAGCAGGAAGAACGCGTGAGCTCAGCGCAGGCTGCGGAAATGGTGAAACGGGTGCAGAAAGAGTTGCTGACGCTGGCAGAGAAGGGGAAAGCGCCGAATGCGGTGGATAATCGCAGACAGGGGAGCGGAGGGAGTGAAGGGGTTGAAGAAAACGACTTGATGGAGAGATTGCAGAGATACGGCGAGACATTGGCGTTGGAGAGGGAGGCGCGGAAGCGGGAGGAGGAGATGAATGGGGAAGGCAAGAAGAAGAGCAGAGAAGGGAGTGCAAGGAGTGTAGGTACTGCAGGTAATACAGGTAATGCAGGTGATACAAGCAATCCAGCCAACATAGAAAACACAGCCAACACAGCCAACACAGCCAACACAGCCAACACAGAAAATCCACCCAAACCACACCACCCAACCAGGTTCACCCAATCAACCAACGCATTCGACTCACATATCGCCTCTCAGCCTCCCAAAGAAAGTGAAAAACGAAACACGCGCCACCAGACATCCATCGAGAAGAACAAACTGCGGCAGAGTCACAACACAGCAAAGAAGAATCATTACAGTGTTCGGACAGATGTGTTTCAGAATGACTTTGACAGCAAAGTACCCTCGCCTCTGCACGTATCGCATACGTCAGCCAAGAATACACCACGCTATTCGAAGCTGTTGAAGGGGATAAAGTATAGGCTTACGCATGGGTATGGGGGGTGAAAGGGAGAAGGGATTGTATTGATTGTATGCATATGACGACGATGACGACACAAGGCGGGAATAGAGAGACAGAGAGCAATGTGATAAGGCTCACCATCCCAGAAAGATCATTCCCAATTGTATTTTGTGCTTCTCTGGTTGGATTCTCGCTTGGGAGCTATAGAGGGGGAAGATTGGCGGGTAAAAAGTTTTTAGCAGAGAATGCACACAGGGCGCCAAAGACGGTGCAAGGGTGGTACTTCTACAATAAGACGAAGAATTACAAGATAATGCAAATGAGCCTGAAGAATGGCTTGGTGGATGGTAGTAAGATGGGGGGAATTGGGTTGCTGTGGGTGCTGGGGAGCGTGGGCGCAGAGAAGGCGCGCCAGAGAGCGGGCCTGGGGGACAGCGTGTACAGGCCCATCGATGATCTCAGTGGATCGCTCAGCACCGTCGCAGCAACGTCCATCGTCTACAAATTAAAAACACCGGCGATCAAGCGACTTACCGGAATCGCCGTGCTTGCGAGTGTATCCATGTCCACGCTCATCCAACTCAAACAAATTTTGTAAATTATTTTCATTTGTCTATTCATCTCTTTACATCTCGCTGCCACGCGGACACAGCGAGGATAGAAATACAGATAAAAAACGCGTGTTAAGTCGATGACATCCACCGACTCATCCATATCCGTCTCCGGTGCGCTCAGTGTTGCTGTCCGTCTTCGTCTCTCACGCCATCCCAGTACGCGTCAGACCACTGACAAACAAGGAAAGCGGCTTAATCGAGCCTCTGTCCACCAACGCATTCTCCTCAGACGCGTCCCTCTCTTACACTCCCCAAAAACACCCAGTTCGCTCTTCTAGGCGTATCATCGATGTTTTGGACGATAGAGTACTCATCTTTGATCCCCCTGACAACGACCCCACTCGGTCTTTTCAGAATATGGGTTTTACTCGGCCTGGAATGAAACGCTACAAAGACCAGCGATACGCGTTTGATCGCGTCTTTTCTGAGCCCACCACCCAACAACACGTCTTCCACGACTCCACTCTCCCTCTCATCGACGGCGTCCTCGATGGCTACAACGCTACCGTCTTTGCTTACGGCGCTACTGGCTGTGGAAAGACCCACACCATCTCCGGCACTCCAAACGATCCAGGCATCATCATTCGCACCATGAACGAGCTTTTTACGCGCATCCACCACCTTGAATCCACGCACAACGTTCAAATCAGCCTCAGTTACCTCGAGATTTACAACGAAATGATACGCGATTTGCTCGCTCCACCTGACTCAAAAGCACCGCGTTCTGGTCTGGCATTGCAGGAGAGCGCTGGTCATAAAATTAGCGTAGCTGGTCTATCCGAACACCACCCAGATTCCCCTGAACAAGTCCTTCTCATGATCCTTGACGGTAACAAAAAACGCACTATGAGCCCTACGATGGCAAACGCAACCTCTTCACGCTCCCACGCTGTTCTCCAAATCAACGTTAAGAAGAGACAGGTGGGGCATGACAGCGAGCAGTGTGCGACGCTCTCCATCATCGATTTGGCGGGTAGTGAGAGAGCATCAGCGACGCAAAATAGCGGTAAACGTATGACTGAGGGGGCTAACATTAACAAGAGTCTACTAGCTTTAGGTAATTGCATCAACGCTCTCTGTGAGGGTGTCAAAGGACATATACCCTACCGCAATTCCAAGTTGACGCGCTTGTTGAAATTCAGTCTGGGTGGTAATTGCCGTACTGTCATGGTGTGTCGTGATGTTATTGTTATGCCTCACTCTAATACTTTCACAGATCGTCTGTGTCTCTCCCTTCTCGCAGCACTACGAAGACACGCAGAACACACTCAAGTATGCCAATCGCGCCAAGAATATCAAGACAAAAGTGTCCAAGAACATCATCAACGTCGATCGACATGTGCGTGAGTATGTGCAGATGATAGCCGAGCTGCGCGAGCAAAATGGGAAGCTACAGGGAGTGATAGACAGTCGAAGCGACGAGCTGAGTGTAGCTGATCAGCGCAAAAGGCAGTACAACTATGAGGAGATGGTGCGAGTGAAGAGCGACATAACTGAAAAACTCCAAGCGACACTTCCCTCCATAACGAAAGGGGCGGCATGGGAAGCCTTATTGCTTACATCGACAATGCGCGCCCAGCCTCTCGAAATGCGTCTGGGGGTGCTGAACGCCGAACCCTCTGCACACATCCACGAAATAGCCCTCCTATCAAGCATGCTCCGTCCACTAGCTAAAGTTTTGGCACCGCATAGCGCCGCTCGAGGGCATATTTCTAGCGCACAGAAAAATATGGCCGTTCTCGAAGCTACCCTCCGCGCTATAGAGGAGAAGCGGTATGATGGAATGGATGAGCACACTACAATGCAGATCCGACAAGCCGCTCAAGGTTGTCGCGACAAGGTGCAACTCGAGTCGGAGAAAGCCCGTGTAGATATCCTTAAAAACGCCCTTGGTGTCCTATCGACAGGGCTGAGTGGGACGACGAAGACGATCGCCCACCTCGCCCAGATCGGCAACAAGTTGATAGAAGATGTCAACAAGAAGCAGGTTGACTACAGTACGCATGTGGCTTATGCCAAATCCTTACAGGGTGAATTCGAGGAGAGTAACGCGTTGCTGAGTAGTATCAACTCCAACGATGAACTACCACCACCTATCGCTGCCGTAACGTCGCCTATTCGCGGCTCGTACAGACAGGATATGCTCTCGGCTAACTCCCCCTTCAACCCTCCACCTCCCCTCACCGTTAACCTTAAGAGCCTTTCCCCGTCTAGCATCCCCCAGCCGGGACTGGTGGAGCCTGAATCACTCGGTCAGGGCACGCATGGCACGCATGGTTTGCGTCATGTCCGCAACGCTATGGGAAGTCTCAGTGTTGGCAGTCCTAAACGAGTTCATAGGCGGCTGTCAAATTACGACGGTGGCGTGCAACCAGCGCATAACGCTCATTTCAAACCTCCACCTCCCCTTTCTTTCAGCGCTGCAGCAAGCGTTGCAGCCCACCCTACGCAACCAACACAACCAACTCAAACCACTCACAACATTCTTCCCCTCCCGAAGAAAAGCTTCCGGTGGAAAGACGAGGCGGGTGAGGGGGAGCTGTACGAGTCGCGGCGTCGCCAGAGTCTCGGGCGAAGCATTAAGCCGAAGACGACCGTCATTGGCGGTGGCAGTGGTGGCGAAATGGAGACGGACGACAACAAGAGTGACGGCGGCTGGGAGGATGATGAGCTTGAGCATGTAACTCACAGTGTAAATGAGAATGAGATCGACGGGGTGTTTGGCGGTGGTGGGGGTGTTGTACCCATGATTCAAGATGAGCCAGTGAGCGTGCCAGTGGCTCCAATTCAACATCAACCTCACTCTCACTCTCAAACGCAATCTCAAAATGCTACCGCTGCCGCTCACGCTTCTTCTCAACGCGGCCCTGTGCGACTAGAACAGCAGTCACAGCAGTCCTCACAAAAACCACCGCGCCGGATGAGCAGTAGCATGCGCCCACTCACCTCCAAGCCGCCGCTCGCGAAAAAGACGACGCTAAGTAATCTCGGCGAAGACGAGGAGGCGAGTTTCAGCGGCAGCAATAGCAATAGCAATAGCAAGGCACAGATGAGCAATGGGTCGCCGATGCGATTGTCGTCGCCCGCGAAACGTGTTGCGCTCCTCGATCTGAATGGCACTGGGAGCAATGGAGGTAATGGGAGTAGCAGCAGCAGCAGCAACACCAGCAACAGCAATAGCAGCAACACCACAACGAGCAGCACGGGCAGTCCAGGTAAACGCGCAGGTTTCGCAGCCCCCACTGCCAGCTCCGCCAGACGGCTATCCAAACTCCCCGAGCCGGGTATGAGTGGGAGTGGGAGTGGGAATATGAGTATGAGTATGAATGGAGGTGCAAACACGAGCAGCACGAATGCAGCCACTAGCGCTGGTACACCACGCACACGCAGATTACGCCGGGGTAGCAACATCGGTCCTATGCGAAGAGGTAGAGCGAGTCTGCTAGGGTCTGAGAGTGCTTATAACCACAGTCACCATATCGGGCAGAACGGGCATGCTCACAGTCAGCCTTCGCACGAGCAACCCAAATCGAAATCACAATCACACTCTCAGCCGCACAGCCACACCGTCACCAACTCATCCGCACAGTCCGGACCCGTGCGATTCAATCCAGGCAACAGCCTCAACAGCCGTAATGCACTCAAGAGCCCCCGTAAAGGCGGGAGACGGTCGCTGATGCCGTCGCGGCGAGGCAGCGTGGGTGTTGGTGCCGGTGTGGGTAACAATACCAACAGTACCCCCGCCTCACATGGGTTTGGCGATTTTAGCTTCACTGGCTCAGCTGCTAAGCCCGGTTGGAAGTGAAGAGAAAGGTGTTTGGAGTAACTTAGTGGATGCATTATATGCATTGCTTGCATTGCTTGTTTAACGACTGAGGAGGTTATACCAGATATTGATACTACTGTGTTGTTTTTTATGTCCAAAATGTACAAAATTTTCATCTTTCACACTTAGTTTTCAATAGACACAAGTTATGTATTAAGCAGTAGACAATATGGCTGTGAGGGAAGTTTGGGGGGAGAATTACTCTTTGTCCTGTATGATGTGAGCGGGATCGTGGGTGAGACGCTTATGCATACCTTGATAGGTACTGATGTGGCGTGTGAGAGTGTATTCAGCACATAACACTCGACTCACCTTCTTTGCCTGTAAGCTTCTTGTAGATTTTGCGAATTCTGGGCTTTGTTAGAGGCGCGTGTGTGCGTCTGCGCAGAGACATACCCGTCTGTAAAGTGAATTTAAGCAGGAAATCCAACAAAACACACCAGACTCACCAGAAATCTTTTCAACGGTTCCTCTTGATTGCTTGTGTCCCGCCTTGTTAGCAGCGAAGTCGACGCCCTTGTCTGTGGATAGGTGTGAGTGGGACACACGCACTTGTATAGCACCATTCACCCACCAAGTGCATCCATTTGGCCTGTTTGTTGTTCCGCGGACATTTCTGCGATGTTTTATGTCGTGGTGACTAAGTATTGTCCGACGAGTACTGCGTCGAGTTTAACCGATATCAGATTTTAGATTAATTATTAGGAATGTAACTTTGAATATTTCAGGCATCCGGACTAGTTGTTTCAGGAATGTTTACCAACCATATCACACTAAAGCATACACTATCAACTCAGTAGAAATTAAAGATTTTCACACTTGAATTTGTTTTTAGCTCAAAAATGAATATAAATCATTTTAGACAGTTTCATGCAAAGTCAGAGAGTTCCTTAAACTAATTTTAGTTTGATTCAACAGTTCCCTTCTGCGGTGTTCTTGTTAGCCGTGTATATCCTTCAGTAAGAACCAACCCACTCTGATAGCAAGTGCCTTCTTGATGTTACCTTGGGTTGCGTATCTTTGGTCTGGGAGGCATGTTAGCTGGATAAACAACCTGTAATCACACCACTCACTACGAAGGAACTTTGGATCAACACCCTTCTTGGATGGGTAACGAGCTCTTTGGGAGAACTTCAAGTTACGGTGAGCTTTGGCAGATTGGTTGTGGTTAGTGTGGCTGTTGGGTGTTAGACGCTTATAACACAATCAATACGCTCCAAACTGACTTCTTTGACTTGGCCATTCTTCTAAAGACCCTTGTAAGCTGCCATTACTCATATTTAATTTTCATTTACGCACCAGAAACCGTGAGCTAAGAAGAGAGAATATTGACTTCAAATCTGACTTGAGCGGGTGATTCAAAATTTATTTTTTCCAGATATTTCTCTGGGAGGTTTCTTGGGCACTTTACAGTATCTGCATATCTTTATATTTCCCTTAACTCCCTTTATCCTTTAGCTGCCCTTACTCCCCACATCATCACACATACCTCACAACATCTATAATTCATTATTATTCTACTGCTTACATGTATATCTTGTTGTTCAGTATGTACGCCGCTACCGCCGATGGCAGTAGATATCTAATCGACATTCCCCTCCTAACGAAAAGCCTTACTTTCGTCGACGATATGTCATTGTAAATGAGCTGCTTCACCACAATTACATTCCGTCGATGCTTATATAGCAAATCATGTGACAACAAGAACGCCCATACGTCGCTTCCTGTCCTCTCTACGATTAGTGCTCCGAATTTGCCGAGTATGTGATTCAGATCATCCTCCGACCACACTCCAGGCTCACCAAACGATTCAATCAGATCCCCACCTGCCAAGAGCATTATCTGCACTTTGCGGCGAGAGCCATCGCGTAATTTTACTCCATATTCATCGCACTCGTTGATCTCCTGGTCGAAATGATCGAGTACGTGAGCTGTGCGTGTGAACTCCTTCTTGTTTGCCTCCCACGGGTCCACCATGAGCCAATCAGATGTGCACTCAACGCCCAAGTGGCACATCATCACGCGATGCTGGGCTGCGGCCAGACCTGACTTTTTGTATGCGTCTGATACTGGCGAATAGTATCCACCGAGTATCTCAAACTTGCCTTTCTCGCGTATCTGGTCGGATGCCATCTCGAACATGCGCAGGTGGAGGTAAGTAGGCGGGCTGAATGAGCCACAAGCTACGATCACAAGAGGTATTTTCTCTTCGTCTGAGCAGGGTGTCAGTGGGGCTTTGTTCAGTCTTATTAATCATTATGACCCACCCTCCATCATCCCCTTGAGTTTGTGCTTGGGGAAGACATAGCCATCGTCGCCAAACAAATCTGCTCCATCTCTCATGTCAGGTGGGCTGCCTTCTCGAGAGAATGGATTTGGGGTGACGGGTGGTTTGACAGTGGCGTCATTCTTCTTGGGCGACTTTTCTAGCTCCACCTGCTCAGACTTCCCCTTGTCATCAAACTCGGGAGCAATGAGAGGCTCTTTAGGTACGCGGTCGCGTGCTACGCCAATCTCAGATGACTCTCTTTGGATCGAAGGTCTGAGAGCCCTCTCAGCAATAGCGTTGGCTGCTGAGCTCGGGAGGTCTGACAGCATTGGGTGCGGCGATGGCTGTGCGCTGCCATCGGGTCTAGGAGAGTACATGGGCGAGAAAGCTGCTTTTCCTTTGAGGTGATTGTGGAACTGAGAGGAGGGTGAAGTGGAGTGAGAACTAGAGTGTGAAGATGCTTCTGTGGTATTCTCTGTGCTGTTCTCCGCGCTACCCAGATTTATCGCAGGTATCTTCTCATCATTCGCTTGGCCCGTAAATGGCGGAGAATCCTGGTGATAAGACTGTACGCTGAGTGAGGACATGGGACCTGTACGTGCACTATCTGGTGCTTTGGAATTGAATGGATTTCCCATTTTATCTTTTTATTTCGGGTCCAGGGAATTGCTGATCACGGTCGCAATCTAAGCCTAGTCGACGGCCAATATCATCACATTAGTAAACACGCTGAGTAATATTTTAAATGTCCAACAGATACACGCACTACGACTCTGACGCTTATCGCCTTCCGGAGGGCATGCGTAGAGTCGGCTATGATGCGGATACGCAGCAGTACACGTTTAGAGACTCTCAGGTGTGTTTGTGGTGCCTTTGCAACTCCTATACCTTTCTCACCATCCACGCAGGGTTACTACATCGGCGAGCCAGGTTAGTCGGTCTTTTCTCCGTTTTCTTCGGTCCTCAGTGCGTTTCAGCCAATGAATACGGCGGCAGACTCACGTACACGTCTCCCTTACGTGGAAATGAGCGCGACGATGATATCGAATTCACTCCGCCATCCTTCACCGCCGTAAACTCCCCTTACAGACCACTCCTCCCCTTCTTTCTCATCGTTGCCGTCGTTTTACTTGTTTTGGTCAAATTTATATACAGCGGCAGCTCCACGCACTGTAAACACGGCGAATACACCATTTCAAAAGGTGACACTTGCTGGGGCATCGCTATGTCTCAGCACGTTCCACTCGATCAGCTCCAGCAATCGCTGCCCTGCAATGCTCTAATCCCAGGCACCCGCATCTGTTTACCGGAGAGGAGTGCTTGAAATTTTCTAAAATGTGGTTCATACTTTATTCAAATGACGTCATTCAACTGTACAATTAGAAAACAGACTGCTGTGTGCGGGCGATATGCAAGCCAAGAGCCAAGTGTGACAGCCTAGCGTCAACGATAAAGCCCTGCTCCGAATACTCAAGTAGCTTCTGATGGAGTTGGGTGAGAGGTACGCGTTGTACGGTGATATGTTCCCCTTCATCAAGATGCTGCTCAGGCATCGCCACGTCAGCATCGACGCCATCCACCACGAGAGTCACGTTCTTCATATTAGCATTTGACATACCCGGATCGTTTGCAATCGTAGGGGTCTCATCGATGACAGTTATCCTGTCGCTGCGTATGCCTGTCTCCTCGTACAGCTCACGGATAGCACAGGCACGTATGTCCTCGCCTGCATCCACCAGTCCAGCTGGCATCTCAACTACCTGCGTATCGTGTGGTGGTCGGTATTGCTTTATGAGCACTATATCACTCGGACGCGCTGTCGTGTATTTCAATATCGCAGCTATCGATACTGCATCCACGCCACTTTCTGAACGCGTCGTGCGATATGCATTCTCCCATTTGCGTGCTTTCCCGTCTTGGTCTTTCCAGTGGAGCGTTTGCAGTCCGAGGAACTTTGTATTTGTTGGGATATTTTCTACTGATTCGATAAACGGCTTGCTCATTCTTATTCCTCTCGACAGCGTCCTGAGCATGTGATGGTTGTGATTGTGGCGAAGGCAGGAATTTCGTTGAAACAACTAAACAAGGTTTATATATATATGTGTGTAGAAATGTATAAATATGCTTTGTATAACTTATTCTCTTTCGCTGAAACTCACTCCATCTTGACAACGTCTTCAAGTAAAATTTTCTTTGTGTCAGCAGCAACGTCGCCATCATCAAGGCTTCCCTGCCTCTCCCTCTTACCCAAAACAGACCCAGAACGAGACGCAGGTAGGGTATCTACAGCCCCCACAGTACGATCATTGTGGCATGTTGCATGGTAGATAACATCACCGTCTTGTATCGCATTGACCCATACCCACTCTTCATCCTCCTCGCTAAACTCCGACTTAAACTTTTCTTTACAAATCGGACACAGCTGCGCAGCATCCGAAGCATCAATGGGTACAGGCACAGTTGATGATTCTAACTTTTTACGGTATTCCATCTCTTGTGCGTGCTCTGAATCTTCATGTGAAGCCATTGGTCCTCTCTGTGAAGCTAGCGAGTCGTCAGCCACATCATTCATCCAATCCTACACAGAATTTATTGTTAGACATGAGAATTTTCATCTGAGACTTAATTGACTCACTCTCAACACAATCAACCATGATCTTGTAACTCCTCGACTTCCCTCTTTATTACGCCTATTTATTCTGAAATGCGTATCAATGTGCTCCCCCAGCTGCTTCTTCCCGCTCTTCGTATCACCGAATCGTCGAGAGCATTGTGGACACTGTATTGTTAGTCTATCGTAAAACAATTTGTCAAGATTTGGTCGTGCACTGTTTGGTATATTAACGTTGTAAATACTTTATTGAATACGCTAACACACCAAAGTATATCATTATTATCAAGTACAATATCAAGTGCGAGAACTGCTTGATCATATTGTTTTTCTTTCTCATCGTCATCCTGAGAGATTGTGTTGGTTGTGTTCATTTGTGGTGTAAGTGATGCAGGTGTGCTAGATCCATTAATCGATGTCGTTGATGGTTTCAACAATCCAGATGCTTGCAATGATTGCAGTAATCCAGATACATTTGAACCAGGTTGTGATGGCGTTGCTGATGGTGGTGGTGGTGTTAAAGATTGCAGTAAGGGGTTTGACTGCGAGGCTAAGATGGGTATAGGTGCAGCTGGCTGAACTGGTGGTGCTGGCGCGGGTGCTGGCGTTGATATGATTGCAGGTGTGGGTAATGGTGGGGGTGATCCTGAAGCCAATCCTGATGATATGCCTGGTGTTATTCCCGGCGCTGCTCCCGGCGCGCCAACTAACGGTGTTGCATCATTCGTCATGGATTTCACTCTCTCATATATCTGGTTCAATTGATCAGGTGGTACAGAAGTTGTAAGCAGTATCTTTTCAAGCGTCGATAGAGCGTGAACATGAGATTTGACCTTATCGTCAAATGGATAGTACTGCAAATGCAACCTTCTCTTTTCCAAAGCACCTTGAAGCTCAGAGATGACAAGTGTTCTACTTGGGCCATACGAAAGAGGTATAGTTGCTTTCCATCCGCCATTGCCATAAAGTCTCTGCTCACATTCTAGTTGGGCGTGCTCACCAAATAAATTTGATCCGTAAGGACCACCATTACGCCAAGTAATGACCAATTCTTCGAGTTTTGAACGCGTAGAGCCATCTACCATGTTGTACGTCTCTAGCCAATCCTTGGCAATGTATGGTCTAAAGTAGTACGCGTAGTTGAATTGAGCGAGATTTTTACAAACGCTGTCAATCAAGTAGAGAACAGGTAGCCTGTAATGCGGTTTCAGGAAAGAGATGTGGTCATGGACGGCATCTGCTACTTGGTTGGGTGTGGATGCGTATTGGCGTGCGAGTAGCGTTAAATTGTTTATAAGATGCTTTTGGTTTGAATTTAAAGTCCCGAGTTGCTGCTTATAGAGGGTGTAGACGTCCATGAGATATTTTTATACTTGGAATCTTAGGGTTTAAGCACAACACAAAATTAATTTATCGATGATGGAAGTTATGGATGAAGGAGGAAAGCGGGCAAATACGAGGACAAGAGTGGAGATTTGAGTGAGAGAATTGCTTGAGTTGGTGTGTGTTTGGTGCTGCGCATAAATTTCAAACTTTTAGTCCATTTGAGAATGCTCATGTGACTTGCTTCACTTTGCAGAGGTGGGCAAAGTCAGATGAAGAGTAAGCGAGATAAGAGTACATAGGCATCATTAGAACTGCTTTTAATCAATGTATCTCCCTTTTATCAGGGTTTAGAGTAAATTTTCATCGGGTTTCCGAAGTACTGCAGAGGAGAAGTTAATGAGAAACATGGAGAGCAGCTCACGGCTATACTAAATTGGTCAAATTATAAATGCAAGATAGAATTTTTGAGTTTAATTTATGCGCGTATATTCGAATTTTTTTCTCAAAGTGATTTCTCCCTACTCTCATCAACTCAATAAACGCAAACGAAAACGACAACGCCTACCGCCTTTTGATTTGTAAGTATAGCCAACGTAATCATGGCAAATCCATCCACTCACACCACTCACCACAGTATCACAATGTTCTAAATTACTTAAGCACCCAGATTTTATAATTTGAATAATCAAATTATATTTAAGAGAGTTTCAATATGTTTCCCCTTGACTATCACTAAGCTTTACAATATAAAAGACCAATGTGTCTCACCAAGAATTTACACAAGATGAATTTTATCACACAAATATCACAATTACAATTATGTCAGATCTCAATTTCAGTACTCAGTATGAGCACTCTGTCGCTCAAAGCGGAGCCACAAGTCAATCGAATGACTTGATCGACTTTGACGCGCTTTTTAGCTCATTCAAACAACCACCAAGCCTAACCAACAGCCCTTTCTCAATTACTTCATCTTCCTCCTCCCCTCAACAACAACTTGTCACGCCTCAACTCCTACACTCTGATACTAACGATTTGTTGGGCGGCTTCCCCTTGTTTGGTGGGAGTGCAGAGGGCATTGACCCTGAAACAGTTAAACACCCACCAGAACATCCTATCGACACTTCCGTATTCGATGGTTTTTCGTCCTTACTCAAAGAAGCCTCTGAACAGAACGATCTTTACAATAAACCATCCGTCTCACCCCCTCCGTGTGACAAATCACGCTCTTCAACCATCCAGTCAAAGCGATACAAGGTCGGAATGTCGGATCCAATTCAACCCCGTAAATACTCGTCAGCTAGTGCCACTTCACGTAAGAAGGTTCCTGCTGCTTTCGAATCACGCGTAGAAGGCAACTCTAAGAAAAGATCACGGGGCACTGTCGATGATGTTCCTTCAGACGTACAGGATGCGATTGAATCAAAACGTAGACAAAATACTTTGGCTGCGCGTAAATCTAGGGAAAGGAAGAGGAATGAGTTGTCTTATCTTGAGTCGCAAGTTGAACAACTTGTTGAGAAGAATGCCCATCTTACTAGCCGCATTGAATGTGTCGCTGGGCTTGAAGAAGAGCTGCGCTTGGTAAGGCTGGAGAATGAGGCTTTGAAGGGAGCTCTACAGCTTTAAGTTGGTTGCTTGTGAATATCAAATTTATTTTACTTCTATACTTTGTAATATATCATTCCATACACGCTCTATATAGACTATTCTTTATACGTGCCTTGGAGTTAATGCTGGGCTCGTTTGATACATCACTCACTTTTCTCACTACACCACTCAACGCAGCATTCACCTTGTGTAGCTATCTTCAACGCTATTTTTCACATCGGTGTAAACTATCTTTGTCCGCGTATTCATATGTGCAGAGAGTGTATCGCGGGGAAGAGCAAGTTTTCACCTTTCAAGACTTCAATCAATGGATATATTTAAGAAGGTGGAGCATAACGGTCTTCCTTCATCCATTATACCATGAGCTCCCTATCGTTTTACCACTTGCGTGAGTTTTTCCAGCAGAAAAGGGAACGCTCTGACGGCTCGATAGCAATACAACTATCAACGACTCACTCAGTCTACAGAACCTCTGAAGACACTATCTTCAACAGCATACCCAGTGATGAGTGGATGAGTACGCCGATGGATCTACCTGAGATACTCCATCTACCTCCGAGTATCACGCCAAGGACGCAGCCACCATTAGACTTGAACGTACATAAACCACCGAAGAAGAGATGCAGGGGTTTGGCATCGGAGTATGAATATTTGTGCTCTGCAGATTTCTCTGCAGAGATGTGTCCATCTCCTTCTCCGCTGCCGAGGTGAGTTGGTGAACGCACAGTTGCACGTTGCTGACGCATGCTAGAATGAATTCATTCCTAGAATACAGACGGAAGAAAAGTGCAGATTTGAAGTGAGTGAGAAATTTATCGGTGTTTCAGTTTTCTGATTGTCGCATTAGAGCCAATGGAAGCACAACCCATCAGAGCAAGATATCAAAGCAGGCCAGCAACGAGTGGAAAAACATTAAAATGACGCGTAGCGTTAGCAAGAAGCTCAAGCGGGAGTCCACTGAGGTCGATGGTGATGACATGCTTTGGCCTTTGTCGACAGCGTCGGCACCAGTGCCTGAGAAAAGTTACTTTAATGGTGAGGGGTGGCGGACGTATTGACAAATAATGGGACTATCTCTGGGAAACTAGATTTAATTAAAACTTTGGAATGAATATTTTCTTCGAAGGTTGTATGCAGTAAGTTAGCCGTGAATGTGATGAATGAGTAGAGTGAATTTCCGAATATTGTACAAAATTAGATTCCTTCAGTGCTCACAGCCAACAAGTAACAAAGCTAGTCAAATTTGTTCACCTCTATAGTCACATTGCTAGCTTCATCCACAGGCGGCACGCTACATAGACGCGCTACGAAAACGTATCGGATACTCCGCTAGATATATCTCTTAATGAAATTTAGCGTCACACTTGATGCTGAAGCAGTCTCAGAATGGCTGCCAGGCTACTTCGCTTACAAGCACTCGAAAAAGAAGATAAAACATTTATCTGGTCGTGTGGAGATAAAGGATAGCGTTAATGATATAAATTATATTATTTCCATACTCCCACCAACGCACAGATCATTTTTCAACACTCTCAACGCTGAATTAGTCAAAATCAATGAGTTTTACCTCGATAGACTGTCAGACGCGCAAACACAGGCTGCTTTGTTAGATTCGCAGCTAATTCAACTACGAAAGCACCGCCAATCATTTTACACGCAGTACCCGCGCAACATCTACCTCGCATTCAAGGGTGCATGGGATACAAGACACATCAGAAACTTCTATAGAGTATTCACGCGTCAGCCTCCAATACCTCCCAGCAGAGCTCATATCCAGAAAGATAACACTGAAGGCCTCCCAGATCCACAGGGTTACAAGAAGGCGCAGAGAAAGCTGAAACTCGCAGTGTTTGAGCTGCACAGATATCTCAATATGCTTAAATCATTCTCTGACCTCAATCAAGTCGCCTTCTACAAGGCCCTCAAGAAGTATGATAAGATGGCGGAGAACAATATCAAATTCGGTCCGCTGTACATTCAACAGAAGGTGAATCAATCAGAATTTACAACGTCGCAGGATGTTAATTATCTGCTCGATGCGACTGAAAATGTCTTTGCGTCTTATTTTGAAAGAGGGTCACATAGACGTGCAGCTCAGAAGTTGAGGCTGGAGTCTACAAAGAGATCAGTTACAGCACCGCTAGTATTCACTGGTATCTTTATCGGATTGTCGATCCCACCTATCTGCATGGGTATTCATAATGTCTACAATCCGACATTGCGTGAGAACTTGCCAACGTGGCAGGCTCTTCTACAGGCTTACAGCGCCTGTATACTCCCTCCATTCTTTCTACTTCTTTTCTCAACTAATGAGGCACTACTTTCAAAGGCGAGGATAAACTACGTTTTTATCTTCGAGCTGGATTTCAGACGCTATTTGCATCCGTCTCAAGTAAGCGTGTTAGCTTCGTTCCTCTGCTTGTTGCTGTCGTGGTCGTTCTATGTCTCCTTCACTAACAGCTGGAGTGAGACCATCGCGCCCACATCTTGGCCACTCATTTGGATAATAGTTACTCTGATCATCTGGTTCAATCCTCTGCCATTTATGTATCGAAATGCGCGCTACTGGATGATCAAGTCATTACTGAGAGTTTTCACAGCGGGGCTGCTCAGTGTTCAGGTTTGTGCTGCTTATTGTGTGTTAATGAAATGACTAATAATAGCGAACAGTTCCGAGATTTCTGTGAGTTTGTCTGTCACTACGCCAACTTTCTAACACCTGACTTAAGTCCTGGGTGATGAATTAAATTCACTCGCTTACACATTCTCCAACCTGCGTTTCTTAGGCTGCTGCTACAACGTCAAGTGGCACGAGGATGATACGCGTACATACTGCTCCAATCAGTCCTCATGGGCGACCCCGATCCTGCAGTCCATTCCGGCCACTATTAGATTATGTCAGTGTCTCCGCAGATACCATGACTCGAAATATACTATGCGGATCCACTTGGTCAACACAGGCAAGTACGTTAGTGTCGTTGCTCAGAATTTCGCCTTCTTCGGCTGGCGATATAGCGGGAAAGGGAGCTATGAGCACTATACATTCATTATATGGATCATTTTTTCGGTTATATCTTCCTCCTATACTGCTAGCTGGGACCTACTGATGGATTGGTCGCTGCTACAGCGCAAATCCAAACGGCGCTTCCTACGCGATACTTTGGCTTTTGAGAAGACCTATGTGAGTTTTTCATAATGCGATTCGCTTTGTTTCCTTGTTACTGACATGTCAATTAGCTCTATTACTTTTCGATGGTGGGGTTGTCATACCTGCCATTCTTCGCAGCTAACACCAATCCAGATCACCAATACTATCCTCCGTTTCATATGGCTTTTTTATCTCCCAGACCACCACGCACGCTACGCCGTGCGCAGCTTCATATTTGCCGTGATGGAAGTATGTCGACGGTGGCAGTGGAATTTCTACCGCTTCGAGAATGAGCACGTCGGCAACGTCGACCAGTATAAGGTGGTGAAGGATGTCAAGATGCCTTACGACGAAAAGCTGTCTAAGGGGTCGATGGTGGACGACGATGCCGTGCAAGCTGGTGCAGCATTCGATTTGACGGTAGAGCCTGATTCGAAACCTGCGAACAGTGCCACTACTGCCACTACGGAGGATGACGACATAGCTCGTCTTGTTATGACAGTCCCCCGGTCCGAACAGCTCACTGAAGGCGGTGCGCGTGGCCGTCCCGCTGCCAGGGACTATGAGCGTCGTCCTACTGTCGCAAAGCGGCCGTGGGCGATGCACAGAAAGGCGTCGGATGCCGTCGAGTTTGATTTTGGCGGCGATGGTGACGGCAGCGGGAGTGGGAGCGGATATGAAGATAGCGATTTCGAGAACTCGCTTTCTTTCTCTGATGACTCTTACGCTTACCCGAATGATAATAGCCGGGTAAACAAAACCCCATACGCTAGTGCTACATCTGTGAGCAATAAAGGGAAGAGGGAGGATGGTTCTTTCAGGTAGAAGTACATGTACATGTTCAAGTAGAAATAGAATGATTCCTTTGTATACCAGAATAGTAGAATATAACGCTAATTGTTTAATGCATGTCATATCGTATTTTAATTTTAAGGTTGAGGCCGAGTGAAACTTTCACATAGCACAGAAGCGGAAACACGCAAAATAGCGCAAGATTACACACTGCTTCCGGTTTGAACCGTGTGGTTGGGCCACTTGCTTAGTGAGCCGTCAATTAATGAGCCATTAATTCAAGGAAGCAGTAATACAATTCGTGTGCTAGGCGGAGTATGCGAAAGTTTAGATTTTGGGCTTAAAGGATGCATAAAATTACACAAAAACCAGGGTGCTAATGCACAAGATCGGAGAACGCGGAGCTAATGTGATCACAGCGATGGCGGACCGGTTAAAGCACTATTGAGCGATAGTAGCTAAAAGCAATGGTACATTCAGGTCTAGCTCCCCTGCATAACTGCCGAACCCTGTCTCACTCAACGCCATTGTTCTCATGCAGAGAAATTCACATTGGCCGCTGCCAGGAACAGGGCGTGATGGGACAATGGTATCTGGGACCTCAGTCTCCCGTCTCAACAATCAACATTCTTTTTCATTTTTAAGTTTTGAAATGCTAAACACAGAGCTACCGGCAAAGGTGGGTGATGGCATAGCATATCGGCACTCGTGTTTATCGAATACCCAGGCAGAGCAGCTTGACAGCCTCTCCAAGAGACTTGTTCAGAACAATGGGATGCTGCTCAACGACTCACCCACATTCATCACCCCCTCGGCTGCCCAATTTGACCTCATTTACGATGATCTTCTTGATGTGTGTAACAAGTTAGATACCAAGGGACTCTGGCTTACATAAGCAGGCGGTTTTAACGGACGACAACGTCTTGAATCCTCCACCGATGCGTGCATACTCGGAGGATCTACCACACAGCGCTATCACTTGCAAGAGTCAGCTTTCGAACAACAACGACTCACTAAAGTCACTGCATATAAAACACAGGCATCGCGAACACTGGCCACCGTATAGCCCTAAACCCACGATGTTTCAATCCAACGAAGAAACTGGCACAAATGCAAACAACACAGGCAACACAAACAACGCAGAGTCAGACATTTCCATAACAGCAAATACATCCCCTTCACCTCCGCCATTGACAGACATGAACTCACACATCGCCAAAAAAGGACTGTCCCAGCGGCTGCAGTCCCCCAGAGACGATTTCAGGCTGTA
Source organism: Wallemia ichthyophaga EXF-994 (assembly GCF_000400465.1). Classification (NCBI taxonomy): domain Eukaryota; kingdom Fungi; phylum Basidiomycota; class Wallemiomycetes; order Wallemiales; family Wallemiaceae; genus Wallemia; species Wallemia ichthyophaga. The sequence goes on along the minus strand of NW_008806283.1, from coordinate 337,783 downwards.
TCTCAAGGACAACTACCTTTCTGCAGCAAAACGGGAGTACCCAATGTCAGGTAAATTGAGACAGCTCCAGAGTCTGTCTGAACAGGCTCAGTGCAAGATCATTAAGAGCGAGCGTTTGTCTGAGCAGTTGCAGGTGCAGCAGCAGCAGAAAGACAAAGAAAGAGAAAAAGAAAAGGGGCATAGAGCGCCCCTAATCTTCACTAAGGCGCAGGCATCGCGCAAGGCGAGCCACGCCAGCGCGGCGAGGCTTAGGAGTCACAAGAGCCTAATGCAGAAGACACAGCCCAAGGTGAAAGAGGAAGTGGCGTATGTATCTGACGAGGACGAAGTCAAGAGCAAAAAAGAAAACATTCGACCTACAGATACACGTGTGCACTTCAAACCAGAAGAGGTGTATCGTCAGGCATCCGACCTCCATCACAAAACTTCAAGCTCCACCGTTTCAACGGAAATCTCTACTCTAATAACACCTCCTAGCACCCAAGTGGTTTTCCCAAACCATATCCCTCCACAGTCACTGTCGCTGCGGTACGAAGAGGACGGTGTGCGTAAGTCTGTACGTACAAGGATCGCTAAAGGACTGCGCATCAACCCATCCATTACACGATAGCTCTTCTAGTTAGTTCTCCAGGCCTGAGATTTTTCACTTCTAGCTTATCATTATGACGCAAACGTTATGCGTTCAAATGTCTTTCTTTTCTTCACTTTTTAAACTCGCCACTTGCAATAATAACGATACCAAAGTCGCTTATTTGGAATAGACTTCTATCTAAAGCTCATCCATCTATTTTTGTCACATTCATACTTACATATATACTTATTTTACTTTTGATTAGCGACGCTTACGGTGCGCTTGTGGTGTAGTCACATATATACAAGCACTATATACATAATACTTTTCACTCGCTCTATAACGTACGCTGCTTCCTTCTTCTGTAAATTTACTATATATCCTACAATGTTGCTGTGTTGGTTGGTATAACTGTCTGTATGCAAGTACGAGTTACTTCATTGTGTATTTCTAATTTTGTCTGGGCTGTTATCAGGGCTATCCAAAACCAAGCCTAATCCCGTAGGTCTGCGATGAGAACGGACATGTTGATTGTGGTTGTGTCTAGTAGACATTTCATAATCCTGCTCATTCGACTTATCACCCCATAATCCCTCCGTCAATTCTCTTCTCATCGCAAGCTGTTCAGCACCAACAACTAGCACGACCACACCGAGTGCGTACACCCCGTAGCAGAAGAATCCAACAGGCGGGCTTTGTATGTGCGCTGTGGTGAACAAGAAGTGAAGGCCTGTTATTGTCAATGCGAAATCAAGGATGAGGGTTGGTTTGCGAATGAGGTAGTACAGAGGTATAATATCAACAAAGCAGGCAAAGACCCAGCATATTGCCAATACCCATCCTCTACTCCTATTATGACTCCCATCCCATTCGTATATATTCGCACTGCGTCCTCGTTGAACCCCTTGGATCCACAACCCCTGCCAGACTGGTTCACCGTGGTCCCAGTTTGCTAGCTCCCGCCAATCTAGAATCAATCCAATAGAACATGGCGGTGAGCTCCCCCATTCGTATCGCAATGCTTCATCATTCCCAAATAGATGAAGCAAGAGTGGGGTTATTATTGACAGTGATAAATAGTGTATTGATTGCACTGCTATTATTTGAAATACGAGTAGCGCCGCATCGAATTTGTTGACCTTGGACATCTGCCCAGTGATGGTTAAATGGAAAGAGTGGTACAATTAGCACGTGGCGTGAGTCTGAACAAGCTGTTCAAAATTCTAAACATCCAACCCATCGGCCCATTATTAGGAGGCAGTCACACACAAAAAGCCAAAATTAAAACTTGAGGCAAAAATGTTCGCGTACCGGGAATCGAACCCGGCTCTTCGGTGGTCTTTCAAGTGAAAAACCGATATGATAACCACTACACCATACACGAGTGATGGTATCAGCAATTATTATTTAATCATATTCAGAACGTAAATCTGATCGAATCGCAGCTGATGAATTTTTTTCCCATGAGTTTCCGACTGATTGATTCAACTGCAAAGAGAACATCGTCTCGCATAGAAAATTCATATATAAAAGGCATGGAAGACCAGAATCACATTAACAGAAGATTATCAAGATCAATAATATTCGGTTCGAAATAGGTCCAACGCTCAGAAACGCACACTCTCTACAGGCCCTTTACGAGTTCTTTAAACCACAATTGACTACATACCAAAGATACTCCAGTGGTTTGGCGTAACTGAGAACCACCAACCATTCAAAGTTTAAGACGCTAGTCAAGAATAGCTTCCAGTAAATGCGACACCCCCTTCAACTCCTCATGCTTTAAAAAGTATTAATGGACGCAGTATTAAACATTTATTGTCTTCACAACATATTTAGATTTCACATCACAATTGTATTAGGTTTCAATTACGTTTATCTTGTACCACAACACGTCTTGTCTTAACCTAATCCTTTAGCAATTTCACAAGGTTTTTCTTCTCAACTTTCAGCCATTTGAGAATTCAAGCAGTGATAGAGCTTCGAGTTGCTCTCTATGAATTCTTCAAAAACCCGCTCCTCACTAGCGCGCCTCTGTTAGCTCCACGTAGTTAACTCTTGGGTATCGTAGGCGAAGACTATTAATCGTTGTAAAGCTTTTGATTATATAATGTGATTCCCATCTATCTATAAAGCTTCGAGAGTAAATAACGCGATTGTCTCGTAATGTGGAACGTAATGGAATATACTTGTAAATGCCAAAAATGAATTAAACTGTCTCATCTGGTTTTTTCAAACAGAATCTTTATCTTAGTCGATTTCTTTATAGCCTATCTTAGCTAAAGATGGCAAACCATTACTCAAAGACATAGAGCTAGGCTTGAGAACGAAGATATGCTCATTACCATCATTGATTTGGTCCATTTGATAAGTTTCACTCTTCTTTGTCGTCATCTCCATAACGAATTCACCATCCGTCTTAGCATAGTAAGTCTTCTTGAAAATGTCAAAAACGTTTCTCGAATAAACAGGTGAAGCGTTGACCATATCTCACATCTACATTATCAGTATTTGGGTACCACTTGTAGTAATCAGATGCGGTGCCGTCCATATAATGGTTAAGATCGGCTTTGAAGAAGCCACGCCGGCCACCTAAAGCGAGAACAAAAAGCAGTATTCCGGTGAACATCGAATAGCCACCGAGGAAAGATTTATCGCTGTCTAGAATCATGGCAATGCCCTTGGTCATTAAACCGGAACCAATAAAAGTACCAGCGATGCGTGAGGAGTGACTATTATTGCGTATAAGCAAGTATAAGGCAGTTAATGGAGGTATTTAAAATGGAATAAATGTTTCTAAGAAGCTTTTAATGCTCATTTTGATTTTTTGGATATGACGTTGCCGCTGCCGAATGGGGTGGGTGATGGTGATTGGGTGCACAAGAGGTGTTGAGCGCGTCAATTTATATGATAATTGGTATTAAACCAAGTTATATTCATTACATCACCCTAATATTCCAACCTGCTACGTCCGAACGCGTCATAAATATCCTCTCCCCGCATCCGTCATCACGTAACGTAAGTTTAGGCGATAACGAGGCGGGAGAAGCTAATGAAAAGGGAATGAAGTATGTGTTTAGTATTTGGATTCCCAAGGCGCGTTAAGGAGACGAAAGAGCAAAGTCCGAAAGGAAAGGGACAGTGTCCGAGGTGTCACAACGTATCGGTGGTGTTTGGAAAAGAGCGCTACTGGTTCGAGTTTTTCTTTGTCCCACTGATTCCGATGTGTGGGAGCAAGATATGTGAGTAGCAAGATACTTGAGTTGAAAGGGCACTAACTGCGATTAGACGTCTGTCCAATCTGTAGCTGGCAGGGAAAGCGTAATTGAGCTGAATTGAGCTGGAATTAGGTGGCAGAATTAGGCAGGAAACATATTGGCACACTACAAGCAACTCAACGCTTCACATTCATTAGCCACGCGGCGAGCAACAGCTTACATCAGACTCACACTCATTAACACACCACTTACAATCATTTTACAATAATATTTATTTATATTTATTTATTTTGATTTTTACTTTGTTATCGCTGTCTTCCACACCACCACACCAAATGAGTAGAGGAGGTCGCGGCGGAAGATTCGGCGGTGGAGCAGCGATGCCGCCGATGGGTCTAACATTCGCTGATATGGCGTCGATGCGCACACAGGGCTCATCGGCGCTTTACCCACCGCAGAAAATGAAGCACATGAATGCAGCAGCGCCATCTGAGCTGGAGTATGCAAACGCTGCGGGTGACTACTACGAGCTCATACGTCTTTCTCCCTACAACCTACCCGAAGAAGCTACCGAGGAGGATAACAGCGCGAATGCTAATGCTAATCAAGTCGAACGCTACTCAGATAAATACAAACTGAAACCTAATACAGTCGCCAACCAGGACCACCTCTCCTCACTCAAGTCTATAATGAACCCTGAATTCTTCCCGGCGCAGGTCTTTGACGGTGTCCGTATGCGCAAGACTGTCCAGCGCAGAGAGAAACGCAAAATCGATTGGGATGATGCGGAGAATGCAGAGGAGGATCAAGAAGAGGAGCTGGAAGAGGAAGAAGAGGGTGACGATGGTGAAGACGATGCAGATTATGCCAATCAATATTTCGATAATGGTGAAGGTGACGAAGATGACGGCGGCGATGATGACGGTGGTGGTGGTGGCGGTGATTTTGAGTAGCTTAGACTGACCATAAGTGACTACAACTAACTAGAATTAACTACAAGTAATGAAAAGTAACTTATTATAACATGTATAACAGTATAGAACTATCTGGTATCCAAGATACAAGTAAAATATAGTCGTGGAAAAAAAATAACATAACATCGTTAATATACGTCGTTGCGTTGTAGAATTCTAAAGTTGCAACTCTCCCAGCACACGCTGCGCAACGGCTTTATAGCTCCAGCTATTCCCCGTAATGCGTCTGAACTGAATCCCGTTTATACCGAGCAGCAGAGGAACCTGATAAAGAGTCAGCGTCCAGACAACCCACCGCACACCACACTCACCCTAACTATATTAATCTCAAAGCGTACTTTGGACGCGCTGGGATTGTTTCCATTCCCATTACCACTTCCACTTCCACTCCCATTGCCTACCTCTTCGCCCAAATCATGATTTGATGCTTTCTTCGAGCTGTTGAACGACATCTTGGAGCTCTTCTTGCGGACGAACTTGCCAAATTTCATATGTTCACTTGAGTCACCCTTGTCTTTGAGCGAATAATCGACGCTGCCCTCTAGACGCTTACTGCCTGCGCCTCCAACGGAAATGGATGGCTGGTGTATACACTCGAAGCCTGCGCGCGTGAACCTATAGCTCACACCCAATCTGCTTAGTGTGTCGCCTATTTCCGAGCGCAGCGTGTTGGATGATTTAGTCGATGTTGTAGCTACAGAGAACAATCCCTTGCCCCATACTGCCTTGGGTTCTTCGACGGGATCGAACACCTCTTCTGGTGTTTGCCGAGTGTGCTGAGTTTGCGAAGTATTACTGGTACTATTTCCTCCATTCTCATTCCCATTCGCATTACCACTCCCGCTCCCGTTTCCGTTGCTGCGGCTGCTTGATCGACTCATCACTTCGAGAGCAGTAGGCGTGCCAGGTGGTTGCAGCTGTTGTTGTTGTTGGTGTGAATGTGGCTGCTGTGCGCTCTTCTTATTACTCGACTGTATCCAAGGCCCGACACCTGAGTAGCGCCCAACCGTATGCTGCACGCCCGTCGTAGCTTTAGGCTGACCTGAAGACAGAGTGCGATCGTGGTGCACTGGCGCTGATTTGTGCTCCCTTTTCTGCTCAGACACCGTATAAGCACGGCGGTGGCCGTTCGGTGAGTGATGGCCATTACTGTGTGCATTGCTGTTTCCATTTCCATGCGATCCACCTTCGAGCTTGTTCACTGCATCGTTGTGCGCCTTCTCCTTCAAACCCTCCCTATCCTTGCTACTGCTTTTGGTGAGCATGCTCAGGCGGTTCGCCGTTCTGTAGCTGTTCGTGCTGTTCACTCTCTGTCGCGGAATATCGCCCGGTGCGCACTCGTGTGACGATTGACGATGGAGGAACGAGGTGAATTTGTGCGCTATCCCTCCCTTTCCATTCGCATGAGTAGGTGCATTAGCGACACCATTAGCAGTCCCATTAGTAGTAGCAGCCGTGCTAGACGTGTCTGGCTCATTGATAGTCGACATTGGCGCCCCGGCACCCGAGGCAGAGGAAGCATTAGCACTAGCGTTGGCACTAGTATTACCATTTGCACTACTATTAGCAGGAGGGAGTGGCGGCGACATCTCCGGTTTCTGACTGAGAGAATGTGACCGTCTGTGTGCAGACGCTGCAGGTGGTGGAAGAGGATAATCCTTCCCATCACGCACGGGTGGAGGCGGCTGAATAGGTGCTGCGGTACCAACATCCAATGGATTCGCACGCGCGCGTGTATGCTGTCGCGAATTGTTCATCGCTGGGGAGCTGGGCGAGCGTACTACTGTTGACGCATTTGTACTTGCATTTGCACTCCCATTCACACCCCCACTCCCACTCCCGTGCATGTTGCTAGTTACGCGATTGGGAACAGGCGTCGGTTGTTGCGCTGGGGGGTACTGACTGTAATTATTATACTGGCCATACTGGCTATACTGGCCATACAGTTGCTGGTGCTGTTGGTGCGTATTATGGTCGGCGTTGGCGTTAGTGCCCTGGGTATATTCCGATATCGTTAAAGGACGCGCTCGACTGTTTGTGCTCGACAGGCGCTGGCGAGCGACTGGCATCATGCTGCTATTGCTCGTCGATCGCCGCATACCTTCTTCGTCGGATTGCGAAAGAGGAAGAGGTATGGGCGCTACAGGTGGAGGCGGGCGATTGCGCTCATATTGCGCATATACACTGTGATCAGACGGGGTAACGGGACTGTGCACTTGCGCGTGTGCTTGGTTCGCCATCGTCGCTAACGATACCTGTGAGCTGGCGAACAAGCCAGGACCGAAATTTTTGTCGCGTTGCTGTTTCTCACTGACGAGAAAATATATGGAGATGCTGCTATTCGTTAGTGTTGTATCAACGTTTTCTTATCGTTCACCCACAGTGGATGGAACCCCTGCGTGGGATTTAGGTATGGTTTGGATGTGTCATACTTAGGTTCTTTCTCCTTTTCGCCGATTTGTGTCTGGTCATTGATTGATGTAAAGGCATTTGCGATTGATGTGCCAGCGATTTTGCGCTTGTAGAAATCTAAACCGGAAAATCTCTTGGATAATCTCGATGTTCGCTGAGTGTTGTCTGCACTTATTGATGTCGGTAGATCCTTCTCCACATTGTTGTTGAGTTGCTGAGAGAATCTACGGTGATGGTGTGGAGTATGCTGAATTTGCGCGTTCAAATCATTGTTATAGTTATTCAACTCTGGATCAGACTTATAAGATGTCTTGAGATTTTTCTTGTCCCATTCGGCAAGAGAGTTGAGATATGCAGGGGAGTTGAGAACTTGGCGCAATTTATGCTCTATTTCATATTCATTACCAAACTCAAAGCCCATCATGCCTTTGATGACTTGAGGGTCGAACGTGATATCAGGGCGAAGGGGCTGGCGAGGAGGAATGTGGGAGTGCGGGGGCCCGGAATGACCTTTAATCATCCAAGGGTGATGTGAGACATGATTCAATGAAGCGCGCAGGAGAGGGTTTGTCACCAACATGGAAGATAGCAGAGATTTGCATTCTAAGAGGAGTTAGAGAGGAGTGAAAGAAGTGAGATAAGAAAATTTGCAACGTACCTGTACTCAACCACGCAGGATAATCAACATGACCACGTTTAATCTTTGCGTGCAAGGCAGGCATCGACTGGTCATCGAACGGAACTTTCCCGGCGACCAAAACGTATAAAACAATACCGAAACTCCAAATGTCAACTTCAGGACCCGAGTAAGCGCGAGCGTTAAGGAGTTCGGGAGCGGCAAAGTATAGAGAGCCACAGAAAGTGTTGAGATTTGAATGTGGGGACCAGATATTGCTCAAGCCAAAGTCGATAATTTTAATATTACCAGTTTTGGAAATGAGGATGTTCTCAATTTTGAGATCACGATGAACGATGGAGTTAGCGTGGCAGTAGGAAAGTGCAGAAGAGATTTGCCTGGCGAAAGAACGTGCACTTCTCTCTTTAAGTCTACCGTGTGAGATGATGTAATCAAGCATTTGACCGCCATTGACGAATTCGTTGAGCATGTAGTAATGTTGTGAGTAAACGGACATTTCTCTCATACCGCAAATGAAAGGGTGAAAGAGGAGGAGACAAATAGAGGCTTCTCTTACCGTTCTAACTTCCTTGGAGAGATCTTTGTTGTGAGCTTTGTTGATAAAGGATTGAGTAGGTTTTGGCTGATTTGGAGGGATTGAATTTAGAGCGTTTGTGGAAGTGAAGCGTGGTATAATCTTAATAGCGACTTTCTCGCCGGTAAGGACGTGTACACCAATCTTGACTTTGCCCATAGAGCCAGCGCCCAGGGTTTTACCGAGAACGTAATCTCCAAGCATTCTGGCTTTGGTGGATGGGCGTGAGTGGGTGTGGGAGGGTTGGGCAGGTGTGTTTGGAGGTGGTTGCTGTGGCTGCTGTGCTTGCTGCGTGTGCTGCTCTCGCTGCTGCTGCTGGGTCGTCGTTGTCGTCGTCATACGAGATAAATACGTCTGTATGGCTGAGAATGCGTAGAATTTGAATCTGTAGACAGAATAATTATAGATTTATTTCAAATTCCAGATTTCCAAATAATAAAATTCCCAATGATCGCCGTAATTGACAGAGGGGTCTATCAGAGTCTAGACTGGGGGAATCGATGGAAGATGTCAAGGGATATTTATAAAGTGAGAAATTAAAATAGAAAATACAAGTTAATTTAGAAAAGGGCCAAAGTTGAAGTATACGCAAGAATTGACTAACGAATCCGGCGAAATAGAGTAGACAACAGAAAATAAATCAATTCAAGTGATTAGACTTGAATTTTAGTAGCAACGATTACTACCAAAATTTATGAGGCTAAACTTCTCAAATCCAAGCAGTCATGAGTACTTATAAACTGGCAGACTGGGCAGCAAAGAATAAGAATCTAATAATTGCAGCAACGGCTGTGACATTTGTTGGTGGTGCAGCGGCAAGTTATTATTATTCATCGGCAGCAATCGCACCAGCCACGGCATCAGCTTCAACACAGAAGAAGAAGAAGAAGAGTAAGAAGAGCAAGAAGAGCAGCACTGATGCACCTTCCCCACTCTTAGAAGAGCTTTCCCCTCAAGACAGAGACAGCGTCGCACAAGACTTCAAATCAAAGGGAAACAAGCAATATCAGCAGCATCAGTGGAACGAAGCCGCTATAAACTACTCAAAGGCAATTGAGTCATCTACAAAGCCTGAAGCTGTTTTTTACTCCAATAGAGCTGCTTGTTATAACAACCTCGGCGATTACAACAAAGTCATCGATGATTGCAACGAAGCCTTGAAACTAGACAGCGAATATGTTAAAGCCTTAAACAGACGCGCTCAGGCTTTCGAACAACTCGGCAACCTTAATGACGCTCTCAACGATTTCACAGCTGCTACCATTATTGATCAATTCCGTAACGATAGCGCTGCTAAATCTGTTGAAAGGGTGTTGAAGAAGTTAGCAGAGACTCAAGCAAAGTCTGTCTTACAGGTGAGCTATTTCATCCACTCATACACGCCCCACTCACCCCACTCTTCTTCCAGTCTCGCGGTGAAAAACTTCCTCAAATCTCTTTCATCCAGGCTTACCTCAACGCTTTCAGAGAACGCACTCCTACTTCCATTCCTGAAGGCGCCAGTGCAGGTGACTTGGATCTCGCAGACGCTCTCAAAGCTGCAGACGCTAAAGACTTCAATTTAGCCAAAGAAAAGGTGGAACAATCTCTGATCAAGGGTGTCTCAAACACTCAATTAGAAGCTGAAGCTTTGAACCTTCGTGGTACATTCTACTTCCTTCTCAACAACCCAATCAAAGCCATAGCTGATCTTGAAAAGTCTGTTGAGTTATCCCCACATTTCTCTCAATCTTGGGTTAAAGCTGCTAGCGTCTATATGGAACTTGCCAACCCGCAAGCTGCTTTCAAGGCATTCGATACTGCCATTGAAAAGAATCCTCAAGATGCTGATGCTTACTATCACCGTGGACAAGTATACTTCATTCTTTCAGATTTCAACAAAGCTATAGAAAACTATGAAAAATCTGTAGAGATTGACGACTCTTTCCCACTCGCTCAGATTCAACTCGCCGTTGCACACTACAAGAATGGTAATATCGGTAAAGCGATGGCAATATTTAGAACATCAATCAATAAATTCCCTCATAAATCAGATGTATACACTTACTACGGTGAGCTGTTAATGGACCAAGGGAAATTCGAAGAAGCTGTTGAGAAATTCGATAAGGCAATTGAGTTGGATATGGATAGATATCCTGTCAACGTCCTCCCAAAGATCAACAAAGCATTAGCCATCTTCCAATGGAAGCAAGATTTCAACACTGCTGAGTCATTAGTCAGACAAGCTGTCACAAGTGATCCAGAGAACGATGTCGCTATTGGTACACTGGCGCAATTATGTCTTCAACAGGGTAAAATAGATGAAGCTATCGAAGCATTTGAGAAATCCGCTCAAGTTTCACGCACTGAACCTGAATTAGTTAATGCTATCACATACGAAAAGGCAACTAGAGCACAAGCTCATTTCATCAAGAACCACCCTAACGCTGCAGCCAAACTTGGTCCACTTGCTCAATCGATGGGTGCGGGTGGTGCATAAAAATAGACATTTACTAAATTAATAAGTAAATAAAATCCCTTGTCATGTAGTCATAAAAATGATTTGATAAATTTTCACATTTTCACAAAACCCTTAATTAATCTACTATACTCTATTAGAATACATTTTTGTGTTATCGGAAAAAATGGAGATGACGTGGATATATACTCAATCTAAAAGTATTTACCGAATGCAGGGATCAATGTTTGCGCGAGCGTGTAACTGAATACGAGTTTAGGACCGACGACGAGAATCTTTGGAGTGAGACCCTTGAAGAAGGCTGTAGGACCTTCGTTCTTGATTATGTCTTTGATGACGGTAGCACCTGAAGTCTTTGAGTCAAAGTTAGCCTGTTGAATACGAGTTTTGACGACGTCGAGTGGAGCAGCGACAGTGATGGAAGATACAGCACCACCGATGGACTAAGAGAGTGTGTTAGAATGTCTCACCTACGCTACACTGTAATTTCACTCACAGAAAAGAAGTTTTGGTAGAAAGTAGCTTTGCTGTAATCTTCCAAACCAAATATGTAGCCTTTGGTGACAGCGCTACCACCGAAAAGGGCGAAAGAGCCTGGCGCGTTTCTAGCCATTGTCCAGCCCCAGCCTCTATACAAACCGAAACCTTCATCTGCGACAATTTTGACGATACCTCTACCCTTGAAAGACTCAGGGTTGGTTTGGCGTTTAATCTTGAGTACGTCGAGTGGCAAGAGGACGACTTCACCAATACCGGTCAACGAACCAGCGGAAGCGGACATGATTGCTTTGGCGTTTCTGTCACCAAAGATAGAGTTAAAGAAGGAGCCATAGCGAGAGTTAAGAATGTCATTAAAGTAAGGCTGGCCACCAAATTTGTACACGCGCTGAGCGACCTTGTAGCCTGCAGCGTAACCCAAGCCAGGGAAGAGAGACAGAGCCTTTGTGAGTGCAGGAGAAGTAGCATGTTGCTTGAAAATGACGTCTTTGATGTTTGAACCGTTTACTTGGTTTGTCATTAAACGCTTAGCTATGGTGTCTATTGGGTGAAATACCATTAACTCTGCGATACCAGAAGTACCAGATCCAAGTACTCTCGCTGTACCACTCTCCTTGCCCTTTTCCCCAATTGGTGACATTCTTCTTGGCCGTTTAGATGAAGAAAGGGTGATTCGGGGCACAAGTCCTAAAAAAAAGTATAATTTTCATTGAGAGTGTTGTACATAACAATAAGCTCACTTTTGCAGAGGCATATTCCATTCGTCCAATCCAGCGATATCTCTCTGTGGGAGTGTGAGTGGGTGTACAACACAGTACGCCTAACACCTACGCGTATTCGCTTGTTCTCCCAATTATCCAGGTCTCCTTGCTTTGATTGTAGTCTCTGTTTGTGTGTTGGCTGCGAGAATCTTTCACGAGACTTGTACTCACAAAGTACTCCTCACGTAAATCCACAGGCTTTTTCCCCTTTTGAATCTGCAGCGCTTCCTTCTTATCTAGCTGTATGTGCATTTGTGTTAAGCGTATGATTTATAACTCCCGCACAACTTACCTCCTTCACTTTACCATCTGCTCTGTCATACTTAGTTTGAGTGAATGTAGACATGCCAAACGAAGCAACAACCATTATTGTAATGAATGGCAATCCAAATGTTACGAATGGATGCCTGCGTAGGGTGTTATTGATGGCTGAAGTTGCCCGTGATTGTCGATATGGTTTTGATTGGACTGAAGGGGATTTAGAGTGGTGTACAGTTCTACAATCGCTTATTATCTCACAAGTTGGCATATCCTTGAGATATTACAATCGTGATGCTGTATATTTAAGAACAATGCAAATTAAATTATTTTATTATCTAAGTCCACAACCGTATAGCATCTAATCCAGGTTCTTGCGTGTGTTCTGCATTACAGCTTGCCACGGGGCAAACAAAGCAATATTTCCTCTTACTAGTCTTCCGTTTCTTAGGAATGACGTTATTCTCGATGAGATTGTGATGTGTATTACCATCTATAACATGCCCACATCTAAGAGCATAAAGTGCGTTATCGCCTTCTCCGTGTATAGTCAGTTGTCTATCAGAAGCCGCGTCGAGGATTAATCTCGACCGAACATTAGGACCACCGTTTTGAGAAAACCCCGGCCATTTCCTGGGATGGCTGAGCTTAGTACTATAACTATGTTTCACAGGCTGGACCATATGCGGGTGATACACACCACCGAAACCGATCTGATGGAGGGGTATATCTAATTGATGATAGCGTTGTCGAATGCGGGCGTCTACACCATCTAATCCTAGTCCATCCCAACCTCTACCCATCATAGGACGATTGTTTGGCATGCTATCGTGCAATATACGCAACGCACCCATTTCTGTCATTGCGAGGAAATGCGTTGAATGTGGATGATGGCGTGGGTGACGGATGAATGGATTGTTAGGGTAACTTGCAGTGCGTGGCCTTATAGGCCGTGCAGGCAGTGAGTGCGATACGTTTGCTGGTTGCTGGGGTGGCTGCGTTTGATTGACAAGGATACCATTATCGATACCACGTAGACGCCTTGCTGATCTGAATTGAACTTCGTCGTCGTTGTTATTGCGGTCGCTGTGGTTGCTGTGGCTATTGCGGTTATTGCTATTACTATAGTCCATATCATCGTCACTATCAAGCGTTATACGTGTAGAAGGTCGCTGTCGGTTGCTTGTACTGCTGCTGCTCGTACTGCTGCTCGTACTGGGTATAGCATTAGTCCGTCGTGTTGGAGGCATTCGATCGACAGCGTGATGGATGTTTTGGTAGAAAGGTAGTAATAAGCTTGTAAATGTATCAAATAAACTGTCCAACGCATACAATCATCAACTTGATTCATCTTCCCTCTTGTTCTATCCTTATCAATATCACACCAAATATCAACTAAAAACACGCAAATTGAATGTTAAAATTGCTTTATATGAATTCCTATGCCTTTGTAATCTTAAATACACTTAAAACACCCACAAATGTGCTTATAGAAGATTTTCACTAGGCTATAAAATTGCTCTTCTTCCAAATTTGCTTCTTGCAACCCAACGATCAAGTAGAGTGAGTGGAATAGCGCACCACACACATAACAAATACACACCCACACTACCAAATGATGACCTTTACTTCTTATCCCCGTCTTACGCGACTATGCTGAAGCAATTAAGCCAACATCCGTCGCTGGATTGTTGGACAGCGGTGTGAGCTTGCTCGCAGATGCACTTTAAAGGCTTGCCAGCCTGGTCATTACTGATACTTAGTTTGGGTGATAGTGTTGTGTGTTGTGGGCGATGGAATTCCTCAGCGCTAACGAAAATTTTAGGTGAGTTGAAAGCATTCCTTACTCAACCATCTACACCCACACAACCTGATGAAACATTTCGTTTCCACGTCGCAGTTTCCACTCTAGAATCGCCGGGGGTCGCACCTCGGTTAAGGTGGTCGAGTTCCTTGATTGCTACTCCTTCAACTCATAAGCCAAAGTTGAACCCAAAAGGCTTTGGCAGAGATGTAGGCGCTGCTTGCAGTGTAAAATCGTAGTCAAGTGAACTCCCACTCAGGTTCATTGAGGGCCAAAATACTTCCTTGGATGTCTGAACTTTTGTGTGGATGTGTATTGGTAGTAAGGGGTTAGTTGATAATTACTAACAAATGCAATAGGATATATCAATATATTTATTTGATTATATACATTTTATTTCATCTTTTATTTGCTTTTATCTATGTTGTGCTGATTGTCTTGATTGTCTTTCCCCTCGTACGCGAATTGTGTTCACTTTTTAAGTACTTATAAATATAAATTTTTAAATATCACAATAACATTGATTATAAAGATAATACAAGAAAATATTCAAAATAGACCTAGCGAAAATTTGTTAGAGAATTATAAAGGAATTGCAGGGAAATTAGAAGTAGATGAGAATATCAAGAATATGATCAGCAATCGATAAAATATCTTCAAGAAAGCATTCTGACGACTCTTCCTATATGTAAACGATAGATGTACATCATTTGACTAGATAATCTATTCAATCTCCCTTACTTTGAATTACTTACAAATAATAATTTTCAATAAAACTACTTGATTGTAGAGAAGAACAAAGTACCCAGCCCAACTGAGCCACTCTCTCAACTCAACGATAAAAAACTAAAAATATAAAATGGCAGTGAGTTTATTTGGATACAAAATAAATAATATTAATTCAATCATCAGTCTGGATTTGGATATACGGGAGGTTAGCGTTGTTGTAATTACTAGGCAGCACCTTCTAATCAATCTACAGGCAGAACACGCTGCTTTGCTTATTGGCAGGATTTTCAGAAGGTTTGATTGGTTGATTGGAATGTTAGGTGGCTTACACAATACCAGTGCTACGCTCAAGCTGACGCCGTCGAGGACTGTTTAGCCCAGAAGGAGGATTATATGGAATGCTTACACCACAATAAAGAAATTACTCGTCAAAAGGAAATTAAGCACAACTTATTAAAGCAGCAACACAAATCAATTACCGAATCCAACCAAACTGGTGATGTTGGCGTTGGTTTGATTGAACAGACTCAACAAGAGAAACCTGTATCTTAATATATATACTTCTATAACTTAGTCGATTTCACATTCCGCGTTATTCCGCTTCTCTCTCCTTCATACTGTCCTTCTTGTCCACCCTGATAAACAGGCTTCATCGACTTGATCTTCTTCTGTGCTTGATCGAATCTAATCCTCTTCTTCAGACGTGGATTACGGTTTAACTTGGAGTGCTTAAATGAACGCGCGCGTGTAACCGCCTTATTCAATGCAATATCACGTGGAAGTGAACGTGGTCCATCAACTCCACTCTCATCAACGTAGTCAACCCTATTCTTCCATCTTGCATCATCATATTCCTCTTTCTTTGCTTCCTTTTTAGCCTTCTTGCTTTGTCGGACGAGGTTGTAATAGTCATCGCCATCACCACCGTCTCCACCATCACCTAATCCCTCATCTTCATTCATTATCTGACGACGTGTGGCTTCATCCTGTGCTGTCCATTCTCCTCCATCTAGCTCATCTCCCTCGGCACTCTTTCCACCCTTTTCTAGACGAGCCTTCTTACGTTCACGGTATGGTACATCGTCATCACCACTCTGACGCTGCTTCGATGCTGCACTACGACGGTTGTCCGTCTTAGCTATTCTTGCTGTATGGAATTGCAACGATTTCTTATTCTTCTTCTTGGATTCCGCATCGAGTGTTGATAATGTGTCAGCTTCTCCAAGGTAATCATCGTCTGTATTTCTCTGCAAATCCTTTTTATTAGATTTCGAGGTTGATGGTTTGTACTCGAATGCCGATTCATCGACTTGATGTATAAGATTGGAGTTGTTTGAAGAATTCTTCTTACTCTTCTTCTTATCCTTCTTATCTTTCTTAGGTGGTGCAACATTTTCACTTTCATCCACCATCAGACCTTCAAGCTCACCCTGCTCAAGTGAGTTATCGACATCATCGTCAACATCATCTTGCTTGTGAGCTGCCCATTCGCGAACCATATTGCGAATATCTTGCTGATCCTCTTCGTCATCTTCCGGTATAGCTTGTTCATCGCCGGGACCGAAACCTAGATCCTCCATACGTGAGAGACCTTCACGGAGAGTGACCATACGATTGAGAACGGGATGTTGAAGCAACTTTATTCTATCGTGTGCATACGCTGGTGAAGCTCTTAGACAGAGGAAGTAGGTTAGTAGAGGAGCATAAGTGAGGAGAGTTTGGTGGTAGACGTAGAGCAATCCTAAAGCAGGATGGTTTATATCTTCCTTTTTGCGCTTTGCGATGAACTCTTCAGTTTCTCTTAATTTGCTAAGAATATCCTCGTAATCTGTCAATAAGGCAAGTGTTTCAGGAGAAGTTTTTTGTAGTAGAGCTAATTTATCAGAGTGAGATAGATCGCTTGTGTCAATATAGGCTGTATTGTCTTCTGGTTCATCTAAATCAACTGCTGTATCTTGATTGCCTTCATCTTCAACCACACCACCGATATCTTTAACGTCATCCCAAGACCAATCCTGCCTTGAAGACTTTTGTAATTTCAAAGCCTCTTCTTGTTCGAGTTTGCGATTTTGCTCAGTATCTTCGTCGTCATCGCTCTCATTTTCATCCTGACGTGAGTAATAAGCAGATTGACGAGAACCCCAAGATTTGAGTTTGGAAGCGTCATCCGAGTTTTCTTCGGAGTTGTCAGAGTGATCGGAGTTGTCGTTGGTGTGATCCAAGTTGATGTTATCGTCTGGAACATCTTGGTAATCGCCCATATCAACATCGTCGTCGTCGTCATCATCATCATTGTCATCTTCATCCTCATCGTCAACGCCCTTTAAACCATAAACTTCCTCCTCGTTATCAGAATCATCATCAGAAGGAGAATTATGACCAAAGTCGATTCTGTCATTTTGATGATGGAATTCATCCTCTGAATCCATTGGAATTGAATCTGGCTTTGGATCTTTAACACTATTTGATTTCTTTGACGCGTGAGATCTCTTCCTGGCCATGGCTGTCTGTGGTGAAGGATGGAGATTGAATGCCAGACTTTAAATTTACAAGCGAATTATAAATTTAATAGTAAATAATTTATATTTCAAATTTTTAAATTTACCCACCAGTGGTAAGATTCCTGAGGTTAATCTTACCGCCAATGGTTGTGCAGCGATTTCTTCTTGGAATTCTTCGACCAGAACCGTCAAAAGAATTAAAAGAGTAAAGACTAGTAATTTTAAAGGTTGACAGTTTGAATCTAACAAATAACTTTAGTGTCCTTTGAATCACTCAACTTGAACACAACAAACACTTTCCAATGGCTCGCAAACCTTGGTACTGAGCAGGACACCCACAACAAGCATTTCCTTAGAAAAACTTCCATCATCGCTACTATTGGTCCTAAAGTCAACAACATCGAATCTCTCACCGCTTTAAGAGAATCCGGTATGAATATTGTTAGAATGAACTTCTCACACGGCTCTTACGATTACCACCAATCTGTTATCAACAATGTGCGCGAAACTGTCGCTAGAAACCCAAACCACAGACCTTTGGCTATTGCTTTAGATACTAAAGGTCCCGAGATTAGGACTGGTTTGATGAAGGGCGGTGAAGACATTAATATTGCTCAAGGCCATGAATTCTACGTTACAACTGACGATTCCTACGCTGAAGCTTGCGATGATCAATTCATGTACCTCGATTACAAAAACATCGTTAACGTCATCGAACCTGGTAAACTCATTTACGTCGATGACGGTATTCTCTCTCTCTTAGTTCTCGCCGTTGAAGGTGATAAGCTCAGAGTTAGATGCCTCAACAATGGCGTTCTCTCCTCACGTAAAGGTGTCAACCTTCCAAAGACTGACGTTGACCTCCCTGCTCTCTCACAGAAGGATAGAAATGACCTTCAATTCGGTGTCGACAATGGCGTTGATATCGTCTTTGCTTCTTTCATTAGAAGAGCTGAGGACGTCAAAGAAATTCGTAAGGTCTTGGGTGAAAATGGAAAGAAAATTAAAATCATCGTCAAAATCGAAAACCAACAGGGTGTTAACAACTTTGATGAAATCTTGAAAGAAACCGATGGTGTCATGGTTGCTCGTGGTGATCTCGGTATTGAAATTCCTGCCTCTCAAGTTTTCATGGCTCAGAAGATGATGATCGCAAAGTGCAACATTGTCGGTAAACCTGTCATCTGTGCAACTCAAATGCTTGAGTCTATGACTTTCAACCCACGTCCAACTCGTGCTGAAGTTTCTGATGTCGCAAACGCCGTTCTTGATGGTGCTGATTGTGTCATGTTATCTGGTGAAACTGCTAAGGGTGCTTACCCAACTGAATCCGTCAAATTGATGGGTGAAGTTTGTTTACTCGCTGAACACGCTCTCGCCAATGGAAAGATTTACCAAGAATTGCGCGCTCTCGCACCAAGACCAATGGACACCACTGAAACCATCGCATCTGTTGCTGTATCTGCAGCTATCGACCAGGGTGCTTCAGCAATTTTATGTATGTCTACTTCAGGTAACACTGCAAGATTACTCTCAAAGTATCGTCCACGCTGCCCAATTCTTTGCGTTACTCGTAATGAACAAACTTCACGTCAACTTCACTTAAGTCGTGGCGTGTATCCAATCCATTACAACGAGGTTAGACCAGCTGATGAGTCTAACTGGCAAGTAGACGTTGATAACAGAATCCGTTTCGCTTTGAAGAAGGCTTTGGATCTCGCTATCGTTGAGAAGGGTACTACAGTACTCGCTGTTCAAGGCTGGAAGGGTGATGCTGGACACACCAACACTCTCCGTATTCTCTCAGTACCAGAAGATGACAAAGAGTACGCTCTTCACCCAATTGAATAATTTGACGCGTAGAAACCACTGAACACTTTAATTCTCTCGTTTTCGACTGCCTTTTCTTTTAAAGGGATGTAATTGCAATATAATAAAAATTAAATATAAATCGCGCTTTTGTTATCTTTATCTCTCAACCACCACCGCCACCACAAACAATGGAGGATGGCAACAGCGAACCCACTCACGTACTTCTTAAGCAACTCATCGACGAACATGACAGGGAATCTCAAAATGTAAATATAAATGATGCGCTCTCACATTATCCACGAATCATCAAGGTACACAAGCTCCTGCTATCTGCATGCATTGACACGCTTCCAAACGAATTGGACATTAATTACACCGCAGATCATCCCGTATTTCGCGTCCTCAATCTTCTTCATTCTGATCTTTCTCGTACTCCCTCCGTCTTGACATTCCAATTTGCATTGGATTCCGGCCGCGAAGTGAGCTTTGCTGAGTTCTTAATTATAAGACTTCTAGCTGCTGCTACTAGACTTGGAAGTGTAGAAATTGTCGATCCCGTCAAATCTACTGCCAGATTCGTCCTAAGGGGAAAGATTATTCAGGTACTGGGCCTGGTGATGAGGTATCTTGCCAGCAAAGGTTCCAGCGAGCAAGAAGATCCTTTTGATCGCCTGGAATTCATTCATGCTTCAATAAAGCGCCTTTTAAGCATCGTCAGCAGTCTCAATAAAGTCGCTTTCCCTGTCGCTATTGATGTTTACGATTCTCTTAAACCTGCAGTTGTTGCTGCTCACGATGGTTCTCTACAGTCTGAAGGTGCTATTATATTGTCTTCTCCCCTCTCATACCTATCTTTCGTAGACACCGTCAATGACATACTCACTCGCACTTTCTCTCAACCGCAATCGTCATTCTTGTTCATAGATCTCATACCCAAGTTCATCACGCATTTGAAACTCTTCTGCTCCCATACTATCTCAACTATAGAACCTACTGCTGAAAAAGTAGCATTTCAATCCAACTTTATCAACATATGTCGCAATATGCTCTCGAAAGCCTCCGAACAATCCCTATACTGCATAATTTTAGTATTCTCCAATATAATCGACAACAGTGAAGACAGCGACGGGTACCTGCAACGTTATATACCAACCTTCAATGCTCTTTACAGTACATTCAACAAGATGTCCAACTCGGGCTATCTCTTCGGTCCGTCGTCGTGGAATGTTGCAATACGCATTATACAAAACGTGGTTACTCTTTCTATCAGATATGCATATGAGGATGTAGGTCATGATGTGTTCGATGCCTTTTTGGTTCTCCTCTTCAACTCAATACCCGTCTCAGAAATTTCTTCCGTGGTGTCGGTGGATGCACTGAGCGAGCTATACACTGTATTAGGAGATAAGAGAGCTTCTTCAACGACCACATCCGCACGTTCAAAGTTACTTCAAAAGCTGCGCGCTATTACTGCCACTCGTAAACGTAAAAGAGATGCTTCCAACACTCTGCGACCGACACAAAGCGTTTCAAACCTCACACGCACCACCAGCATAAGACATGATGTAGATTCGCAGGGTGGTCACGATGCTCTAGTGTACGTACTCACCCAGTGGTGGGGTATGTCTCACAGCGATGCTCATGATCTTGCATCTATGGATATACAGGATGTGCTCTGGGCCAAAATAGCAGCTCAATCTGCGTCTAAGAATGTCTCACACGACGGTCTGGCTCAGGGTATCGGTCTCCTTCCACCTGCTATAGCCGGCACGCTGATGGTACAGAAAGAATATCCTGAAAAACCTCCTCAATGCTCTTTTAGCGATGCTGCTTATCCCGATTTACTCTCTACTTCGGCCGTCTCGCACGTTGCTACTATCGACTTAGCACTGGAAGCGCTCCAAGTCGTCAATCTTAATGAAAAGACTCAGTTTTTGTTGCTGGTGTCTCTGCGTCGTATTCTTATTCATTCTGGTATTCAAGCTGCGAATGAAAATTGGAGGTATGGCGAAATTTCTGGGTTTGTTTTGCGTTCTTTGGGTAGCGGGTCGCGCAAGATTCGTCTCGCTGCTGGTAGAGCTGCGCATGCTGTCATTATAGCTCAGGAGGCTGCTCTGAGTAAAGGTTTAAATGAGGTGGAAGACTTTAATCAGGATGTTTTGTTTGATCGCTTTGATGATTTGCTTCAGAGCAGGAACGCCCAGCTTGCAGAAACGATTTTGGTATCGGTGACGCTTATTGGTCGCTCCATACCTATTGCCAGACTGTATCGATGCCTCATATGTCTGTTCCGGATGCTAGGTAACACCAATCCCTTACTGCGCAGTCTGGCATATATCCAGGTAAGTTTGAGTGTTTCAAGTGTTTCTCCAATACTATATAATCTTACAAAAACCAAGCTTAATACACTGGCTGAACACAATGCCACTACTATGTACAAGGTCTGCAGCTCGCACCTGCCAAGACTGTCAGTGTTCCTTGTATTGAACATGCTATCGTCACCACACATGCTCACAGACTCAATGTCAGTCCTCGGATTCCCAGATCGCAAGGCATTCCTACACCAGACGCTGCGATACACACTCCCGTCGCTCATTGCAGAGAGCAAGCGGGATATACTGTCGAGTATTGCCCGTACACTAGGCCAGCCTGTTCAACCGTTGTGTCTGGAGTATGTCGAGCACATCCTTGCACATCTCTACCTCCGCGAGGGCTCTAAACGCGACGAAGGCATTCAGCTCTTTCTCGATGAGTTTCAGGGGTCTAAAAAGCAGATTAATCTGTCCAGCGTTATTATCAGCTGCGGACCATCACTGCTCGCTTCGCTTGTAATGGCTCTCGGCGACACTAACGAGACGGTGGCTAAGACGGCAATGGTTTCTATCGATAGTATCGAAGACACCATCGCTGAAGCTGAAAACAGGAAGTCAAGAGGCAAGAAGCAGAAATATAGTGCAAACGAGAGCTTCCTCCGCAATCACATTTTGGGAATCATGTCTATAATTTCTGATAACCTCAATGACGTGCAGGGGAGACGATCTGTGGATGAGAAGAGTAGGATTATCAGGAGTCTCGGTGTGCTTATCAAGAAAATCGGTCCGGGTATCGTGTCCGTTTCTCCACAGGTCATGGCACTCCTGCAGGCTTTCGTAGAGGTCGATAATCTTCGTTCTGTCACTCTGGATAGCATCAAATCGTTTATTACCACACTCACATACAAGGATCTTAGCCCTTACATCGGCAGGACAGTCGCGAGTTTCGTTGGTAACTGGTCCGCATACACTGCGTCTCAGATGGAGAAAGCGAGGAGTATTCTCAATTACATTCTCGATAACGCACACGAGATGCCCGATCAAGCTGCAGAAATGCTCGACATGAAACATATACCTGAGTTGACTGAGCAGCAAAAGAAACTGACGCAGATAAGAAGTGGATGGAATTTCAAGCATGTTTTGGAAAATATCTTACAGAGAGCTTCAAGGGAGAATTCCAGAGTAAGGTTACACAGTCTGATAGAGCTCAGAGAGTTTATTAGCAATAATCGCTCTATATTCAAGAGTCTGACTACGGGTGACGTGTTTGATCCTATCGTTGGCACTCTGATAAAATTCACTCTGTCTGCTGCAGATCGTAGTGGTGACCTGCAGCAGCCAATACAAAACGCTGCTTTCGACTGTGTTGGTACACTGGGCGCTGTCGATCCTGATAGAATTGAGCTCATGTCTGAGGAGAAGACAATGATTATCGATAGTAATTTTGAAGACTACGATGAGAATGTCAGGTTTGTAATGTCGCTCATGACCAACGAGTTAGTCGGCGCGTATAGATCCACAAGTGACAGCAGAGCGCAACAGGATCTCGCTTATGCGATACAAGAACTGCTGAAGTTTTGTGGTTTCAGACCTGAGTTATTACAGCGGGAGGATAACTCCCTGCCCCTGAAAGTCAAGCAGCGGTGGGAGTTGTTCCCGCGACAGGTACTCGAAACACTCTCAACTCTGCTTACTGATGGTCGCTACATTGCACGCGAACCCAAAAGACGTCCTATGGAATACCCCATCTACACAAAGTCCAAGTCATATTCTGAGTGGCTGAGATTATGGACTACCGATCTGATTTGGAAGACTAGAGGTAAACAGGCATCGGCAATTTTTAGCGTCTTCAAGCCTGTCGTGCGTAATCAGGATGTAGGCGTTGCGCGCTATATACTACCGTATCTAGTTTTAAACGTTCTTATTACGGGTGAGGATAGCGACAGGAATGAAATGTCCCAAGAGATTACGGTCATTTTGAGTGATCAGATGAAAGAGATGAAAGACTCTACTTCACAAGATAAGCGATTACTGAGTGCACAGGTGAGTGACGTATGTAGATTGCAAGTTTATCTAACAAATACACTGCAGACGATTTTCGATCTTATGGACCACCTCGGCAAATGGACACGCAAGCAGAGGATGAATATTCAACCTTTCCAAAAACTAGCAGCACGTCAACGTCCCCAGAAAGGTGGTCCTGTCAGTCTCTCATCCCACCAACAAGCTCAGCTGGACATGTACACTCACAATCTTGACCGCGTACATCCTTTAATACAGTCAATTGACGCCGATTTACTCGCTCATGCTGCATTGAGGTGCAGGTCTTACGCTCGCTCTCTGCTCACTTTTGAAAGACGTATATTTGAAATAAGGTCTAAGGGTGATGAAGAGAATCTGCAGCTGTATTACGAGCATTTACACGAAATTTACGCTAATCTCGATGAGCCTGATGGGATGGAGGGTGTGTCTACTCTGATTATCGCACCTTCACTCGAGCATCAGATCAGAGAGCATGAAAGTACTGGTAGATGGACAGCAGCTCAGAGTTGCTGGGAAGTTGAGCTGCAGAAGAAGCCTGATGATCTCAATCTTCATGCTGGATTACTTCGCTGTTTGAGGAATCTTGGTCATTATGGTGGGGTTTTAGTGTTGCTGTTTATTCTTCCACTTAAATCCCTTTAGATACTCTTGGAACGCATATTCGTGGTGTTCTCAGCAGTCATCCTGAGTGGAGACAGCCGCTTGGCAGTTTCCAAACAGAAGGTGCATGGATTGTGGGCGATTGGAAAACAGTTCGAGAGAATGTATCTAGTGGCCTAGCGAAGCATTCGCCAGAGTACTCGCTTGGACGACTACTCCTCGCAGTCCATGACAATGAGCTATATCGTTTACCGTCTATACTCCACGAAGCGCGCCAATTACTGGGAACACCTATTATTGCAGCAGGGCGTGATGGATACCGTCGTGCGTACGACTCAGCCGTTCACTTGCATATGGTTCATGAACTCGAAATGATTTCGCAGGCAATAACCCAAATCACCAAGCTTAGCAGCACACACCAGCCGGAAAGCGCACAAACGTTGGCTGCAAAACTCACCACACTCTTGGAAGATAGACTTGAAGTGACGATGCCTACATTTAAATCGAGAGAGCCGTTGCTGAGTTTGCGCAGGAGCGCTATCGCTACATCTGCCATCTCACAGGAATGGGCCAAAAATGAGATTGGGGCGCTGTGGTTAAGCTCTGCTAAGACTGCTAGGAAAGCTCATCATTTCCAGACAGCTTATAGTGCTAGTTTACAGGCTGATCAGATCGGTACACCATTCTCCTTCATTCAGTCGGCTAAACTTATTAGAGCTAATGGGGAGCATGAGAAGGCGTTAAGAGAGCTAGATGCTGGTTTGGAGTATCAGGTCCCTAAACTTATGCTGCAAGGCACTGCAAATTCCAGCGTCACTTCTGCTGTTATCGATTTAACTGAGGAGAACTCGGCTGGTAGTACCCAGACTGATTTTAATACTAAGTACAGGCGATTGAAGGCAAAGGTGGGTAACAGCTTTTCTAGTCAGCTTGCGTTTAATATCAGCGAAAGGGTCTTCTCCTCAAAGCTCGCTGGCTATCCGAGGGCGATAGAAAAGACTTCAACGACGTTGTCACCCACTTTAACAAAGCTATTGAGGAATACAAAACGTAAGTGGATTTAATAACTTCTTGACACTTCTAAATAGTCGCTCAAGTCGGGAACAACCTTACTACGAGCTCGGGCATTACTACGACACGCACGGAAAGCAGAATTCGGCAGCTGATCAGGTAATAGCCCAGTCTATATTGATGACTGTCAAATATTACTCGCGAGCTCTGTGCTACGGTACAAAATACATCTATCAAACCATGCCTAGGATGTTGACACTCTGGATGGACTTTGGTGCTCGCTCTGATGTAGCTCCATACGAAGACAGCTTAGCTAAACCAAGCAAGAACGACAAAAAGCTCTACATTTACCACGCGTATACTCAAACAAACAATCAAATGCTCAAAAATCTCGAAAGGTTGCCGTCATATGCTTGGTACATAGCATTTGCACAAATTGTATCTCGCATCGGGCACACTAACAAGTCTGTCTACGCTATACTTGAGAAAATTATGATCAGGGTTCTCAGAGATCATCCACAACAGGCTTTGTGGGCTATGGTCGGAATGTATAACTCAACCAAACCAAAGCGGTCTGAGAGATGCAAGAAGATTGTTATGCATGTCCAGGTGAGTTTAAATTGTAAATTGTTGACTAATCTGACACATGATAGCAATACGGAAGTGTTGAGAATAAGAAGATAATACAAGAGGCTCTCACTCTGGTGCACGAATTACTGTCTTTATGTGTCAAGCATGTCAATCAGGATGAGTGGACAATCAGCCTCAAGCGCAGCTTCCCAAGATTGGTCGGACTCGCTCCTATGAACTTTATGTTACCACTGCAGTCTTCCATGACGGTTTCTTTACCAGCAACTAACAAGCACACTACTTCGCATCAGCCATTCCCAGACAGACCTGTCAGAGTAGCAAAGTTTGTGGATGAAGTGGAGCTAATGAAGTCGCTTGTCAAACCTCGAAAGTTGACCATTATTGGGGACAACGGTCAAGATTACAGCTTCTTGTGCAAGCCAGATGATGATCTAAGAAAGGATGCACGACTCATGGACTTTAATTCAATGATCAACAAGTTCCTCAAATCCAATTCAGAAGCTAGAAAACGATCGCTCTATATCAGAACTTACACTGTAGTACCCTTAAATGAGAGGTGTGGATTGATCGAATGGGTCAAAGACACACGCACATTTAGATCAATTCTCACTGAAAGATACGAATACAGAAATATAAAATGGTATATGCCAGATATTGCAGCGCTTCTGGAACGTGGTAGACAGTCAGGACCAGAACAGACTATATACTTTTTTAGGTCTGTTTTAAAACGCTATCCCAAGGTATTTCACGAGTGGTTTATTGAAATGTTCCCAGAACCTTCTGAGTGGCTCAAAGCTCGCATGACATATAGTAGGACACTAGCAGTAATGTCCATAACAGGTTTTGTTTTGGGATTGGGTGACAGGCACTGTGAAAATATTCTCCTCGATAAGAACAACGGTGCGGTGCAACATGTTGACTTTAATTGTCTCTTCGAGAAGGGTTCACAATTTGAAGTACCGGAAAGAGTGCCATTTAGGCTAACACAGAACCTTATTGATGGGCTAGGTGTGAC
The DNA here is from genome assembly GCF_000400465.1 of Wallemia ichthyophaga EXF-994. Taxonomy (NCBI): domain Eukaryota; kingdom Fungi; phylum Basidiomycota; class Wallemiomycetes; order Wallemiales; family Wallemiaceae; genus Wallemia; species Wallemia ichthyophaga. Next base: position 311,004 of record NW_008806283.1, on the reverse strand, counting down.
TGGCACGGAAGGTGTGTTTAGAAAGGCCGCCGAGGTTACGATGGCCGTACTAAGGGCAAACAGAGATTCTTTAGGCAGTGTTGTCGAATCATTCCTCCACGACCCTTTGGTGGATTGGGAAGATGCGAAGAGAAAGCTGGACAACTTTAAAGCAATGGAGAAGTCAGGCAGAAGACCAAGCTCGAAAAAGACGTCGAATCTAGATGATGATCCAGACAGTCAGGCGTATATCAAGTCACTGGCAATGAGCGCGCTAGATCCAATAGAAAGGAAGCTTCAAGGATTACAGACGGAGCACAACAAGCCACTTAAGACTGTGATGTCAACGTCGGCGCAAGTTGAAAAGCTCATACGGGAGGCAACTTCACCGGTAAATCTTGGTGCTATGTATGTTGGATGGGCGCCGTGGTTGTAAAAATAAACTAAAATCTTGTTGTATGCATAATAAGCTTTTTTCTTAGAAATTAAAAATACCATTTGCGCGAGACGATTACTGCCAAAACGCGACCACGATCATGGCAGGGTTGCATATCACCGATGAGCAGATTGAACGATATAGGAAAGTGCTAAGAGAAACGAAGACGGTAGATAAATACAAAGATTCTTGGATTACAGGCGCATTCTGGACAGGGATTGAGAAGGAACGATTCTTCAAGGCTGTTGCGAGAAGATCGAGGTTTAGAGCGGATTTGGTAGCGCTTGACGTGCGCACAAAATCACAGGCACAGTGTATGGAATACATAAATGTCCTCGACTATGAGAGTATCAGTAATGAACACACAATCGAACAGGAAATGAGTTATGAAATTTCAGAACGATTTGAAGCAGTTGAGGATGTCTTTCATAGATTCCTGATTCAATGGCAGATCTTGAGTTCGAATGAACGCGCTCGTTGTATCAACTACTTGGCACCGACGTCTACCACAGACGTTGCATTCCGCTCAGCGCAGAAGAACAGGCGTTACCGTTTAAAGAAGAAAGGATTAAGTCTGGAGGAAATTGAAGATAACCTCGTGATTGATCCACACAACTCGAAAGACTTGTTGATTGGACAAACACTCAAGAAGATGATCAATCGCGAGTCTATCGACAAAGACTTTCAATTAAAAGTCGAGGAAGTTCTTAAGAAGTTTCTTAGACCTCTTTTAGCGTTTGTTATCGCCGGTGTGGAGGCAAGAATTGCATTCATGGGAACAAAACACGCAACGAAGAAGGTGAGCGTTTTTATACAGCGATAAGGAGTTAGTCTGACTATTTTATACAGAAAATGATGGAGGTAGTCACTGGGGACGTTGATATCGCATTGGCCGTGGTCCGTGGTACAGGACCAAAAGAGGCTCTTGACTACGAGAAGCGTGATCGTTGGCTCAGCGTTGAAAGTCAAGCACCGCCAACGGGGAATCTGAAGAAATGGATACCTCTTTCGAAAATGCATTTCAAGCATCACGAGACACAGGCAAAAATGTTGGATCAGTATCCATTCTCTACGTTTCAGTCAGACGCACTACTACCAATGAATCTACCATTGATAAAAAAACCGCATTCATATCACAAAGTATACGAAGATCTGCTTTTAGAGTTGGATGACGATGCAGACTTGGAAGATGAGTTTGAGGAGTATGATAGGGAGTATGAGGAGGCGCTATTAAAGAAAGTGCTGGAAGGTACAAATACAGATAGGAAGCGCACGAAGCGTGAAAGTACCTCTCCGATCGCGGATGTGAAAAGGCCGAGATTGGATCTCGCTGCTTTTGAGGACGAGAGCGAGGATGGATATGATGATGCTATGGTTTTGGCTGATTTGAAAGGTGAGCCAAGGGAGGGCGAGGAGGAAAATGAGCAAGATGAGGAGGAAGAGGAAGACACGAGTACAATAGTGAGACACCAAGAAGAGAATCAAGACGGCGAAGGGAATGTGAAGAAGGAACACGATTACGATCTTGAAATGTACGATGACGACGAAATAGTCGATTCAGATTTAGATTCCGTGGAAGGTATTGACTTGCATCCAATGGAAGGAGTAGCGCAGAGCGGTGAAGAAGGTGAGAACGGAAATGAGAACGACAATGAGAATGAGGATGGTGATGTACAAATCACAGCCAATAAGCATCGTTTAACAAGTGGATATGCTATAAACTGGATTGATTATGGAGTCTAGGGGAGTTTAGTGGGTGATGACATGTATAACTTGTAAAATTGTATTTTAATTGCATTTTGATAAAAGCATAAAACACAAAACACACGCGTATTTGAAACTCGTCTGCTCATGACGTCCGCCACGGCGAAGAAACCCACGAAACCCACGAAATCTAAAGAGATTGGACGGCAAAGCGATAAATATTACAAAACGACTTTGCATAAATGGCGATATACCATCCGTAGATTTCTATTGCGATCGCTGAGGAAGGAGAGTGAATTTATGGCCAAATTTCAACGGCGTTACCGAGGGAAATGGCTTGACAAATATATGCTCTGGACAAGCTTTCTCGGGGCTGTGACCTTCTTTATTCTCTTGCTACCAATTCCATTTTTCTGGGGACACACACAACAAGGTACAGCATTGCTGCAGACACTGGCTGCTAGCGTATGGATAACGTGCTTGATGAAAGTAAGACTAGGATATTGTGTCTTTTCGTATAGAAGGTCTAATTATCGTTCGTAGGACTTCTGTTGTGTCCCAAGGCCATACTCTCCTCCCGTTAGTCGGATTAGTGAGTGAATAGGTAGCAGACATGGAAATCCACTCACTTACGCATATCGCAGGCATGGGAACTAGGTGTGTTTAGTCGCTTTTTCGCGCCGACGTAGCTCAATTCACTCAAAGTCACCTCGAGTATGGATTCCCTTCTACGCATTCCACCACGGCTGTCGCACAGGCATTAGTACTGAAGCAATGGCTAGACGAGTCTGATATGTCTGATACAGTCAAGGTTGGTCTGCACTTGCTCCTCATTATAGCCACTTCAAGTGTGGTCTTTGGGAGATTCTACTGTGTGAGTTTTGGGGTGGAGTAGATAGTAAACGAACACTTAATGGCTAAAAAGGGTATGCACTCCTCACTTGATTGTATTGGTGGAGTGATTACGGGCTATTTAATCTACACGACGCGGTCGCTCTTTGGTCCTTCTTACCAAGTGTTTATCAGTAATACGTCGTGGTTTACCCCTCTTTCGCTTACTGTAGTGTGTGCGTAGGACCTTGGTGCTATGCCACACAAGCTGAACACTAGAACAGGTCTGTATGCTATACATGCACACGTCGAACCAGCAGAAGACAATCCAGCATTCGAAGATTCAGTTGCGTTCATATCAGTATTCCTTGGAAATGGTATAGGAGAGTGGTTTGCCAATACCAACGGATACGGACACAGTACGTATTTCGTTACGAAATTGCAAGGCTGGGAGTGGTATCTGGCCTCGTTGCTCAAGTATCCGCTCGGAGTGGGGATGATATTTCTCACTAGATTACTCACCAAGCCGTTTATGCAAGTGTCTCTGCCGCCAATGTTCAGGCTGCTGCACAGGGTGGTTACACTGCCGAATCGAAGAGAATTTGTGCCTGCGACGTAGGTGGAGAGTGGTTTGTGAGAAGAGATGATATGCTAAGAGAGCTATAGGGAGTACACTGATTACAGAAACTCAAATGACAAACTCGATCCTGTACCATCTGTCGTTGATCTCAGACAGTTGCAACAGAGGAAGGAGGATGCAGCACAGACGCCGCAGCCACTGCCAGAACGGTTCAGTGGACGTCACTATGATGCTGAGGTGATGACACGGGTAGTGGCATACGCAGCTATGGGATTCGTAGGTACGATAGTGTCGCCGATAGTGTTTGAGAAGCTTGGGTGGGGCTTGTATTGAAAAGACAGGTCGGATATAAAAAATACATGCAAGGTGGTATAGAAGAGAGTGTAAGTGTAGCACTAGTTGTTTACTCCGTTTTGGTTGCACTTTTCAAGCAAAAGCCTGAATTGGTTGAGGTGTGCTTTATGATGCTCTGGGCTATGTGGATGACTATGGCAAGCACTGTGAACAAAGAAGAAGGAATGCCTGATGAGGATGAAAAAGTGAGCGCTGAGCAGTCCTGCTTTCTCATACGCAGCGATAAGTTTAAGGAGGTGGACGAGGTGGTATTGATAGCTGAGGAAGATACGATCAGTGGTGGGGATTCGTAGTAGCTGTGTGAGTGTGAGCGTGAGTGTACGTGTCGTATGTCTTAATTTACACTTTGAAATGATCTGTGATGCTACGTTAATAGAACAACTCCCACTCTATCCACATTCCAACCCACCCCACAGCCGCATTGAACTGCTTGTAGAGATCCCGCTCCATTCTCAGCAGCCTATTCACGTCGTGTGCGTGTGTATGAGAGAGAGGAGAATGCATTTTACCTTGTGCCTCACATTCACATTCACACTCACATCCCAATACTAAATTAGCTGGTCGAATACAGCACCCTGAAAATCTTACCGCACCCGTCCCTGCGTTGAGCTGGATGCGTGAAATGAGGGGTGTGCATTGTGCTTTAGGGCAGGAATTGTGTGCGATAAAAGTGAAGAAAGCCATTTAAAACAACTGACAAAAACAAATTTCAACTATGCGTATAAACGCTACTGAGCCCATCTTGGAAACGTTGGGTCAGAATCCTGGATGCGTTTAGCAGCGCCTTCGGCAGTGAGGTCACGCTGAGGTTCGCCGAGCAGTTCGAAGCTGTGTTGAGTAAGTGAGTGAGTGAGAGCTGTATGTATGTCCACTCACCCTACTAAGAATTTGCGCACTGTGGCTGAGCGGAGGAGAGGAGGATAGAAGTGAATGTGAAGTTGAGCGTGAGCAAATGCTTGGGTGTCATCACCCTCAGCGCGTACAGGCTGCTGCACCAGTCCCATCGAGTAAGGGAAGCTGCAGTCGAAGATATTGTCGTACCTGCACGCGACTTCGCGGAGGATACCAGCGAGCGATTGCTTCTCTAACCATGTGAGGTGAGCAACGGACGGTATGTGCTTCTTGGCGGGCATGACGAGTGTCTCGAATGGCCACACGGCCCAATATGGGACGACAGCGACAAAGTCCTCGTTGAGTGCTACCACCCTCTCTCTCTTGCCGCCGAGCTCGAAGTGTGCATAGTCGAGGAGGAGGTTAGGGGCGTGTGTAAGGTGCGAGGGTGTGCTAGTGCTGCTGTTTTCTCTCGCGTATCGCGCCTGCATCGCCAACGCCTTGGCAGGCTCTTCAGGGATGTAGCTCACAGACCACACTTGCCCGTGTGGGTGTGGATTAGAGCACCCCATTGCGCTGCCCTTGTTTTCGAATATCTGTATGTACTTCACGCTCGGCTCGTCGCGCGGGATTGAGCTGTACAGATGGCACCACGCGTCCACTACGCTCAGCACATCGGCTGTGTCCATTTGCGCTATTGTCCGGTTGTGGTCGGGGTGGAAACAGACGACGTAGCACTTGCCAGATATGGGCGCTGTCTTTATGAGCGGGTGTGGGTCGCGTGGAGAATCCACCGCCTGCGGATAGACTGCGCTGAAGTCGTTTACAAAGTGGTGTGTGCTCGTGTATTGTGGGTTGCTGGCACCGTTCGAGCGCATGTTGCCCGGACACAGATAACACTGTGAATCATACGCTGGCAGCTCGGGCTTGCTCGCTGCCTCCACCTGCCCCTGCCATGGCCTCTTGGTGCGGTGCGGAGAGACGAGCACCCAGCTGTCGCTGAGCGGGTTGTATCTCCTGTGTGGCGATTCTGTTGGATTGAATGCTGTTGCTGTAGCCATTATTGTGGTTTTGTTGGAATCCGTGGAGAGAAGACAATCGCGCAGAAATCCACTTCGGCTATTCCGGGTGTGACATGGGGCTATTACTAATGCGAGTCTTGTCTTTTAACCTAGTTCACAGCACTCAAAGCATATCATATTCACATAAATGTACACCTTAATAAACACTAAAGAAGCCTTCGAGTATCTTGCACACTCCCACTGCTCCTGGATCAGGCACAGCCTGTTCCTTGAGGCCTTGCTGACCCACATACGCCGCTCTACCCGCCTTAGCCTCCATCTTCTTACCCTCCTCGGTAGCCTGCTTCGCCGCTTCGATAGCCTTGTGGGCATCGCCGGCACCCGCAAACGCGTCGATGAACGCGTGGAGTGGATCGATCAGAGTGCGCGAAGGAGGGCGAGCGCGGGTGTATTTATAGAGCGTTTCCAAAGCCCCTTTGCATGCCAGCTGCACCTCCGTCTCATGCTCTCTGACTGCTCCCGCCAATGCGCTGAAGAAGATGGAGTAGAGCGCTCCACTAGTCCCGCCCATATCTGTCTCAGCCACCTCACTCACTTCGAGTATGTACCTGGCCACATTGTCCCCGCTGATGGCACCGCTTGAAATACGCTTGAGGACTCCGTCTGCACCTGCCTTGAGCGTTAGTCCACAGTCGCCATCACCAGCCACTGTGTCCAAGCGCGTGATCTCAGGTTCGGCCGCTATGAGATTCTCGGCAGCCGCTTTGATAGCGCGGATTATCTTTTCCCCGTTGTCTGTCTTGATAGGGGCCGCTGTGTCGGTGGATGGTTTTGCATGGGTAGGGGAGTCGTTTACATACTCCTTCTCGAGACGTGGCGGGGTGGTTGCGTGCCATCTCCAGCCAGGTGCGTTGGCAGGGCTGTCCAGCAGCTCAAGCATCTGAGCTGTGCTGGCAGGTGCGCTTTCACCCTCCGCTGGCAGTCTCAGTAACGTGATGGAGAAACCAGGCATGTTGAGGGAGGTGATGAAGGTGCCACTGAGCACTCTCTCCACTTTATATCCCCTCTTCTGCACGACACTCGTAGCGTGTCCTGTAGCACCAGCCAATTCGAGCTCGGACAACCCGCCGAGATTGTTGACCAGCAGGACAACTCTATCAGAGCCATCATTGCGGAAGTTTACATAGGAGCGGTCTGGATCGGAAGTCGAAGTGAGTGTGTCAACCATACCTTCAATTAGCTGTGAAGCGGGTGGGATAGGTGACATCTTAGTGAAACCAGGCTCGTTGTGAATGCCCATTCCCAATTCAAGTTCATCATCCTTGAGGTAAGCCTTAGAGGCTTCAGTGCCAGGTACGTGTGTGTGTTCCAAACCCGCACCGAGTGTAGCTGCGTTATCGTTGATGTAGTTGGCCACGTCTTCCACCTGATCGATAGTGGCACCGTTGTGAGCGAATGCACCAGCCATCTTGTGTATGAGTGTGACGCCGGCAAGACCTCTGCGTCCGACAATACCGGCCTGCTTCCTGCCGACTGAGACATCGTCACTGGCCATGATAAAACGCGTAAAGCGCGCGGCTTCGGGGTTCTGCGCAGCGAACTTCTCCTTTGCGAGACCGAAGTGGAGGACATCGCCTGTGTAGTTCTTCACAATCACGAGAGTGCCTTGTGGAGAAGACGCGAGTTGAATGCCGCGCAGAATCTGAGCCGTGTTGGGGGAGGCGAATATGGTACCTGGGATGGCGGCATTGAGCATGCCATCGCCGACGAATGAGCTGTGAGTTGGTTCGTGGCCTGTATACGTGAAATGATGTCATTAGCCAGTACACGCAAGTGGATAGAAAGCTCACCAGAACCGCCACCAGCAATAAGGGATACTTTGCTGGTGTCTAAGTGCTTCTTGTACAGCGCCTTGGACTCCTTGTCGAGGGTAAGTTGGGGATTGAGCTTGCAGAGACCGTGTAGCGCTTCGAGGACTGCAGTTTCTGGGGATTCGTTGATGTGTTTATCTGGCGTTATACATTAGAATATATTAAAGCTCGATATACCGCACACACTCAGCATTCTTCGTCGTTCTGGTTCAAGAAACTCGTCTTGATGTTCGAGCGACCTCCGCACCAGACATACGTCATATCCACATAAACAATAAAATATAAAATTTGAAATCACAATTCACTTATCGAGTCCACACTCATCCCTGTGGCTGTCCTCCAGCAACGAGCTGTACCCACTCTAACGCGTTCTGCGATTGAACTGGGTGAATCCAGCGCAGGACGCACGTCTAGATGAAACACAGGCATTCCATCAGGCGTAGGAGGAGCGCCGTAGTAGTCGATCACGTATCGAACGAGCTCACTCTGATTCTTACGCCTAACGAACCAATCGTGTCTATCGAACGGTGGTTCATTGTAGAACTTGTTAGGGAAGACTGACGAAAGCAACATCTGCAATCTCGCTTTAGGCGTGTAGTCACCAGGTCTTCCTGAAAATTGTGCGAGTTGTACTTTGTCTTGGTCGCTGCGAGTGGCGTTAATAAGAAATCCATACTAATTGCCACACTAACTTATCCCCCACGTGTCCCGCACGTTTCTCCCACTTGTTTATTTCCACCCACGCCTCCTCATTGAGGAAATTGTGGATGGCTACCATGTCCTCGACAGACTCCTCAGGCGTCTCCCACCCTTTCCTCACTAGCGCATTGTAGAACTGCTGTGGAGATGGATACTCCCAGTGCTTTCCCCTGCCATACTCTTCGGGGTTATTGGTGTTCTCTGGGCGAGGAATACTCGATGTAGATCTATCTGTGGGTAGAGCTGTTGATTGGTGCGCCGACAGCGGTGTCTGCGAGAGGTGTGGCATGTTGTTCTGTGGATTTACTGGGCATTCTGACTTTTTGCTTGGTGCTTCTTTCGCTTCTGGCTCTGGTTGTACTCCTGGTTGTGCTCCTGCCTCATGCATTGGACATCCTGCTGGAATATTCTTTGGCGTGCTCTTCGGCTGTGATTCTACGCTCCCACTCTGTCCCATTATCCTCTATTATCTTATTGGTAGGCGAATGATACGATTCGAGTTGATAATTTCAACTCCCAAAAAATCGGCGTACGGTGGAGTGAAAAACATGTTACATGTATAATACAATCGGTTGGATTTTTACGACTAGATTCATGTACTTTTCATACCCTGGAAATTCTATCAGGATGGGCTTATTATGCAGATGTGATATGTACACTTGCCAACCTTCTTAAACCCTATGCTATACACTCCTCATAACCAACAAACACCAATTGTGTACTTTTTTTTATAAGATAAAACCAAAAACTTTACAAATCATTCATCAAAACCCAATAAAAGACAGAGAAATAAAAAGTTACTGCAATTCGATACCAGAATCAGAGAATCCTTGCTTGGAATCCGTTGCAGGTACACGACTAGCTCTACCCCTAGCATCCTTGTAAAAGACAATATCACCCTTATCTTCAACAAAGACGCAATCGCGGTATGATTTGTATAATGCCACAATAAAGTTGTCGTCTGAGTAGTGGTAGTGTGGTCCAAGGTACTCCTTTAAAGCATCAGTTGCCTTCCATGCGTTGTAGTGTGGAATCTTTGATGAGACGTGGTGAGCGACGTGAGTTTCACAGATACCGTGCAAGATGTATGCACCAATAGGTCCAAGGAACACGCGATCAATGGTACAGAGAGCACCTCTTTGGAAGTTCCACATACCCTCTCTGTAGTGAGGCAGAGCAGGGTCAGTGTGTTGGAGGAAAGTGATGGAAACAAGCCAGTTGTTTACCCAGAGATAAGGAATGAGGTAGTAAGAGACCACCTCAGTGAAACCTCTCTGTGTACCCCAATAGTAGAGACCGCCGAGAACCAAGCCAATACCCAAATCAGAAGCGATGATCTGGGAGAAATGACGCGAGTCAAAGATTGCAGACGATGGGTTGAAGTGGTTGGTGCCTCTTGGATAGTGCTTTTGACCAGAAGCGTTTCTAACCAGGTACATTGGCCAGCCGATGAGCTGCTGGAGGAGGAGGTTGACAAAGACGGCGAGTGGAGCGTCCTCGAGGAGTTCAGAAACCTTCAACTGCTCTTCTTCAGGCATGTCGACACCGGTGAGAATTTTCTCATCAGCATCTTCATAGTCGAGCTTAGGGCCATTTCTCTGAGCACGTGTTTTAGGGACAAAGACCTGGTCTCTAGACATGTGACCGGTGGCAGCGTGGTGTTTTCCATGGCTAATTCTCCAGCTGTGGTACGGGACAAGGAGGAGGGAGTGGAGGACGAAACCGACAGAGTTGTTGATGGATTTGCGGGAGGAGTAGGCTTGATGGCCGCATTCATGGGCAATGACCCACAAACCAGTCCAAACGAGGCCCAAAGCGAACCAAAAGAGGGACCAGAGCGAGGCAGAAATGAAAAGAGAGAGTGAGTGGCTGTCAGTCATTTGGGATATCATTGGTATATAGAAACTGCCTTTGATGAGGATGGCTGAGAGTATTACGTCTTGGACGACGTATAGCGATGACTTGAACGCGGAGCGGTGGAAACATTCTGGGCTGGAGTGGCTGTGTTAGCGGGGATACAGCGACCACGAGAAACCCACGGAATGGCACCCAGCAACTCCTTAATTGAAACGTTTGGTACTTGGAATTTTTCAGCCATCGTCGTTGGTTTCCTCCAAGCGTTATCGACGGTTAAATTTCCACCAAAAAAGAAAATATTCATGTCGGGCACGCAGGAGACGGATTATTTGAAATTGATATTAAATGCGCGGGTCTATGATATTCTACAGCAGACGCCACTCACAAAGGCGTCTAACCTCTCAAATCGCCTCGGCTGCAACATCCACCTCAAGCGAGAAGACCTCCACCCTGTCTTCTCTTTCAAATGCAGAGGCGCGTACAACTTCATGGCCCACATCCCCACACAGGATCGGTGGAGAGGCGTCATAACTTGCTCTGCTGGAAACCACGCCCAGGGCGTTGCTCTCGCTGGCTCACACCTTGATATCCCCTGCACCATCCTCATGCCCAAGAACACTCCATCCATCAAGTGGAAGAACGTCGACAGGCTTGGCGCCAAGGTCATCCTCCACGGCGACTCTTTTGATGATGCAAAAGCCGAATGTTTCAGGCTCGCGCACGACCTCCACCTCACCTACGTCCCTCCTTATGACCATCCTTACATCATCGCCGGCCAGGGTACTGCTGCCGTCGAACTCACCCGCCAAATTGACATGTCCCACGTTGACTCTGTCTTTTGCAGCGTCGGCGGTGGTGGTTTGATTAGCGGTATGAGCGAGTATATCAAGCGCATAGCCCCCGATAATGTCAAGATGATGGGTGCTGAGACGTTGGACGGCGATGCCCTGTCCAGGTCCATCAAAGCTGGTCATAGGGTGATGCTCGACGATGTTGGTGTGTTTAGTGATGGTACGGCCGTTAGGATAGTCGGCGAAGAACCCTTCCGCATCTGCCAGCAACTCATAGATCACATCCAACTCGTCGACAACGACGCTATCTGCGCAGCTATCAAAGACGTCTTTGAAGACACCCGCTCCATCCCCGAACCTGCAGGTGCGCTCTCGGTTGCCGCGCTCAAGTCGTATATCTACGAGAACAATCTGCTCAACTCTGGAAAGACTTTTGTGGCCGTTGTCAGCGGAGCGAATATGAATTTCGACAGATTGCGCTTTGTAGCGGAGAGGGCGTCTATCGGAGAGGGCAGGGAGTGTATGTTGAGCATCACTATTCCAGACGAGCCTGGAATGTTTGTGAAGCTGCACTCTGCCATCCATCCCCTCGCCGTGACGGAGTTTGTGTATCGCTATGCGGATGATCACCCACCAGCACATGCACAGGATGCCGTTATCTTCTGCTCCTTCTCCCTCCCCTCGGCCAGCAGCTCGCTAGCCCCATCCGAGCGCCAGTCTATGATCGCAAATGTCATCACCAAAATTCGCAGTCTCGGCTTCGACGCACTCGATGTATCCGATAATGACCTCGCTAAATCTCACGCGAGGTATCTCATTGGAGGCAGGTCATCGTGTACCAATGAGCGCCTCATCGCGTTCGAATTCCCTGAACGCCCGAACGCCCTCAGGAAATTCCTTACCGCTCTCAACCCCAACTGGAACATTTCGCTGTTCCACTACAGGAATCTCGGTGGAGGTGAGTGGGCGTTTAGTTGTGTGCTTGGCTAACTTGCCTTACAGACGTCAGCAAAGTGCTCACGGGTATTCAGGTCCCCCCTTCAGACACCCAGGCTTTCGAAACTTCCCTCAATCACCTCGGCTACCAGTACGTAGACGAGACTGAGAATTCTGTCTATCAGCGTTTCATGAGGTTTTAGAGGTCGCTTCGCAGCCTAAAGGAGATACATCCGTTGTAGAAAATCAGGTTAGTGTAAAAGAGCACAATGTAAAAAAAGCGTGTATATTTCTTGTGTGAGGGGGTTTGTATATGTATATATGCAAATTCCATTCTTATGTCTAAGTCTATATGTATGTCTACACAGTTTACTTTTCTACTTTAAACGAATTCTGTTGCTCTATGAAGAATCCTCGGCGCTTTAATCTCATCCTGACTCTGCACCAAACGCAACTCTCGAACCCTTTGACGCCAGATGCGTGATGAGTTAGACTGGTCGTTCTCGACAATATCATCGATGTTCTCCGGGAGTATTGACGCCGCGTAATTGCGAGTGTTGTTAAGTACAGCCTGTATACTACCCACCGTCTTCTCAGTCGCTGAAGTGAGAGTGTCTATCTCAATTACGCCGCGCACGTTCCTCGCACTCGATTCGCAATTAGCGAGGAGGAGTGCTGAGAAGATGTCGCCTACGCCGTTGAAATTCCCTTCAATCAGGGGGTACTGGAGGATACGAGTTTGTGTGTTTGAGGTGTTGAAGCTGTTGAAGCTGTTGAAGCTGTTTAGGGTGCTTGAGCTGATGATTGTGGATAATATGGTAGGCTTGATTATTTCCCCATGCTCAGGCTTAGTATTACCACCGCCAATCTCAGGCTCCAGCTCCAGCTCCACCGAACTGATGACAACATGAGGTACCCCGTATGAATTATGCAGCACATCAAGCGCATTCTTAATGTCTCCGCGCGTGTTGAGTGCCACACCAGTGAGCAACTCCACCTCGAAGCCATTCGGTGTGATGATATCCGCGAGCTTGAGCATGGATTTATAGACGGGGACTGTGTCGCTATCGACGTAAAGACGATTGTTATCCCCCATTACCGGATCTAGGAGGTATGTAGCGTGCGAGGCCTGTTTGATTCGCTGTATGTATGCTTCTACGATGGAGAGTGATCGTGCATCAGGGGTGTATCCAGTGAGGATATACTCCTGACCCATCATCCCGTTGTCTTCCAGCGTGGACAACATCCCGTGGAGATCGGCAGGTGTCACCTTTGTGCCGGTGAAATTCCGATAACCAGCGTGATTGGAGTAGTTGACAGTGTTGACGGCATCTACATCCCAGCCTAGCAGCTGGAGTGGAAATGTGGCTGCGCGGTTACCCACATAGCCATACGAGACGTGGGATTGGATAGACAGGATGTGGGGCATTTTGTTGGAAGGCAACGACCAACTATGAAGTACGATTACGATGACCACGATGACCAAGATGATGGCATTGGCTACGATTATGACGAGGAGCAGCAGCAACAGCCCCAACAGCCCCAACAGCCACCAAGGCGTTGGTTAATCCCCTTTATTCTCACATCAATCACTATAATCTCAAGCGTATTTGGCACTATCGCCGGATTTACATACGAACATCATATTGGAATCTCCAAACAGCAGCCATTTACACTCGATAAACTGTTCGATGAGACATTTGAGAGTTTTACGAGTGATATTAGTTGGATAAATGGTGATGGCGATGGTGTTTACACGCGTACTGACGAGAGTGGGGCTATTGAATTGGTTTATTTGAATGATAACACCACTAAAACTCTAGTAAAGGCTGGAGAAGTGTTTGATATCGATGGAAATCCACTCGACTTGGACAGCTTCACAATTAGCCCTGATTTGAACTTTATCCTCCTTAAATCAGACACCCTTCAACAATTCAGACATTCCAGTTACGCTAATTATCACATTCATTCAATTGAATCAAACTCAACCCACCCACTACACGACTTAACATCTCCACCCTCAATATCCCTCGCTAAATGGTCCCCATCTGGCCATTCATTGGTTTATTGCATCTCCAACGACCTCTACCTCGTACATTCCCGCGACGTTTCGAAAGATCCTCCACAGTCTGTCAGAATCACAGAAACGGGCACAGACAGCACGTTCAACGGTGTCACTGACTGGGTGTATGAGGAGGAAGTGTTCAGCACCCACGACGCAACCTGGTGGAACAGCGCGAGTGATTTGCTGGCTTATCTCACCCTCGATGAAGCCAAAGTTGGCGAATATTCAATCCCCATCTACAATCCAACGAACAGTGCCGAGAACATTGCCCAGTACCCTGAGGATGTGTGTAGGCGTTTCTAATCCAAGAAGAACAGCTAACAAGACTAACACACCCCAGTTACGCATAAAGTACCCTCAGCCTGGCACTCCTAACCCCACAGTAAAACTCAGCGTATACTCCCTCGTCAATAGTCACACATACACCCTCAACTTTCCTGAAACACGCGACGATCGCCTCATTATAGACGTGGCTTGGTCGAGCAGCAAAACTCTTCTTGTTAAAGAGACCAATCGCTCTTCCCGCCAAGGGTCTGTTGTCCTTTTCAACTTCACCCATATATCCCCAGACGCCGAATACGTGGAGGGCGTTACTGTGCGCGATATCTCACCTTCCGACGGTGGATGGATTGACTGCCAGCAGACCATCCGCGGCGTGGAGGGGGTGGAAGGGCTTGAAGGTAGTGCGTACCTCGATATAGTCCCCAACGAGCAGGGGTACAACCACATCGCCTTCTACACCTCCAGCAACGCCTCGCTCCCCATCTTTCTTACTGGCGGGCAATGGGAAGTGGAAGGTGTGTTGGCAGTCAGTGCGGTGCAGAGAAACGTCTTCTTCTCCGCTGCCTATCCGACCCCGATTGACAGGCACATTCTTACAGTCAGCCTGCCCACGATTGACAGCAAGGACGACGACAACGACAGCATTGCCATAGAAACTCCAGTAAATCTCACAGACGTGAGCGTGCCCGCTAAGTACTCAGCGGCTTTCAATCCCGACGCCTCCTTCTACACGCTCAACTACGAGGGACCACGTGTACCAATGCAAGATATCCGCGCGGTGGATAGTGATGTCAGCATCAGCGTGGAGCAAAACATAGCCCTCAACAACACACTCAAACAGCACGCCATGGCGCAGATCCACTACGACACGATCACGCTCAACGAGACAGAGATACAAATCCGCGAGGTACGACCAGGGAATTTTGACGATTCTGCCAAGCACCACAAACAGAAACGACCCGTCTTGTTCCAGGTATACGGTGGTCCCGACTCGCAAGCGGTGGATCAGCGATTCAGAGTGCAGTGGAGCGACTACCTGGCCAGTGTGCACGGGTACATAGTAGTGCATGTCGATGTGCGCGGGTCGGGTAAGCGTGGGCGGCGTCACCGCAACGTCGTTACTGACAGATTGGGTCAAGTAGAAGTGGATGATATGGGAGCACTCGCGAGCTATTACGCCCAAAAGGAATACGTGGATGCAACAAGAATGGGCGTGTGGGGTTGGTCGTATGGCGGCTATCTCACTGCAAAATGCATGGAAGGCGCTAGCGATATTTTCAGCCTCGCTATGGCGGTGGCGCCCGTGACCGATTGGCGTCTGTACGATAGCATCTACACCGAACGATACATGTCGTCACCAGACCAAAACGCTAATGCTCATGGTTATGCTGATGCTGCTGTCAGGAATGTCTCCCAGTTTCATAACTTCGCCCTCGCTCATGGCACTGGTGACGATAACGTACACTTTGCTCATTCCGCTCACCTTCTCGATCTGCTCACCCAAGAAGGCGTGCAGGACTTCGCTTTTAGACCTTTCACGGACTCTAATCACTCCATTCATACCCGCGGCGCCTACAAAGAACTCTTCGTCTGGCTAACCCGCTTCTTGGAGGATAATTGGACAAAAGTTGCACACACGGGTAAGAAAGGTTAGTCTGAGGCGTATTGTAACAAAGGTGATTTGTATTTTACTTTGAGAAATAAGGTGAATGTAATACTCTGTTTTACTAATTATACACGAGAAAAAAGAGGAAAAGATAGAAAAATAGAATGTGGTAAATGTACACCACATGCGTACTCCATTCACATTCTATTCGTACACCCTGATTGAGTTGACGACCCATTTGTTGTTAGGGAGATTAGATGGATCGCGGATGAACTCATTGCATGCCTCCAGGCCACCATTAGGGAAGTTGTTTCCAGCTGGCAGGAGTGTTAGTTTTGATACTTTGATACATCATGTCTTTACCCACCATAATACCCACACAAAGTGGTATTAAGGATGATGCTATGATTCGTAAACGTGCTCAAGTCGCAACTATCGCTAACAAAGTGCGAGACTGGCTGACCCCAATTTTGAGGGTTGGGACTGTTGTTAAGGATGTCTTGGGGGATGAGGAGGCGCGGAAAGAACCACGTCTTTAAAGTTCCCGCGTCAACATCCCACTCTGTTGCAAACACACCCCCGCCCCCGTTATTCAGCCCCTCGCCATAGCTGTTCGGATTGGGGTCCTCAAACCCACATCCGCTATTGGTGGGCGTGAAGCCAGAGCAGTCGTGCGTCTCTGAGCTGTACTCGCCGATGGCTGCCGCCGTCCCGCTTTGAGTGCACCCGTCATATGTGTGTATAGTGACGTGGTTATAGGTATCGTTGTTGATTCCCTCGATAATATCGAGCTCCCCGCCATTGGGCCAGTCGGGACCGTTCGTCCAGAAAGCAGGCCATGTGCCCAGTCCATAGGGCATTTGAGCTACGTCGAATGTCAAAACTCCCCCATTCCATGAGTCGTCGCTCTGGATGCGCACAGAGTCGCGTTTGCCATCGCCAGTCGCGGACAGCTGTGACCAATTGTCGAACTGGATGTACGGAGTGCCTGAATCATACCCCGCTAGGCCCTTGCTGAACGCTGTCGCTTTGTCGACGTAGCTGTGGAGGGTGTTAGATGGGATGTAGAATATTTTCACCCGCTTACTTTACGGCTCCTCTGTAGCAGCATCGTTAGCATTGTCATTCGGTATGCAACCATGTTTCTACTCACGCCGTTGGATCGTCATAGATAAAGAAAGTGAAGCCGTCGAAAAATGTCTCTCCTTCATAGGAATTCTTAAGTGTGTATCCAGCAGCCGTGGCGCGTGAAGTGTGCGCTAGGGTTTGGGGGACTGCTAGAAGCAATGCCAGAGCGATATAATTGAGAGACTGGTGCATTTTTTCTGTGTCTTGCGTAGTGTGGTTTTGAGTAAAAGATGTCTTATGGGCTTTTATACTACGCCCTTGCTGAATTTACGTATCGTATTCAGCCCCTATCAAGACTACAATCAAGTCTAGAAACGAGTTAATGCCAATTATGCGGACTTTCGTTCCCACCTTCCTAACGCGCACATGTCTGACTTGTCTGACTTTCCTTTTCCGCCAGGTTGTTCGAATGAGGTAATTGGATGCATTAGGGTTTTAGTGTGTGTCGCAGCACTGCATACTCCGCGACGTTCTTTGTTGTCTCGGAGTAAAAGGAGTAAAAGGAGTAAAATGAATGGCCGGTGGAAACTGCGCATGCGTAAAAAAAGCTTAAACTGTACAAATGAACGCGGGCAGCAGTCATTTGACTCTTAATTTATCTTGCTTTGCCGCTTCTGGATCTTTTGGATCGCCACGGTGAAGAAGAATGTCAACAAACTCCAATCCCACATCAGGCTTCCAATTCAATCACACGATGTACAGAGTGAAGAATTACAAAGCCTCACTTGATTTCTACACGCGCATTCTGGGTATGAGCCTTCTCGACTCGTTCGAAGGTGGCGATTTTACACTTTTCTTTCTCGCTTTCGACGGCGCTGGAAGCGAGTCGGAAAGGAAAGCTAGCAAGTTCTCGAGAGAGGGCGTCTTAGAGCTCACTTACAATCACGGCACTGAGTCGCAGGATGTGACATACGCGAATGGCAACACAGAGCCTTACCGAGGCTTTGGACATATTGCTATTACGGTGCCCGATATAGTTGCCGCGTGTGATTACTTTGAGGAGCAGAAAGTAGCTTGGAAGAAGCGTCTAACAGATGGCAAGATGAGGAATATTGCATTTATCCTCGACCCAGACGGCTACTGGATTGAGATTGTGGAGAATAAGATGAGAATATAATATGAACACGTGATACGTATGATGCATATGATTATTTAAACACTTGACAATATCTCAAACACTCATTCCAAGAAGGACATTGTCGATTAGCCGGGTGTTGCCGACGTACATGGCAGCCGAGAGAATAGCGCCGTTATTGCCCACGCTATCGACCACTTCAAAAGAAGACGCGTCGTTCAGCTGTATATAATCCATCTTTGCACCTTGCTGTTGAGCGTGGGTGGTGTGTTGGGTGGTGGCATGGAGGATGTCCTGGCGACAGGTGACGCCGCTTTCATAAGCCTGTTTACCTGCTTGTAGAGCTTTGTAAAGCAATGGTGCCACTTGAGATCTCTGCTCCTCGCTCAAATACGCATTGCGAGAAGAGAGAGCGAGGTGTGAGACGGGATCTCGAGCAGTAGGGGAAATCCTCAAGTTTGCCGGTGTAGGATACTGTACCAGTAAATCCTTACACATTCTCCGCAAAATCAAAGCTTGTTGAATATCCTTTTGTCCGAAAAAAGCTAAATCAGGCTGTACCACATTAAACAGCTTAGTGACAACAGTTGCGACGCCTCTGAAGAAAGTTGGGCGTGAGATGCCTTCCATTTTATCAGACAGATTTGCCATTTCGATGAAAGCGCCTGTCTGTTTGTGTGTATCTTGCTCGATTCCAGTGGGGTACATTTGAGTTGTAGAGGGGGTGAACACGGTGATGTCATTAGATAAACGCCTCAGCTGGCTTAGATCCCCTTCAAGTGTCCTTGGATAGGTGTCCAAATCTTCGTGTGGAGCGAACTGAACTAAACTTAAAAGTGAAATTCCATTGGCTAGCTACCCACCTGAGCTGGATTAACGAATATTGAAACAACAGTCTTATTCGACTCTCTGAGGCTTTGTTCAACTTAAATGGGTGGTTAGAATAGCTGTAAACTATCCACTCAACCCACCGAGCTTCAAATGTCCTTGGTGTAGTGCTCCCATTGTTGGAACAAAACCCACGATATTCTTGTTTATTAGCTGCTCCACTCTCCACTCCCTCAGCTGCTCAATTGTCCGGAAAAGTCTAGTCATTGTTTTATTGAGAGGTGTGTATCAGCAATTACGCTGATTTTATGGTTATATAGCCGCCACAACCCTTATCACATCCCACCCACTCTTCCTCTTCTTGGCTCGGGATCCCGGGAAAGTTTTCACTCAAATCCATAATATGGCACTACAACATCTGTAACCACTATAGTACACTAAACAGACACCTCTACACCCTACAAAATCAATCCGTTCACCGCAATGCTCCTCTGATGAATACCACCGACATCTCTGCAAAACCGGATCTCGCAAACGCTAAAGCGAATGTCATTCTCGGTGCCCAATGGGGAGATGAAGGTAAAGGAAAGCTTGTCGATATTCTCGCCCACGATGTAGACGTTGATGCTAGATGTGCTGGCGGGAACAATGCTGGACACACAATCGTTGTAGAAGACTTCCCTACAGCAGATGGACCAAAGAAGCAGAAATTCGATTTCCACCTTCTTCCATCTGGTTTAGTCAACGAGAAATGCGTTGGTCTGATTGGAAACGGTGTCGTTGTACACGTACCTTCATTCTTCGATGAATTACAGCAACTTATAAATAAAGGCCTCAATTGCGCTGATAGGCTCTTTATCAGCGACAGAGCTCAACTTGTCTTTGATTTCCATCAAACCGTCGATGGCCTTAAAGAGGTCGAACTTGGCGGCTCCTCAATCGGTACAACTAAGAAGGGTATTGGTCCAGCTTACTCCTCTAAAGCTTCAAGATCCGGTTTGAGAATCCACCACCTCTACGATGATGACTTTGAGCACAAATTCCGTAAAATTGTTGAAGGCCGCTTCAAGCGTTATGGTCACTTTGAATATGACACTGAGGCTGAGATTAGACGTTATAAAGAACTCGCTAATCGTCTCCGTCCACATATCGTAGACGGTGTTGCTTTCATACATAACGCTTTCAAATCTAACAAAAAGGTCCTCGTCGAAGGTGCAAACGCACTCATGCTCGATATAGATTTTGGTACCTATCCTTTCGTTACTTCATCCTCAACTTCCATTGGCGGTGTTTGCACGGGTTTGGGAATCCCTCCTGGTCGTGTTGGTGAGGTGTATGGTGTCGTCAAAGCCTACACTACCAGAGTCGGTGGTGGTCCTTTCCCATCTGAACAACTCAACGACGTTGGTGTACATCTCCAAGAAGTTGGCGCTGAATACGGTGTCACTACAGGTAGAAGGAGACGTACCGGCTGGTTGGATTTGGTTGTGATGCAATACTCTAATGTAATCAACGGATATACTCAAATCAACATCACGAAGTTGGACGTCCTCGATCAGCTCAAGGAGGTAAAGATTGCCGTTGCTTACTACCTCAACGGAAAGAAATTGGATTCATTCCCAGCTGATCTTAAATTGCTTGAGAACGTTCAAGTTGAATATGCCACTCTTTCTGGATGGGAATCTGACATATCAAAATGTCGCACTTGGTTTGATTTACCAGAAAATGCTCGCAAGTATATCGAATTCATTGAACAGTACTTAGGTGTACCAGTCACATCTATCGGTGTTGGCCCGGGTAGATCTGATATGGTGTTGAAGGAAAAGTAAAGCAATTATTCAAAGAATTCAATCAAGGAACCAAAAAACAAAATAAAGAAATATTTCATACATTTTAATTCAATTTTTCTCAAGTAGTCGGCATAAATTAGGACATTTAGGACATATATAGATGACGCGGTTGAATTTGGTAGGGGATTTGAATCGGTAGAGTATGTCAGCCATACTCATCTTACTCATCATCCTCCTCGTCTTCGTTATACGATTTAACTTGCTTAGCTGCTCTTGCTGACCTTCTTGTTGGTGCTGACTCAGACTTGTCAGTCTTCTGTGCTTTTTGTGGTGACTCTTGCTCCGAAGCATCCGCTCCGCGCTTTTCAGCGTTATCTTCCAATTCCTCATCTGCAGGAGCGTCATCACCTGCTTGTGCAGCATCCGGTACGTCAGCAGCCTCTTCAGCAGCCAATTGTTCAGTATCATCTGCTTTATCGTCTGACTTGTCTTCTGCCTCGTCAGCTGGTTGTTCTTCTTTCTCTTCCTGGGCAGGTTCCTCATGACCGTTCTCTTGCTTGTCTTCAGCTGCAGGCGCATCTTCTTGCTTCTTTTCTTCTTCAGCAGAAGCAGGAGCATCTTCCTGCTTTTCGGCTTGCTTCTCTCCTTCTGCTGTACCATCCTCCCTCTTCTCATCATCTGCTGGCTTCTCCTTGTCTTCTTCAGCAGGTTTATCCTCTTTTTGGAGGTACTTGAGGACATCATGGCCCCAGTTCTTCAAGCTGAGATACGATTTTGAGTGCTTAATTTCGTCTAAACTCTTTGACTCTAAAGAAGGCATTTCTCCTGCAATATGGCGGTTACAGTAAGCGACTACCTTTCTCATGTGCTCCAACATTCCCTCATCGTAGCTCTCAGGCTTTTTCTCTGGGTTCTTGGTGAGTATATCCACGATATGACGTCCACTGTGGATATTTGAATCGATGAAAGAGGCTAAATGGTTCATACGCACGAGTTGTGACCAACGGATTCATCTCCTTCGCCCCATCCAGCGTTTTTAGATTCTTCCGTATTAAGGAATGATTCTAATTCTTCTACAGTGATATTAACAATTTTGTTGAACTCTTCAATAACTTGTTCATTTGGTTTTGACATCTGCTAACATTTTAATTTGAAATCTCAATCTCAATCAAAATTTCTCACTTTTTCTTTTTCTTTTTCTTTGTTGGTGACGGTTGCAAGAAGAGACGCTGTCGTCGAAATTGCCTCAACCATGACGTAGTCGCCGATTCAAAATAAATGAAAAATTTTTAATTTCAATTAACTTAATATTAGAATACATGTCTATTAATACATTGTAATGTTATATCTAATCATATTATTATGTTATCATGACTTGATTTGGTATCTTCACTTGGTATCATCACTTTGATATCATCAACATTGCCCCTCAATATCATCACCTCGATATCAAACAGTCTTCCAGACTAGACATACTCCCTCTATCGCTTAATTTCATCCTATCTACCAACTCCGCCCCTTCTTCTTCCATACTCTCCTTCCTGATGTTGCTCCACTCCTCGTCCTGGGCTTGTGCAACACTTGCACCTACGTTACTACTACTGCTACTACTACTAATGCTCTGTACATCTTCATCATCTCCAAATGATCGCGGTGCATCCGCAACTGAGAAAATTTGCTGGGGTAACTCCCTCACCTCCCTCACAAACCTATCAAACTCTTCTCCATCTCTCACTACAAATCCTAGTAGCATCGATGGATCCATCTGATTCATGTTCATTTTGCGCGGTTTATCGCAAAAGTACGATGATATCGTTGATCCACTGTACGTATCTATGTACCACTTATCGCTTAACTCATCCAAATTAGGTATATCCTTTATAAACGATGACGATGACGATTCTGGTATTGTCTGAGGTACCGAATGGGAGGATGTCGATGGAAAATGTGAAAGTTTCTTCCAACCAACACTATCATCTTGTGAGCTTTGTGAGCTCGAAGACGGCAAACAATCCTCTATTTCCCCCTCCTCTCCTAGAGTAGCAGAAGATGATGACCTTCTCCTATTCTTGTTGGTCACTCCGCCCAACATCATCGACGTTTTCCTTCGCCTATGACCATTCTTGGATAGATGCTTTGTTGGTGTGGTGTTGGGTGTGCTCGGTGTACTTTTCGTGCCGGGTTGTTTGTCGGATGTACTTGTACTACCAGATGTACTACCAGATGATGCACTGTTGCACCGCAGCAACGACTCTATCTCAGTTTTAAGCTCAGCTTCACTCGGCGGTACCCTTGTCGTCATTGCTGGCTTGATCATATGTGGATCTACGTAGAACAGAGAGTCTGATTGGTACCCAAAGAAATAGTAGCTGCTGCTCGGTCTGCCTCCTGCTATACCGACGCATGACTTGATCCTTAAGAATGCTTTGAGAGTTTCGTAGTAGCGTGGATGTACACCATCCAAACCTAATCGAATTCCAACAAGGATGAGGACAGGTTTGTGACCCCATTCTGTACTTGCACCTGACGCTTGATACACATCTGACTTGTAGATGACTGAATCAGATGCCACACTGACTGACAAATCAACATCGTGCTGGTTGTTGACGAGATGTCTGCAGTGTGTGATTAGGTGGGAGTGTGACATAACATTAAAGTGAGCTTCACCCACCTAATAGTGAGTGCAGCTGTGGATGGACCAAACCATTCTCCGATTTCCTTTCCCAAGCTTTTACCGACAACTGCCATGCGATGTACAGAGAATGGCGATAACGGTGAAGGACTGTCCATGAATAAAATGAGCAGACGTACCAGTCTAACGTATTCTTTTCGTTGAGAATAATCGGAAAGGTTCAAGTATTTTGATCTTCTCCAGTGCCTTCCTAGGGAAAGGATTTGAAGCGTGTTAGCGAGAAGTGATTGTGATGTTCTAAGCATGCATCCCCAGCCCTGATCTGAGTTATAGGTGCGCTCTCTCAACAGCCAATGGCTTGATTTGGGTGTTGGTGTTGGTGTTGGCGCGTGATTGGGTGTATGTCCATATGAATGGGTCGATAACCCATCTAAACCGAGATCCCTCATCATTGGATCATTTTGATTGATTTGAGTGAAATTTGAGCGATAAGTACACCAAATACGCGACTGAAAATCACTTAAAAACGATTCCTCTGTTTCGTATACTTCCCCTAGCACCCAGCTTACATCCTCAGCTGAAGTACCTTGATATCCGCTCCCACCAGAATCTAATAAATAATGCAAAGTCCTATCAATAGTGGAATGGCGCCTAAGCGAATTATTGACCCAGCTGCTCAACTTTGTACTCAATTTGCCTTCTTCTGGTGTTGATGTGTCCATGACTGTAGATTTAAACGATAAAAACACATAATTGAAATCAATTTATTTACATTTTTATTTAAATTACTTGCCATTCTTTACGCTGTCGCTTTTGGTGCATTCTCTGCGTTTTCTACATTTCCTGCAGCGTTCGTTCCCGGAAGTGGCTTGTTCGCTGGGAATAGTAAGACTTCTTTAATATTCGCAGAGTCTGTAAGCATCATTACGAGTCTGTCAATTCCACATCCCCATCCACCTGTTGGTGGTAATCCGTGCTCGAGTGCGTTTATGAATGTCTCATCAACATCTTGTGCCTCATCGTCACCAGCTGCCTTTTGATTCATCTGCTCCTTGAATGATTCCAATTGGCTGAATGGATCGTTTTGCTCAGTGTATGCATTGGCAATCTCCTTTGTCGCCACAAATACCTCAAATCTTTCTGTAAGTGATTGGTGCTTTCTGTCGCGTTTGGCGAGTGGTGACATGATCTTTGGATGACCAATGATGAACGATGGGTTGATACATTGTGACTCTATATACTCTCCTACCAGCTTGTCGAGAAGTCTGGCAGTCGTGCGTGGTGCTGAGCAATCAACGTTATTCTTAATACAGAGATCAGAGAGGAACTTGTTTGCCTCATCTGTCTCCAAATCTTCTGGGAATTTCACCTTGAGTTGAGTTTCCAATTCTTCGACCATATTGAATTTCTTCCATGGTGTGCTAAAGTCAATCTCATACTCCTTCTTACCTTCACCCTTTCCATCTGGGTGGTAGGTGACCTTGTAACCGCCAGTAATGTGCTTGACGAGACCAGAGTAGAGTGACTCAGTGAGGTCCATGAGATCATACATGTCAGCGTACGCCATATAGAACTCGGCAATGGTGAACTCAGGGTTGTGAGTCAAGTCGATACCCTCATTTCTGAAAACACGGCCAATTTCATAGACTCTATCTAAACCACCAACAACCAATTCCTTCAAGTAGAGCTCTGGAGCGACTCTCATGAACAAGTCCAATTTGAGATCGTTGTGGTGAGTGACGAATGGTTTGGCAGTGGCACCACCAGCAATCATGTTCATCATAGGTGTCTCAACTTCCAAGAAACCGAGGTTGTCTAAGAATCTACGGAGGTAGTTGATAATCTTTGCACGGGTGACAAAGACGTCCCTGACGTTTCTGTTGAGGATGAGATCGAGGTAACGCTTTCTGTAGCGCTGCTCTTGGTCCTTGAAACCGTAGTGCTCTTTAGGGAGTTGGTGAAGGTTTGGAGTGAGCAGTTGTACCTGCTTTGGGACAATTGAAAGTTCGCCTTTTTTGGTGCGTGCAGCGTAACCCTTGACGCCGACAATGTCACCTCTTGCAAGAATTTCGTGTGCCTGGGTGAAATCTTGACCGTCAGCTTCAGCGGCGTTTGCCATGATTTGAATTTTAGTGCCATCGCCGTGCAAGTCGTAGAAAATGAGCTTTGAAGAGCTGGCTCTGATGTTGTGCAACCTACCAGCGACGGTGACGACTTCCTCCTTGACAGATTCACCGTTTTGTACTCTGGAATCGTACTTGTTGATGAAACCACCGAGAGAAAGCTCAACGTGGAACTTGTGAGGGTAAGGATCCGGGTCCTTGGATTCCCTGAGCTTTTGAATTGCCCTGGAACGAATTTCGTAGTATTGCTGTGGGATTTGAGTTAGGTGGGTGGAATGGCACACAGACACCCACATTTGGTGACAGCTCAGCCTCCTCTTGCTTCTCCTTCTTCTCGCTCACAACAGGCTTTGGCTTGGATGCCTTCTTAGCTTCGGCGTCTCTAACCTTGATTCTTCTCTTGAGCTCTGTTTTTGAAATCATCTCACCGGTGACATCGTCCTTGTGGAGGTTTGCGCTTTCTGACATGCTCAATTGCCTGTTTATTAGATTTAAAGGTCTTTTTATTTGGGTGATGCGACGCAAGGCTGGGAGCATCAATTGAAGAATCAGACAAAATTTATTTTCGCTTTAAAATTGCAGTGGATTCGAGGGGCATGAGGAGTTTAATGGGTTTTGTAGTGTTTATTCGCTCATAATCCCAATACACACTCCCCTCACCTTTGTCATACATGGCAGATATAAATTAATCTCTATCGAGAGATGAACAGTGTTCTATGGTTGTACGGAACGTATGCTGTATATATGTGCTACTCATTTCACTTCAAATCCATTCTACGCGTATTCTTGTGCAATTTACCCTCTCAAACCCAATCCATCATGTCGGAAAATAATCGCAAAGACGGTGGGAATTTGGAATACATCTCAACAACCTCCTGACAATAATACACAGACAAGAAGAGCGACAAAGTGCCGATCAACCCGCTCAAAGCTATTCAACAACAACTCAGCAACAACGAAGATACCAATGGCCTCGACAAGGATAGCGTGAGGCAGCTACTCACCCAGATGAACATCTCTGAAGTTCTTGCTGGCTCTTCTGGCGTCGGCCAAGGCAACAAGAAGGACATGGGTCAACACAAATTCTGGAGCACACAGCCCGTCGCTCTCCCCCAAGAAGGCAGCCAAGACGGTCCCATCGATCCCACCGTCGACGTCGAAAAGTTCAGCAAAGTGCCTCTGCCGCTGCCCAAGGAGTACGAATGGGTTGACGTCGATCTTGACAATGCGCAAGAGGTCAGTGAAGTGTGTAGTGTGTTCACTCCCTCTGACACTCGTCGCAGCTCGAAGATGTCAGAGAACTTCTTTGTCTCAACTACGTCGAAGACGATGACGCTACACTGCGATTCAACTACTCTGCCGAATTCATCGCATGGGCACTCAAGCCACCGGGATATCAAAAGAGCTGGCATGTCGGTGTGCGTGTCGCTTCCGGTAAGCGCAAACTTGTAGCCTTCATAGGCGCCGTGCCTATGACTATCGACGTCAACAAGCGCACGCTAAACACATCCGAAGTCAATTTCCTCTGCGTGCACAAAAAGCTGCGCTCCAAGAGGCTCGCCCCGGTGCTCATTAAGGAGGTGACGCGCAGGTGCAATCTCAAAGGTGTCTATCAAGCAACTTACACGGGTGGAAATGTTCTCCCGGGTATCATATCCACCTGTCAGTACTTTCACAGACCGATCAACGTGCCGAAACTGGTAGACACGGGCTTCTCTCAGCCCCAGCCGGGCATGTCGATCGAGAAGATGGCCAAAGCTAGCGATATACCAGCCAATTCCCCAACCAGGCCGCAGCCGGAAGGTTTCAGGGAGATGGAAGAGAAGGACGTCGCCGGCGTCACTGCCCTCCTCAAAGCCTACCTGTCGAGATTCGAACTCGCCCCGATTTTCAGCCAAGAGGAGGTCAGACATACCTTCCTCAGCGGGCGCGGTGAGGGCGAGTACATTGACGGCAAGCCAATGAGAGAGAAGCAGGTGGTATGGGCTTATGTCGTCGAGGATCCACAGACCAAACTCATCACCGACTTTATCTCCTTTTACTCCCTTCCTAGCACCGTCGTCGGGAATGATAAGCATCCAATCCTTGACGCCGCTTACATGTTCTACTACGCTACAGAAAAGGCTTTGCCGGATGATTGGAGGTCGTCATCCACCACAGTCTTCCCGAGAAAACTAGAAGTGGCGAAGAGGTCAAGAGTAGGCGAGAGATTGAATAGACTCGTCGAAGCTATCCTGCGCGTGTCTAAGAGCACCGGCTTCGATGTGTTCAACACACTTACTTTAATGGAGAGCAACCACTTTATCAGCGATCAGAAGTTTAAGCCAGGCAGTGGCTTGCTCAACTACTACATATTCAACTGGAAGCTGTCTAAGCAGATCAATGGGGGTATTGGATCAGGAAGAGATTGCTCTGGAATCGCGTTGGTTATGTTGTGATGGGGGATTGTTTGGGAAGTATTTATGAGTGATCGGGAATGATTATATATGACCTTGTTAAGCGTTATTTTGTGTTATTTGTGTTAGTTGTGTTGCTGAGGATGTTTGCATCTTGTAAATGAAGTTTTTGCAGTATGTGTGTCTCAATTTTTTTTTTTAAGTCAAGGAAGCGTTATAAGAGATCCTGTGATAGCTGCAAATAATTGCTCTTTTAACCTTCATAATCAAAAGATGCCATAATTTTTCCACCATCACTGGCTCGTATCTCCTCTCACACATCCCCTACTCGGGAATCAGCACAATAAAAACTGTCAGATGAAGGTGTTTTCACATCCATCAAGGCTTACACCCGACATCATAGGCTAAACAAGCTGGAGGAAGTGGAGGAAATTGAAGAGATAGACACAAACGCAGATACTCACAAAAATTCTCAATCTGTAAACGTCATGGTCAGATTCGCCAGTGGAGGCAACTGATGAAGGCAGTTTATCTTTCAGGAACGTGTGGCATTAAAAAATCTCTCAATCTAGGTGCAGAAGCCCGAGCTAGATATGCTGAGGAAGGACGACGCATTGCATTGCGAGTCTAACAGCATATCAATCTAGAAATGCAAACAAATCGAGGGTGATATGAGGCAACTGCGTCTCGAGACAGAACAGCTCAACCAGAAGACTGACGTAATGAATGCGCAGTACAAAGCACTTGACAGCGAAAGAAGTGTGCTCAAAGCACTCATTGCTCTCTATAAAATTCGTTTCGACTGAATCAACACAACCGGGTCATCGTTTGTCTGCTGGACGGGACGTAACTTATGCCGTTACTGTCTTAATATACATTTCTTTACATGATTTCCTACGCGCCATTTCAAACTCTTCTCAAATTCCCCTCAGACACCTTACGGCACCCCTCAAACCTCACCGTTCCGCTGTGCTGTACCTGAAAGCACAACTTCCGCCATGCACCATGTAAAAAAGTCTCGATCTTCTTTCAAACTATGTCACTTTTTAGATTAGAAGATGTCGCGTTTGAGGTTCGTGGCAATTACTTTGCAGTGAGCCTGCATTTGAATGAGGCCTCCGACAGCATAGTAGGGGGTTCAGAAAACAGCAATCCACGTAACCGTTCCGAAAAGTTTAAGTTTTCTCTCTCCAAGAAGACGAGAAGGATGGCATTTGAGAAGCGTATCGAGCGGATGAAGTCTGACAAGGT
This sequence comes from Wallemia ichthyophaga EXF-994, assembly GCF_000400465.1. Taxonomy (NCBI): domain Eukaryota; kingdom Fungi; phylum Basidiomycota; class Wallemiomycetes; order Wallemiales; family Wallemiaceae; genus Wallemia; species Wallemia ichthyophaga. The sequence continues at coordinate 281,937 of NW_008806283.1, read as the reverse complement.
GAAGGCTAGTGAGGACAGAATAGCGACTATTGAAGCTGAAGAGCTTGGTCTGAGAAGTCCTGAGCTGTATATGAGTATAATTAACTACGAGAGCTCTATTCTGCGCTCCTTCTACTCTAGCAGTGCATACATCACCGAGAAAACTAAGTTCGATCTAGGCAGTCCACTCGAGGACTTTGCGAGAAAATTAGAGAAAACATATAGGCCCGTAGCCAGCTCCAAGCAACTCATCATTGTTGTCGGCGACAGCATGATGAAGGGGAAGGTGGGGTTGTTTTGTTTCATGCGGTGCCTTGATTTCTGACTTGAAATCTATTTTAGGGACACGCCATCGTGAATTCCCTCATCGAGCGCAGTATTGATGTTGTCCTAGTCTCGAACGACTCGCATACCGTCAAGAAATGTTCCATCTGCCACTATAACCTCAAGAGCTGCTACTTACGGGCAGTAGATGATGATGCGAAGAGGAGAGAATTTAGCGTCGCCCCAAAAGAGGGCTATGAGTATGTGGAGCAGCTCAAGCTGTGCGACTCAAACCAATGCAAGGCGTATGCGGCCGCGCAGGTGGACCAAAACAACAGGGACAGAGCTTCGTCATCTAATGCCCTGTCGCCCTTTCACGATCTCCGTATTGTCAACGTCGACGTTAACTGCTATGTCAATCGCCTCGTATTATGGTCTAACAAATATAGACCTTTGTTTATGTGCAGCAATAGACGTCAGAGACATAAAATCAAGAGCCTCAAGAAAGCTGACAGAGATGCAGGTAGAGAATTTGAGAGAAAGCTCGAATGTTTCTTTGACTAATAGAATAACCTAACAACCTAATTACTTAATCATACTTATATTCCTTTGTAATTCCATTGCTATACTTTAATGCTGCATTGACTGCTGACTACTGAATGTTGTCGATTTAAATGCTAATTGCAGCCTTATACTCAAGACAAGTGCTTTTTGAGCAACGAGCTATTCTCACTCGAGGGCCACGGTTACGGCGTTTCACTCACAACTGCCACAAAACACTAGATCTCAAAGAAGTATAATAAAGGATTTTAAGATTAATCAGCTTATTTAGGCTTGGTTTATGCCTAATGTCTCTTCAATTCGCGTGTTTTATGACTGCATGACCATGATTGTGAAGCGTGCTTGGCGATAAGCAGAGCGTTTGCGTAAATGAAGGGCAGTTTTCAAGAGCAGCAATCCTAATTATAGCTGGCTTTATTAAACTTATAGGCTCACACGTGAAGTGACAGACTTTCAAGTCTAAGCCTGGATCAATAACGTTGATAAAGCGCTCATAGCTTGCTATTAGGGCGTAAATCTCTCTTTTTTTAAAAGAACTGTAAAGCATTCATGTTGATAATCAAGTTTATTAATTCTCCCGGGAGCGAAACAAAAAAGCTTACACAGGTGACTTTCATCTGACCCTGGCTAGAAGTCTAGTCTAGCTGCTCGACGCAATTCGAGATATATAGTAAAACAGCTAAGTGCGATGGCAGCACAGAAGCACATGAAATGACTAGTGGTATAACGAGGTACTTTCTCCATTCGATGATTGACCAGATTTGCTAGATGGAGTGAGAAGAAAGTTCAAACGGCGACAATGTTTTGACAGCCGTAAGCAATCCTAATTGCACTGTATGGTTAACACAGGCATATCCAGCGAACCACAAGCCGAAGGTAAAACGTCTTTTTGCATCAAGAGATAAAGACCCAAGATAAAAGATCTTTGATCAACTCGATCAAATTCCGATGATTTGCTGATTAAAATTGCGGAAATCATTTGGTGCAAGGTGTTTATTCGTGGCAGCAAAAAAAGACCAAGAGTTTCAAGAACCCAGACAGACGCAGGGGAGCTGAGAGAAAGCTCATACGCATATTTCAAGCGGTGGTTTTGCCTAAGAACCCAGAAATAACTTTAATATCTTTGTAAATCGATTCATACTCATATCCGCCCTAAATGGACATCTTCTCGGGGTTTCGATGGGGTCTTGATTTGTCAAATTATTCACGATGTTCTGCTAAAACTCAATTGTTTTACATCAACAAAAAAAGCTGTTAAATCCAGACAATCTCACTTCGATTAAACCACCCCTGTGTGTCGTATAGTTGCTTGGTTGCATCTGCAGGTAGAGCAAGCAATCCATATCGTCTAACTTGCTTGCTCAATGCATTGACTTCTCGCTCCTCAGCTCACTCTCTACACTAATCCTTCACTTCTCAAGATAGCTTGTTGCCTCCTTAGCTTCCGAAGAACTGGTACATTCTGCACTGCGATAGAGCGTACTAAAAATGCCGACTGCATGTGATAAAGCCCTTAATGCTCTTGATCCTGCTCACGCGCTCTATTTTCCCCTTCCAGCGCTCCGATCCATTGGAGAATATATCGGAGGAAATTCGGTTGCCTGCCGGTAGTCCTCTTGTAAATCGTAGGAGCCCCAGCACTTTTATAGCACCAGGTCTATGCTACAGCTTAATCTTTTACCTAACCACTTACGCACATGCCAACCCTAGTTTCTGCACCTACGCGAGAAAGGCGGACATTTCCAAATTCAGAGGGCGGCATACACAGGCTTTTTATCATTTGAATACCACTACCAGGCGAATTTCGTCACCTTATTGCACGGCTTTTCACTTCCTTTGTCTACTCCGGAAATTGCGGAGGAAATTGCGGACCAATGTGCCTGTCTTCCGCCAGATCAGATGTGTCAATCAATCATCTGAATGAATTAGATACGCCATTATTTATAGGCTGTCTTCTTCATCTTTGTTTTCTCTAATGTCGAAATTCACCGAAGACAAGAAACCATTCACCGAGGAAGATAAAAGGCGGTTCAACGGTGCCGCTGAGCACGTAGAGAACGTCGACAACAGCAACCCCAAATCAAAGAAGTTTGTTGACGTCGACGACAAGATCGTTATGGCAGAGGGGGAGGAGAAAGTGCGTCGTGTGTGCAATCACTACTTAGACTAACGTTGTTGCGTAGGTGACCTTATACATTGTCTTTGTCTGTGTGACGGCAGCCGTTGCAGGATTTATGGTGAGTGCCTTTCTTCACCGGTAGATCACCCTAACGACTCACAGTTCGGTTCGTACCTTCCCCATTCAACAGACCCATCTAACCCTGCGCAGGCTATGAGACTGGTATTATCGGTAGTATTACAGTCTCTATTGGTACGAGTTTGAATAACGAGCCCCTCTCCTCGAATCACAAAGGTTGGTAAAAATTTGCACTCAATGTGCTCACCTTGCCTTCACCGTATGCTCGAGCTAATGCATCTCACAGAGGTAGTCACAGCTATGACTACGGCAGGTGCATTCATTTGCTCCCTCTTCGCTGGTGCTCTGAGTGACAGGATTGGTCGCAAATGGGTACTCGTCATCAGTGATATCTGCTACTGTATTGGTACAGTAGTCTTTGGTGCGTCGTACTCGGTCGCTCAAGCCGCGGTTGGTCGCCTTATCTTGGGATTCGGGGTAGGGTTTTCCAGTTGTATTGGGCCACTTTTCATTAGTGAGATTTCCCCGCCTCAACTGCGCGGCACACTCGTCACTATCAACTCTGTCACAATCACATTGGGCCAAGTCATTGCGTACGGAATTGGTGCTGGTCTCATCAACTTCAATGATCCGGACAACTGGCGCATTATGCTGGTGATTGGCGCTGCGCCCGCAATATACCAGGCCATTGCTGTACATTACCTGCCGGAGTCGCCCCGTTATTTGCTCTCCCGGGAGCGCAACGAAGAAGCTTACACGTAGCTTGCTCGCGTATATCAGCAGGCTACACAAGAAGAGCTGGCTCTCAAATACGATGTAAGTAGCTTGGCTATTCGCCGCGCATACTCACACTGTGCAGATTCTCGTCGCCAACGTCGATGAAAGCGTACAGGTTAAGAGGGAAAACACTGTATGGCAGCTCTTCAAGTCACTGTTCACTATACCAAAGAACCTTAGGGCTCTGTCTCTCGCGATGACTTTACAGGCGTCAGTTCGATTTTTCATTCTGACTTTTTCTGACTTTCAAATTAAGCTCTCAACAGTTGAGCGATCTACCTTATCTTATCGCATAGCTGACTCAGGATAGATTGTCAGGTTTCAACGGATTGATGTATTTCGCGTAAGTAAATAGATCTAGTGAATAGCTTCGGTGAAAAGATTCTTGTGAAACTTTTCACCAGAATCTATTCTTTAGGATCATTTTCTCACATTCACAGCCCCACTCTCTTCCAGATGCTTGGATTCGAGAACTCGCCTCTAGGTGGCTTGATTATTGCTGCTGCTAATTTCGTCTTTACAAGCTTGGGCATGTTTTTAGTTGATAAGACAGGCCGTCGCCCTTTGGTAAGTCTAATGTCATGAACGCATTTGAACTCTATTAATTGTTCAAGATGGTGTATTTAAGTGCGCCAGGCGTTATCCTGGGTTGTGTGTGGGCGATTGTCTCACTTTACTATCTCACTAAAGACACCGGGTTCCAATTGGTTGAAGATCCTGCCGTCACATACGATTCTGGTAAGCAAGTCGCTGTAATTATTGGCTTTGTCGCCTACGTCGGGGCTTATGGTATTGGGTACGTGCCATTTGGAGAAAGAAGCAACAGGCTGACATCATTAAAGTTTGGGCCACTTACCGTGGACAATGAGCGAGCTGTTTCCCTTAGAAACCAGAGGTCTTGGAACTGGTATTGGCACCGCAACAAACTGGGCGTGCAACTTGATCATTTCAGAGTCTTATCTCTCCATGCAAAAGGGTATTACACCTTCGGGAACATTTGGTTTGTTCGCTGGCTTTGTCTTCTGCGGGTGGATGTACCTACTTTTTTGCTACCCAGAGACAGCTGGGCTTCACCTAGAAGATGTACAATCACTGCTTGCCGATGGTTTCAATGTCCGCGAATCTGTTCGACTACGCAAGAACAAGAGGAAAGCACTCAAGGGTCTCAAAGGAACCACTATCGTCGATGAAGAAGCAAAATAACTGGATAATCATGTATTTTTAGATTAACTACCTTTAAAGCTCTATATATGCCTCATCTCTATTCAATTTGTATGATTCATGACTGCAACACAATAATTATTTACGTTGTCATCATTTCTCAAAACAGATAAGGAGAGTGTCGGAGTTATCCTGTGAAAATCCGAACTCCGCTTAAAAATTTCAAATTGTGGTTAGACTCCGACACCGTACCCCGATTTTAGTTCTTAAGTGAAGTTGTCTCGGAGGTGTGACTGAGGTAAGGCTGAAAAGGACTATGATCGAAGGTGAGGAAGCGTGAGAAAGCAGGAGGTTCTACGAAAACACTTGGAGTCAACATGCACCCGTCCCATAACATTATACTTTAGAACACAGACATTTACCCAATTAAAGTCAAAGGCTCGATAAGAAAGCTCGTTAAACTGAGAAGGGCAAACTTTGTAAGTCTATCCGCCGCATTGAAACAGATAACAAGTTAGGACAACATCATTGTATCACCAATCGAATATTTCGTAGTCGTCTTCGAGCTCTGCAAAGAAGGTTCGAATATGTATATGCTGAAGAAATATGTCCTTGATTTCTCCTTTTTCTCTTTGCTTGGTTTGGATTTGGTTGTGAATTAAGCTCACTCTGTCATACCCTTGTGACAAAGGCAGCAGCATAGAAAAAAGTCAATATTGCTGAATTAAATGATTTGGTACAGATTATTGTTCATCTTTGATTCATTTAATGACAAAATTGCTTATATTTGGCCAAATTGAAGGGAAATATTAAGATGCTGGCGGCATCGTCACAAAAGCCATTCTATCGGAAAAATGCAAAACATTCATAATATAAAAAAGTTTATTTAAGCTTTGTACACAATTTCGTACAGAATTTTTGACAAAATTATCCAGAGATAGAAAGAAAATATGTACTACTGGTGACATCAGCAGTGTATTGCGACACAATCAATAGACTCTAAGCGGTGCTGCTCACGGTTTCGAAAATGTTCGCAGACATCGCATCACAATTGAGTGAAGCATTTGTGTTTTTCAATCTCATAATTTTTACTTGTCAGCCAGAATCATGGAAGTGAGAATTAAATTTTTACCATTATATCATCATCATAACGTTTGCCAAATGTGCATTGAAATTTTAGATTAGGAGACTAGAACTACGACTATTAAGATTGTAGTCTCAAGTTTCATCACATTGGAAACACCGGTCTAGCACCGCTAGTTAATAACATGAATGAACAATGAGATGTTAGAGGCGGTAATGCGCTTCTCATTACGACGAGCATAGATTGTGATGAAACTTGAATCACATCAAGTTTGCCTAGCAGTGCACTTGCAAAAGTAAAGGAAACACTTCCAAGGACATATGCAACAGTTGCATACATGTCTAAGCGTATAACGAGAGCTCTAAAGTACTTTCATAGCTGCAATGAATAACATCACACTAAGAAAGGCGTAGTTATATTCAGCTTGTGCTAGAGTTTTATTAATTGCTACCCCACATATACACCCAGATGAGGCAAATTGCAAGTCAACATGAGCAATCCAAATAGAAAAACATCAATCAATCCAATTCACACCTTTCTGATTAGATATACTTTCCTTACCCGTGGAACGCTTTGGTCAGCCGCGGTGATTTATCTTACTCGGTGAATGCTCGCATTCCCGTGTCAACCGCTTTTGCTTTGACTCGTCTCTCTTGTTAATCGATAAGTAGCGGCGGTAATTCACCTACGCAGCCTGAGAGAACTTCTCCTTCAATTTAGAAAGTGGGAAACGATGAGCCCGAAATGCCGACCATGTACTATCAAAGTGGGTGAGAAACGTACCCAACTAACAAGTACGCTAATGTAGCCAACCAGCTGAGTGATATCAGCTACATGGCTATGGGTAGCGTTTTGGGACATCACGTCAGACAGCCATATACTTACCTGATGGAGAACTGCAGGCGAGCTCTTTTAAATCACAAACGATGCCATCTCACTCAGTGGCAGAATTGGTAACAGAATTTGCATAATTGGTTTCTCGAGAGGTGGATATACCCGACGTTGCTTGGCTGGTATGTTGCTTGAAGTGGGATTTGCCTGCAAAATGAAATTCAAAGCAGGTTCAAGGTAGCTTATGACATGTACAAAAAGAACAGCAAATGTGTTTCGGATTAATTGAATCCCTTTAAATCCACCTCCGCCTTTGGGATATCTGGATATAAAGTGGAGCGGAGCATGAGATTTTGTATCTTCCGATGGATTCTACCCAAGAGAGTTGTTATTTGCAAACTTAAAATCACATTGTCTGTCGCTTGAGCCGAGGTGTGTATGGTAAAGTGAATGTGCTCACTTGCTTAACTTCCAAAGCACCGCGTTAAGTTTCGTACAAATCATTGGAATCAAGAACAAGAGAAGGAGAAACACTCGAACAAGGATCCATGGTTCACAACCGACAGAAGAAGCACGTCATCAAACTTCGAGCTCGAAGATGACGACAAAGGCAGTCAGCATAAGGAATAGGTCGATCCATGAGAAAAGATCGAGAAGATGAAACCAGCATTTTTCACTGAGTAGACGAGCTGCGTCAGCAAACTACCAAATCGCGTTTCAGCACTAAGCGTGTAGACCTGGACAGCATTAAAAGAAGTAATCTCCGAATCCACTATTTGTTGCAGCAAGTATAAAAGTTGCCTGTGCATCACGATTTCTATGCCAGCGATAACTTCAACTGATATTCAATCTAGCGCGGATATTTCCAGAGAGAGGGAAAGAAGAAAATATTTGAGTGAAATAACACGATACATGAAGAATATGTCAATAGAAATGAATAAATTGTGAAAATGAAATGCCAAAGATAGCGTGACGGACGCACGCCAGAGCAACAGAAGCGACAAGTGAAAAGGAAATGGCTTAGCTGTATAATAAAAGACCAAATTACTTGAAATAAATCAAAAAATTTGTTAAAGTAGAGCTTGAATTTCAGTAAAACCGCGTGCTTTAGCTCAACGACGACGAAAAAAGATAAATAAATTGAAAACGCAGGAAAACGCAGGAGAATGAGTGAACCACCAAATTCACCGAGCAGCAACCCGCGTAAAGACCCACAGCCAATAATCCAAGCACAAATAGTGTTTTTGGTGTCAACGATTACGGAGGACAACTTGGAGAGGAATTATTCTGAGATAAAGAGCGTGAGTGGGGAGTGGATGGAAGTAATGTACAATCTAACATAGCTACCTCAGCTCATCGAACAGCATGGACAAGATAACCAAATGTACTTTATACGCCGACTTCTACTCAGCTACATCAATCAGCTTAAAGGGATTGAGAACAATCCAACGCAGATTAAACTTTTACGATTTGAATTGATTAGATTAGGCGGTAGATTCCAGCTCAGTTTACACGTCAAGGATAGCTTGGATAACGAGCAATTTGAGGGAATTAATTTGGATGATCTGATAAGCAAATTAGAAATCCCACTCATTGAGTCTCTCGTCATCGTTACAGCTCTCCTCGACGCCCACTCTTCAAACTTGGTCGAGCAATCAAAGTTGATTCTCAATAGCTGGCTTGTCGATCAAGCTTCAAAGCAATTCATTATCGGCGCTGGTAGCTTCGTTGAGGATGACAACCCCGACTTGATCATACTCCTGATTACGCTCTTATCCAACAACAATCTCGATTTGACACATATACAGTCACTCACTCTAGCCTTCTCAACTAGGCTTAAATCTGCCTTGCCTGCTCTCATCGCAAACCGTGTCATTCCCTTCATCAACCTCACTCCTTCAAAAACTTTAGCCCATTTGTTGGTTGAGCTGTCGTCCACATTGGAATTGAGGACTTCAGTTAAGCTTGTTGAAGCTGCGTTTGTTAAATTTGGCTGGCCATCCACTCGCCAACAAAATGACTCTTTAGACCTCAGAGCTTCCGAGTTATTTTCTTGTCTCGGCCAATTAGGTATCATGTCAAATAACGTTGATATACCAACTATTATGAGCATTCTAAACAGCTACCCAACCAAACCCTCTTACAAACTCATCATTCGTGGCTTTGACTCTCCTAACAACCCCCCACCAACTCCAAACATTCTTGCAAACATTCTCCTCTCAGCTCCATCTTACCAAGTTAGTGAGGAATCTCCTTTGATGGGTTTAGTTGGCACTTGGGTTAATCCTTCTCTTCAAATTAGCGCAGTTGCGGGCTTGCTCTCACTTTCCAACGATCAAGTCTCTTTCGCTGCTCTTTCAGCGAAAAAAGCTATCACCGTGGATTTTGTCAATCATTCTAGCCCTGCTATCAAGGCAATGGCCGCTACCGTACAATCTTCTCTTTGGAACTGCATTGATGTGGTAGATATCGTCACTAAGCTTCAAGATCATGGTCCAGAACCAATCAATGTTTTGGCTCGTGATTTGTTAGAGACAGGATGCAGAACCCACGGTGAAATTATTCTTCTTGGTTTGGTTCAATTGCCTGTAGGTTTTCTATCATCATCTCCCTCCTCCGCTAATTATATTTCCAGAAACCATGGTCAAACTACCACCTTGAACTAATCACCCGTCTCCTTGCGCTATTTCTCGCTGGTAATCCTTCCCACCAGCTCGTTTTCCTTAGACTTTGGCAGATCGACCGTAACTTCCTACTCAGTGCCTTCAAGCAGTTCTATCAAGACAACAACATGAACGTCACCCGTATATTGGATGTTGCTCAAGATCTAAAGGTGACTTGCTCATTTAATTAGTTTGCAGCTACTGACGAGCTACAGATCCTCGACCAAGTGCTTGAAATCAAGCCAGTCACTTTCGCATTTGACTTGGCTGCACTCGCCAGTCGCAGAGAGTATCTAAACATGGAAAAGTGGCTACAGAACGGTGTCACTTTACATGTCATTTCTTTCTTTAGAGACGCTTTGAAATTCCTTGACTCCAAGGCAAAAGCTGAAGCGATCAAGCTTAACACTGGTGCTGTCAACAATCAACTTAATATCAACGTTCAAACGGTTGCCATTTTCTTAAGAGTCTTACGTGCAAACGCCGAAATCTTACCATTAGTGGCTGATGACATTGAGTATTACAAGGAAGTTCGCAACCTTTGCCTGCAATATTGGCCTCGCTTAATGAACCTCACCCCTCACTCTGAACAGGAGCCTGGATTATCAGTTACGACCTTCTCTCCAGACTTAGACAGGCAAGTGGAAGATTATTACCATCGTATGTACTCAGGCGAGCTGCGTGTGGATGAAGTTATCGTCTTCTTGGAGAAATGCAAGCAATCAACCAATTCACGTGATCATGAGTTGTTTGCAGCCATGATTCACACCGTTTTCGAGGAGTACAGGCATTATGAGACATACCCAGCAGCGGAATTGGCGCTTACTGGTATTCTCTTCGGTTCACTGATACAATTTCAGGTGATCGACTTTATTCCACTCGGTATTGCTATTAGATATGTCTTGACGGCGTTACAGTCGCTTCCAAACACCAACAGATTTAGGTTTGGTGTACAGGCTCTCTCACAATTCCAAAGACGTTTACCAGAGTGGCCTCAAGTTTGTCAAGCATTGCTAGCAATCAGACATCTAATCGAAACAATCCCTGACCTCGGCTTTTACCTAAGATTAGCTGTCGAGCACTCCAATGAAGTGAGAAGATCTCAAAGTGGCAACCCAATTGGTGGTTTAGATATTTCCTCCCCAGCCTCCAAGCTTTCGTTCAACACAGTCAAGCCAGACAACTTGGGACACGATGAAGCCGAAGATTACCCAGTTCCAGATGAAGAGACATCTGACAGAATTCTTTTCATTGTCAACAATCTTGCTCCAAACAACTTTTCATCAAAGTCGGGCGAGATGAGAGAAAGATTTAAGGCCGAATACTCTAGATGGTTCGCTCACTATCTGGTTCTGGAGCGTGTCAGTATCGAGCCAAACAACCATAACCTTTACATGCAATTTCTGGAATCTATTAATGAAAGCGAGCTTGTTCGTCATGTTCTTCGCGAGACTTATATCAAAGTTCGTGAGCTTCTCAATGAAGACAAGACGGTCAGCAACTCCACTGATCGTTCGCACTTGAAAAACCTCGGTTCGTGGTTGGGTGGCTTGACACTTGCCAAAGACAAGCCAATTCGCCATCGTAACATTTCATTTAAGGAGTTATTATTGGAAGGCTTTGATACAAACAAGTTAATTGTCGCTATTCCATTCGTTTGCAAAGTCTTGGAGCAATGTTCTCGTAGCAGAGTCTTTGTGCCACCAAATCCATGGTTGATGGCAGTTCTCAAGCTCCTTGTTGAACTCTACGTCGTTGCAGACCTCAAATTGAACTTAAAGTTTGAGATCGAGGTACTTTGCAAGAGTCTAGGTATCGAGATCAAGGACATTGAGCCAACGAACGTCGTCAAAAATCGCCCAGCAAAGGATGTCGCTCCCCACGCACCTACAGCTCCAGGTGCATCAGGTGCAAATGTCCTTACATCAGAATTGGAAAGATTACAGATGGCTGGTGCTTCAAACGATCGTGTCCAAGCAACCTTGTTGCAACAGCAAGCAGCAGCCGCAGCACAACAACAGCAACAATTACAATTACAACAACAAATCGCAGCAAATGGAAACGCCCAACAAAATGTTGCACCAGAGTCGCCATTACTTCAACACGAAGAGCGTACTCAACAAAACCTTGCACCAGAGTTGATCGCTGCAGTTCCAAACATTTCACAATACTTGGTCTTTGATTCATCGAACCCAATCTTCGCAAATAACGCACATTTACAGAGGATGATGCATATTGCTATTGATAGAGCTATTAAGGAAATCATTGCACCTGTTGTCGAGCGCTCAGTTACCATCGCTTCACTTTCTACAAGAGAGTTGATCGTCAAGGATTTCGCTATGGAGGGTGACGAAACCAAGATGCAAGCTGCTGCCCATTTGATGGCTCAAAATTTGGCTGGTAATCTCTCACTTGTTACTTGCAAGGAGCCTCTGAGAATCAGCGTTGTCTCTCATTTCAGAAATGTTCTTCACCAATCAGGCCTCTCTGAACAATCAGTCCCAGAACCAACGGTCTACTCTGCTGTCAACGAGAACTTGGATGTTGCTTGCAAAGTGATTGAGAAAATTGCTATGCAAAGAGCTATCGTTGAAGTTGATGATCAACTGCTCGAAGGTTTCATTAGTCGTCGCAAGCATAGAGAGGTTTGTGATGAACTGATAGCAAAGTACACCCAGCTAACTCACGCACAGACAACCAATCAAGCATATTGGGACAATGCAGTCATCTCATCTGCACACTTCTCCAACAGCTTGCCAGACTTGTTACGCATAAAGCCAAATGGTTTGGATGCCCAGCAATTACAAGTCTATGAAGGATTTAACCGCAACAACTTCCCCCTCCAACCACAATCACAACCTGAAGTCGTCGAGACTATGCCTCCAACACCACAACGCGTCTCAGTTGATTCAAACGGTAATGCTGGGCTAATTAACCCTCAACAATCATACGAGCGTTTTAACCACTTGGTTGTTGAGCTTGAGAAGTCCATCATAAACTCTCAAGTGGATACATCAGACCTGTTACCACCAAACTCTGAATTGCGTCCATTAGTACAAGAAGTATCCATTCTCGCATACCAATCACAAAATTCTGAGGATATTTCCTTGTCTTTTGCTCAACGCATTGTCCAATTACTTTACCGTGCTGAGGGCAATTTGGGCAGAGAAGTTTATATCACTATACTTCAACATCTTTGCGAACTTTCAATGAAGGCAGCTAAAGAGGTGACTGCATGGTTAGTTCTCTCCGACGACGATAGAAAATTTAACGTCCCAGTCACACTCTATCTCGTTAAAGCGAGATTGATCCATGTGGAGGAACTTGATCTTACATTGTCTAGATCAATAATTAGAGATATGAGGCAATCAGCTATAGATTTCGCTGCTACTCTTATTAGAGAATCAATTCAAGATCAAATCGCATCGAGAAGCAACTTTACACACTGCTTAGAGGCTCTCACTATTGCAGCACAAAACAGCAAGACTTCAGATGCAATGACGAAGCTTCACCAGACTTTGAAGCACATTCAACCTGGCAATGTTGCTACACCAGTGCTCAACAGATTGACCAAAACTACGAATGACCAAGAGACCGCACTGAGACAACGACTTGCATTAAACTTTGCTGATTGGGTTAGGATTTATGGTATGACACCACAAGTAGAAAAAGCATTCATTCCATATATCTCCCAATTACAATCTCAAGGTATTCTCAAGGGCGAGGAGACGTCAACACTTTTCTTCAGAATCTGTGTTGAGTTAGGTGTCGAGTCATTCATCAAGCAGAAGAACGATGGTGTTGCAAACTTGAGCAACGCGTTCCAGCCAATCGATGCATTTGTCAAGTTGGTTGTGCTCATGATTAAGTACCACATGGACCACACAGGACTGAACCACGACCAAGCTAAACAGGTATATCTCAACAAAATTATCTCAATTACCAGCTTGGTAATTGCTCAATCTCACGAAGACTTGCAAGAAAATTTTGAGCAAAAGCCGTTCTACAGACTTTACTCAAGTCTTCTGATTGAGTTGTGGGGTATCAGACAAAGTCTTGGTGCTGTTGCGTACAAAGGCATAATGGTCACGATTAGTAACTCACTTGCCAACCTCCAACCAGCATACTTTCCAAGATTTGCGCATGGATGGGTTAGCTTGATTTCACATAGAAACTTCTTACCTGTGATACTTGCTCCTGAAAATCATGATGTGTGTAGGGTTTTAAAGAAGTTAACATTTAGCTGACGTGATTGCAGAACTGGATTGACTTCCACAGGTTGATGACGGCCTTGTTGAGATTTGTCAAGGCATTCACTTCCAAACCTCAATTCGAAATGTCTTCAAAGCAAATATACAGAGCTACGCAACGCATACTCTTGTTGTTGTTGCACGACTTTAGCGAATACTTGTCGGAGTACTACGGCGGCTTGATTGATGTTATACCATCATCTTGCACTCAGCTTCGCAATTTGATTCTTAGTGCATATCCAAGAAATGCAGCCACAAGCACATTGCCAGACCCATTCTTGCCAACAATTGACATTGAGGTGATGTCAGAAAGTCAAAACAATCCAACCATCTCCTCAGACTACATGTCAGTCATTATCAACAATGGTTTAAAGAATTTGGTGGACAAGCATATTGATGGAGGAGATGAGGAAGTTATTATTGGTGAGATTATTCAGAAGATTACTTTGGAGTCGGTTGGCAATGAGAATGAGAGCGATGAGTGGAAGTACAAGATCCCGGTGATCAATTCACTCGTTCTATTTATTGGTGTCGATGCAATCACTCGCTCACAAGCGGACATTGGTAGTGTCAAGTTTGATGGCGGTAGTGCGAATGTAAAATTGATCGAAACTTTGGTAAACAAGCTTGATCCAGAGGGTGAGCGGAAGGTTTTTTTTCTCCATTTTAAATCTAACAAAGTTAAATAGCTCGCTACTTGATACTCAGTGGTATTGCAAACCAGTTACGCTACCCATCGTCTCACACGTATTGGTTCAATAAACTTTGCTTGCAGATATTGGAAGAATCAGCCGGGGTAAACGAGAATGTAGTGGAAATACTGACAAGAGTGTTGCTTGAGCGCTTACTTGTTACCAAGCCACATCCATGGGGATTATTGTTGACATTCTTCAACATATTCACCAATCAGCAATTCAAGACATATCAAGCGAAATTCTCTACTTTGGCGCCAGAGTTTGCAACAATCTTTGATAGCGTTGAAAAGTCATTCGGTAAAGTTGCGGCTGTCGCAGCTGAATAAATATATTATTATTAACGATGACGCGTTTTAACGGTTACAGCATATACAATCTAATATATATCTACTCCCCCTATCATGAAGAATTATTATTCTAGCCATCTCTTCTCTTGTACAATTTTCTATAAATGAATTAGCATTGGATAAATGACAAAAGATTGAAAAGTCAGGTGAATATGGAAATGAATAAAAATACAGGTTAAACAAAGTCTAGGATAATTTACTCAGCTCCACCTTTGCTGGCTCGCTTACGTGCCTTTTTCTCCTCTTTGGTTTCACCACCTTCACTCTTGCGCTTTTTATCCTTCTTTTCTTTCTTTGGAGATTCTTGAGCTTCAGTCGATTCTTCTGCAACTTCAGACTTTCTCTTCTTCTTATCTTTCTTTTCCTTCTTCTTTTCGTCTGCATCGTCTTGGTCTAGGTTGTCCTCCTTGTTTTCCTTTTTAGCAGCTTTGGCGGCTTTCTTTGCGGCTTTCTCAGCAGCCTTTTTATCTTCCTCTGACTGCTTTGGTTTGGCATCTTCATCCATCTTTTCATCATCGCTATCTTCTTCATCTTCGAGATCCATATCGGCAGCAATAGCATCGAGAGCTTTCTTCATGACATCCGTGTTCTTTGAAGGAGCTTGACCGGATTCGTAGAATTGTAATCTTTCTTCAACTTGATTTTTGAGAGCTTCACCGAATTTAGTAGTTGGAGCATCACTGAAGCAATCAATTCTTGAAGCGATTGTAACTTTGTTAGCGAGGAATCTAGAAATTCTACCCTTATTCTTTGGAGCAGCTCTACCGATAGCAGAAGCGTGGTAAAGGAGACCATACTTTGGAGTGTTACCTTTAGTTTTAAGTGCTCTAAAGAGTGCTTTCTCTGCACCGAGAATTTGGACAGTTGATGCAGGGTACTTGGAGAGGTTTGTAAGGGAACCAGCGTGTGAGATGAGTCTTGCACCAACGAATTCACCTATGAGTGCAGATAAGTTTGGAGCTACGAGGTGCATTTTTTCGAGAAGGTAAGCGTGGAGGTTCTTCCTATATTGAGAAAGACCAACGACTCTATCAGCAAAGTTTTTAATGTTGATGAGATCGATTGGGGAAATATCAGTACCCATTGAAGATCTAGCAGCGTCGATTACGTTTCTAGCGCGAGTTTCATCGTCGTCGATGATTTCCATAAGTTGAGGAATGAGATCCTCGGTGAGAGTAGATTTATCACCGATCAACCTAGCACAGAGAGCGTATTGGTGGTTGTCTGGGACAATCTTAACCAATTCGGGGAAGTGCCAACCATACCACTCTCTTGCTCTCATGGAGAAAGTGTTAACATCTTTATCGAGTTGATCGACGAGTGCAATGGCTTGAATAATCATGTTATCAGATCTGTTAACGTTAAACTTGACCTTTGCACGCGAGTAAGAGTGACCGAGACCAAGTTGAGCTCTGAGGAGGTCGCCTTGAGAGAGACCATCGATGAGCTTCTCAGCGTGGATACGCACACCTCTAATGAGTTCCAAAGCCAAGTCAGAGACGTCACCTTCAATTTTCAATTGGGATTTGATGGAGGTGGCTAAGGCTTTATCGGAGACGGCCAAGACAACACCAGACTTGCTGCCGCCTTGTAAGTTTTGTTGAAGGAATGAGTTGAGCTGGTCGGTGAGTTCACCTAGAAAGAGTTAGAGGCGTGGAGTGAATGAAAATATTCACACCTTCAGAGATGGCGTTTGCGTTGTTTAAAGCCTCGGCAGCGTCAGTGAAAGGGTAAATGGAGATAATGTTGACCATCTTTGAGAAGTGATGGTAGTCGTTGATTTGATCTTGGACTTGCTTGGACTTATTGGCAACTTGGTCAATTGCGTTGCATTTCAATAATAAATAACCAGCACTGCTCTCAAACAGAATATGGCTTGGGGACATGGTTGCTGGTGTGCAAGGAGAAGACTCGATTTGAAAATTTATTCGATTGATAAAAATTATTTATTTCATTAGACAATTTATTCGATTGATAATAATAATATAACAATCAATCAATCCTTACATTCTCCTATTTTGTAAAATATTTAATTGCATTCCAACTTGGTCTCAATCAATCTCTTTAACGCGCCATCTGCACGCGTATCTAATGCCACTTCAAAAGCGTAGAAGATCTTCAAATGGCGATGTCAGATCATCTCCAATAGCCTCGTCTCTTCCACCGTCTTCGCCCCCACCGCCTTCCTCTCCGCCGCAAGATCCTTTCAGTGACGTTGACGACGACGACGTGGATGGTTTGCTCGGCGAGCCCGACGACGGCGAAGATCTATTCGGCGATGATATGACTGGCGATTACAATAACAACAATAACCTTGATTACTACGATCCTGATCAGATCGACGATGACCACTTTGACGCGTTAGATCCTTCCACCCGCAGAGCTGTTGAGGCTAAATTGGAGAGACGTGATCGTAAACAGGCTGGTCTTCACAACCCCAAATCTCGCGCTAAAATTCCTGCTTTCTTGCAATCAGACCATGACGACGATCCCGATAACAGATTGCTCGTACAGAGAAGACGTCGTCGCCACTACGATGAGCGTCCTGATGTCGACGACGTCGACAACGACGACGATGAAATTCCTCTCGAGAATCTTGGCGACGTCAAAGCTGCTTCTCTTAACGAATGGCTCAACGCTGACAACGTCAGGCGCAGCGTGGCCAAGTATTTCCGTAATTTCATCATGACCTATACTGATCAACACGGCTCCTCCGTCTATGGCCAGCGTATCAAATCCCTCGGTGAGCAGAACTCTGAATCCCTCGAAATCTCCTACCTCCACCTCCTCCAAGACAAGCCCATCCTCGCTTCCTTCCTCATCAACGCACCCCACGAAACCCTCAGAATCCTCGATGACGTCGCTCTCGACGCTATCCTACTCTACTACCCCGACTACGAGCGTATACACAGTGAAATCCACGTCCGCGTCACTGAATTGCCTACCGCCAAAACCCTGCGAGACCTCCGCCAAGCCGACCTCAACCAGCTCGTTCGTGTCTCTGGTGTCGTAACTCGTCGTTCAGGTGTCTTTCCTCAGCTCAAATACGTTCGTTTCAACTGCACTAAATGCACTACCACCCTTGGTCCTTTCTACCAGGATGGCAGCAAAGAGATAAAAATTTCCTTCTGTTCCAACTGCCAGAGCAAGGGTCCTTTCGTTGTCAACAGTGAGCAGACTGTCTACCGAAACTACCAAAAGATGACTCTGCAGGAGTCGCCGGGCAGTGTACCAGCCGGCCGACTCCCACGTCACCGTGAAGTTATCCTCCTATGGGACCTCATCGACAATGCAAAACCTGGTGAGGAGGTGGAAGTGACGGGGGTATACCGTAACAATTTCGACGCCTCCCTTAACACCAAGAATGGTTTTCCAGTATTTAGCACGATAATTGAGGCTAACTATGTAAACAAGCGGGAGGATGAGTTTGCTGCCTTCAGACTAACCGAGGAAGATGAGCGTGCAATTCGTCATTTAGCGCGGGATGAGCGGGTGCGCAAGCGAATCATCAAGTCAATAGCGCCATCTATATACGGTCATGACGATATTAAGACGGCTATAGCTTTAAGTTTATTCGGAGGAGTCAGCAAAGATGTCAACCGAAAGCATAGGATACGTGGTGACATTAATGTACTTCTGCTAGGTGATCCAGGTACAGCTAAATCGCAATTCCTCAAGTATGTTGAAAAGACAGCACATCGCGCCGTTTTCACAACGGGACAGGGTGCGTCGGCTGTGGGATTAACTGCGAGTGTGCGTAAGGATCCTATGACGCGTGAATGGACACTGGAGGGAGGTGCGTTGGTACTAGCCGATAAAGGTACCTGTCTTATCGATGAGTTCGACAAGATGAACGACGCTGATCGTACTTCTATCCATGAGGCAATGGAGCAGCAGAGCATCAGTATTAGCAAGGCGGGTATTGTTACTACTCTACAGGCACGCTGTGCCGTTATCGCCGCAGCTAATCCCTTGCGCGGTCGCTATAACCCTACTATACCTTTTGCTGCGAATGTGGAACTCACTGAACCTATTCTCTCACGTTTTGATGTGCTCTGCGTGGTAAAGGACACAGTCGACCCTATTGTAGATGAGATGCTCGCCAAGTTCGTAGTCGGTTCTCATCTACGCTCCCACCCAGATTTCGAAGCGGAAGTAGACGAGAATGATGTTGGTACAAGTGTGGATGCCGAGATTATTGATCAGGGTGTCTTGAAGAAGTATATAATGTTCGCTCGCGAGAGGTGTAAGCCTAAACTGCACCAACTTGATCAAGACAAGCTGGCGAGGTTATACGCTGACCTACGCAGGGAGAGTCTGGCTACAGGTTCGTTCCCCATCACCGTCCGTCATTTAGAAAGTATGATCCGTATGAGTGAGGCTGCTGCTCGTATGAGTCTACGTGAATTCGTTCGCGCTGACGATATCGATCTCGCTATTCAAGTCACTGTCGGCAGTTTCGTTAGTGCGCAGAAGACTTCTGTCAAAAAGACACTCGAGAGGGTGCGTTGTGCTTTATTTACTCTTCACACTTTTTGCTCACTACCTCTGACAGGGCCTGCGCAAATACGTTCACCAGGCTAAGGATTCAGAGGAACTACTTGCTTTCCTCCTGGGTCAGCTAGTCAAGGAGCGCGTGAGAACGTGGCGTGCACACCACCTCACCGATCCTGAGACTGTACATGTGCCTTTGAAGGACCTTGAGAATAGGGTGGGTCGGTGTGTGTATGGTGATTTCCGCTAACTTGTCTCCAGGCAAACGATGTGGAGGTGTACGATGTCTCCCCCTTCCTCTCTTCGAAGCTTTTTCTGGCGAATGGATACAGAGTCGTCGACGGCGCGGTTGAGAAGGTGTTCAGGACGCGTGACGAGTGAGTTTGTGTATATATACCAGAGGGCACACAAAACACACACCACACTGTAATATATTATACTCGAATGCACGTTACAACTATTTATATTACATCTACAGTCACTCACTCACTTCAAAACAGATGGTTCATCTCCCCACCGGCCAGTAATGGCCTGTGACTCCTCTCTCTCCACTTATTACTCGTATCGAGCATGTGCTTGTCAGTGAGAAAGAAGTAGTCGGCATAAAATCGGTCGTCGAGTTCCCAATTATCGGCGTTGAGGACGTCCTCGCCGTGTATAGTAGTGGAAGTGAGCAGCATGCGTATAACGCGCCGCACGTCTACTTTAGGGTTAGATTGAGAGGTTTTGGAGGTGTCTGTGGTGTGGTTGGCATGGCTAGCATGAGCCTGTGCGTGCTCGTGGCTACTGCTGCTACTGCTGCTACTGTCAGAGTTGAGTATAAGCTTATCGCGCAGACTGGCAAAGGGTATACCATCAATCAGGCTATCGTGTGGCACAGTGCGTTGGATGAGGGATGGCTTGAGTGACGGAGGAAGGTGGTAGCTCTGGTCAGCACGGAAGTTGTTGAGATTGTACTCTATCAGCTGGGCTGCCTGTACCATCTTGCTACTCGAGTAGTGTTTCAGACTACTTGCAAAGTTGTACAGCGTTGTCTCTTCCCCGTTTAACTTTGTGGAGACGTTAAATTCGGGGTCGTCGGATGACATCATTACGAAACAGTCGTTTTGGAAGTCTGTGCGGGGTTGGGTGGGCGTAGAGGAGGCATGGCTAGTGCTGAGGTTATCGTTGAGAAGGTGATTGAGGGCGTATGGGTGGGGCTGTGCCGGTGACTGTGCCTGTGCGCTCGTGTGTGTCTCTGGCTGCGCCTGCCGCTGAGCATGACTAACGGGACTAGCACTATCACTGCCATTCGACAGACTGTACCTGGGCCTCTTATTACCGATATCATTCTCATCACCTCTGCCACCACGCCTACTCCTATTCTGCATAAACATTTCAAATCCAACATCCACTTCGGGTTCAACGCGTGAGTAACTGAGTAAATTATCCATCTGGGCCGGTGTTAACCCCAACCCGTGCAAACTCGAGCCAGCGCCAGTGCCAACAAACGAGCTAAGAGAGTGTACCAGTGCTCGAAGTCTATTGTTCTCAGCGTATAATTCCCTTGCAACTCTAGTCATAAGCTGCGATTGCTGATCTGGGTCTCTCTCTAGAAACTCAATCCTCGCCTTGAGTTCGTCTTTCTCGCGCTGCTTCCTCTGCCTGAACTCACGCTGGGCCAGTCTATTCTGCTGCCTGCGCTGGTCCTCTTCGTCGACTTGGGTGGGTTTCGATGATGAAGGCATTCAAGTAACCTTGATAACTTACAATGAACAAGTCGGATTTATTCACTTTGGCCCATTTGCAAGACTCTCAATTACACTGGGACACCCGTAGCGATTGCACTGTCCACCGCAAACTCGGTCTCGTTGAAATGTTCTTTCATAAAATGTCGACGCTCCACCAAGGCAGAACTGATATCTTCTTTAAATTACCCATGTCTTTATCAAACCCTGACATTCTATTTAACGCTCTGCCCGCCTGGTCAAAACTTCACCAGCTTCATCCTTCCCTAAGTCTCACTGTGCAGGAAGGTGAAAATTTGCACTTCGTCTTAAACACAGACAATCTCTCCAGCGATCCTCTTACCACCCTGATTCACTCCTCTCACTCCCTCATTTATCAACATGACGTTGACGTTGATACTTGGATGCGCAACTACCTCTGGAACGGCCCTAGACGTTACCTCGACCACGCTCACCTCGCCAGGTTGTTTATCTTCCACAACACCCTCACTAACAACGTAGACCTCGTAATCGCAACTGCACACTCTATCTCTGACGGCACCTCCGTCGTCAGCCTCATGCACGACTTCCTCCGTCTCCTCACGAGTGATCTTCTCGACGAGTGCAATGTTCGCGCCGACCTCCCGACATTGGAAAATTTTCACTCTTTCACTCCCCACATCCACACCGTCGGCGATCTCACCCCGCTCAAGGTCACAAAGGAAGACATTCTATCTGCCCTCCCTGATGCGACGGAAGTGGGCTATCCGCCGCTGCCTAACTACGCACCCAAACGCACAACTCCCCTCCCCCGCCTCAGATGGTACTGGGCTATTAGGCGGGTGGTGAGTCAGGTGCGGAGCGACAAGTTGGATCGACTCACTACCCTTGAGTTCGTCGGTGGATACTCTCCTCAACAGCAACAATCTCTTCAGCCTCCCTGGGGTGCTCTGACCGATTGGATGCACTTCTCCCTCTCACGCGAGCAGACGGACGCCGTGGTGCGCTTCGCCAAGGCGTGTGCAGTAAAGATAGGTGGGTGCAGGGAGAAATTTGATGGTGAAGACAAATGATTGTGGCCAACGTGAAATGCTACATGTCTCACCTCTCACCTGTCAGTGTGAGTGCTATGTACCTGCTAACACACACCAGGACCACTCCTCTTTGCAGCGACCTCGATGGCTATTGCGAATGTGAACCACCGGCACAAGCAGCAGCACACGGGCGACACATGTCTCGTAGGCTTCCCCTTCTCGTTGCGGCCCTATCTACAAAGACGCACAGCGACGACGAGCAACGTATCTGTCCAGCTCGGTTTCGGTGGGATACAGCTACCGTCTACGCCGTGCACAAGTGATTCACCCACCTTTAAAAGGCGTTTCGCACACCGCGCGCAAACCGCTCAAACCCAGTTTGTCAATCTACTCACATCCCCAACTCTTTTACAAGATGCACACACCATGGCGCTCTCCCGCGCTGCTCATTTTGCACAGGGGGGTGATGGGTGGAAGGCGGTGAAAGAGAAGGGTGACGAGACACAGCATTCACAGCGAGGTAAAGGGACTGCTATCAACGCGTCGATGCTGGGTGTTATGAATGTTAAGCAGCTATACCAGGCTACAGATGGCGTCATCATGCTCGATCAATCTCCCTCACGATCTGCCCTACTTGGCGTCCGCTGCCGCTCTAACGAACTCCTCCTAGAGACTTTCTCCCTCGGTGGCCAACTTACCGTTAGTCTTGGTAAGGATGGTGTGCAGTGGGGTGATGAGTGTGTGCGCGAATATCTTGATGAATTTGAGCGGATTTTGAAGGCATTTTGAAGGCATTTTGAAGGGATTTTGAAGGGATTTTGAAGGGATTGTGAGTATGAGTATGAATATGAATATGAGTGCGTGGCATGCATTACATTGTTTACATGACTCTCCTATCCACTCTCACACTACACCCTTCCACAAACCACACGCGCCCTCTCCTCGAACGCATTCACCATCGCGTGGCTGACGCCGTCGAAGAAGGTGGATGACAGCGCCGCGTAGAGGGGGTTACTGAAGGCGTATTCGAGCTCAATAGCCAGGAGGGTGTGTGTATGCGAGTGCTGCGTGAATCGATAGCGCGTTTCGAGCGACTTGAACAGCGGTGTCTGAGAGCTAGCTCTAGCGGTGACGGTGTGGAACGGCTGCAGCGTCACTACACTCGTGTACCTCTCTTCGAAACCCTTGAACCCGACGCCCAGTTCTGCTTCGACGGTGGTGGTGGTGCTGAGTTTTGCGTCTTGTTCCTGGTTCTGCTTCCACTCCCGCTCCCGCTCCCGCTCCCCGCTACCCAAGACACGGGAATGCGTGCAGTGCGGCACAAACTTGCTGTACCTGCCAACATCCGCCACCATCCTCCATAAATCACGCTGCGCATACGGCAATAGCCTCTCCTCGGTGTATGTCGCTGGCGGGCTAGTGCTGGAGAAATCGGGGAGCGTGATGAACGCTCTGCTGCGCGCGGGAGGTGTAGCATGACCAGCCACTCCCCGCAATCCTCGCAATCCTCCCAGCATCATGATCGTTTCCGAGTAAGAAGACACCACCACAACAACCACAACCACCACGATGCCTTCTCTCCATCTCGGCAGCAAAGCACCCGATTTCACAGCCGACACTACCCACGGACGTATCCACCTGCACGAGTACATCGGCAACAGCTGGACAATGCTCTTCAGCCATCCAGACGATTATACGCCAGTGTGCACGACAGAAATAGGTGCTTTGTCTAAAATAGCCACAGAGTTCACCGATAGACGCGTTAAATTGCTGGGTTTGTCCATCAACGACCTCGCCTCCCATCACGGCTGGATTGGAGACATAAACGAGCTATACGATACACAAGTACCCTTCCCGATAATCTCAGATGCGCAGAGAAACGTGGCGGGATTGTACGATATGCTCGACCAACTAGATGTTACTAATGTAGACACTCACGGTGCTCCACTCACAGTGCGCTCAGTCTTCGTCATCGATCCCACTCAGACGATTAGAATGATGCTCACCTACCCGGCTAGCACTGGCAGGAACTGGTCTGAGATACTCAGGGCAATTGACAGTCTCCAGCTGGGTGATAATTATCGCGTCACTACCCCCGCTAATTGGAACAAGGGCGATAGCGTCATCGTTCACCCATCACTCACCAACGACGACGCCGAAAAGTCATTTGGGAATTTGGATTATAAAAAACCTTATCTCAGAATGACACGCGATCCCTCCACCACGACATCTACTTGTACTCGATAAATTAATGCATGTACTGTTACAACTTTTTTTTCCTCTATTTTTCACTAACGACGACGCTTTTTGTCTATCAACGGCCTCAGGCAATCGTCACCATCTTCGTTGATCTCCCCCTGCGCTTTCCCACTGATACCCTTATTGAGAGCGTTAATGTCGAGCTCTTCAGGCGTCGCTTGGCGCGTTTTCTCCTTGTCCTTGTCCTTGGACTGTTGGCTCATGGCTTCCAGCCCATATCCCTTGTTTTTGCGTGAGCTGCTGCTTGCCCTGTCACTTTCACTCTTCCGCTTCTTTTTCTTGGGTGGTGGTTGAATGTCTTCTTTGTCTTTATCGTCTTTCTCCTTCTCTTTTTCCTCGCGCTCCTCTCTTTCCCTGTCTTTCTCCTTCTCCTTCTTCCTCTCCTTCTTCCGCTCGCGTTCGTCACTCGTGCGCTTCTTGCTCTTGCTGCTCTTCGACACGCTGGGAATGGGGACAACCGACGTGCTACGTCTGCTATCGCCCCTGCTGGTGCTCCTACGAGCAACGCCGCAATCTCGCAACGCCTTCTCGGTGTGCGAGTCAATCACTCCCACCCGTCTCACCGTATCGGTTAGGTCATCCGGGTAGGGTGGTTGCATATGTCCCAAGTAATCTATATGACCCTGTCGAGTGCGATTAGTTGGTGTGCTGCGTGACCATGTTCGTTTTACCCCCACTCACTGCTATTTTAGCCAGTCTTGTCACTAACTGCGCTTTATCCCGTGGTATCTGTTCGAGTTGGTTGAAATCTATGCTTTCATACTCCTCTTTGCTCCCATAAACAAGCTCACGCCACGCCTTTTCCGTGTGGCTGTCAATCACTCCCACTCGTCTCACTGTGTCGTAAAATGTGGGCGGTAGTGGTATCTTCATTGTACTCAAACTATTCATTATACCCTGTTAATCAGTTGAGTTGGCTAGGATTATATTGTCGACACACCCACAGCTATTTTACCTAAATGAACCACTAACTGTGGTTGATTGGTCGGTATCTTTTCGAGTTGACTGAGATCTATCCTGTTGTACTCTTCTATGCTGGAAGTATTAAGTTCTGAGTCTGCGTCACTTGAAGCGCTCAGGGAATGCTCTCTTTCTGGTACCCGTTCGGGCATTCTTTCAGGTGCACTTTTTGGTTTAGTTGTTGGTACTGTTGTCGTTGCTGTTGTTACTGGTGCTGCTGTCGCCGCCTTAATCGCGTCATTCTTTACCCGCTCCAGTAGGCTTTTCTCCTCCTCCTCCCTTTTTCTATTCTCTTCCTGTTGCTTTTTGTCTTCCTCTCGCCGCTTCTTGTCTTCCTCCTCCCTCTCTTGCATCCGCTTGCGCATTTCTGCCTGGAGCCTGTCGAGTTCCGCCTCTTTGCGCAGTGTCGATTCTTCTCTCTCTTTGACTCTCTTTAGTTCAAGATGGCGATCTTTGTCTCTCTTCTCGCGGTCGCGTTCTCTTTCCCTCTCAATCTCTCTTTCTCTGTCGCGGTAAATCAATCTGTATCTCTCCTTGTCTTTCTCCTTGTCTTTCTCCCTATCCTTCTCGCAAACCCTATCCTGCATACGTTTGCGCTGATCGTGTGTCCTATCGAGTGACTCTTTCTGCCTATCAGAGCGAAAGCTGTGCAGATGGTTGTTTTCGCGCCTACTTTTATCCATCATATGCAGCTCGTATTGCTTCGAAGGAGTTTCGTTGGGTAGAGGGGGTGAGGGGCTGCGCGGTTGTCTATTAATGGTTAGACCCTTGGGTGCGATAGGAGGTAAGGCAGTGTAGGGCTGTCTGTGAGCAAGTGCAGCAGGTTCAGCAGGTGCAGGGTGTGTGTTTCTGTTTGTCTTGGTATTCCCATTCCCTGCATAGCTATTTGCCCGAGGAGTGGGATTCGTTGGTACTTTGATCGGTTTCGCCGCGCGGCGAGTGTGGATTGGCAGCTCTGGACGCTGTGGGAGGAAAGGCGTGTGGTTTTGTTGAGGGGAGTTGTTGGAGTTGTTGCGGTAGTTGGTATTATTAGAGCTGCTTGAACGATCCAATTCACCCGATTGGAAAGTGGAATGTCTAAAGTTAGCTGGATTCGATGGGTAAGTTGGTGAGGTGGGAAATGAAGTGCTAGCGGTGTTTGAAGTGTTTTCAGGGCCAATTACACTATGATTAGGATTATTGTAAACGTGATCATCGTTACTAGTGGATAGATTTGGCAATTGTGCGTATTTGATAGCTTGAGTGACCTGGTGAACTTGGTGAGGGGAGAGCTGAGTGGGTGTGAGAGTGTGTGGCTGATCTGTTGATTGCTCTGTTGATTGCTCTGTTGGTTGCTCAACTGTTTGTTCAATTGGCTGTTCAATTGGCTGTTCAATTGGCTGCTCAATTGACTGCTCTTCACCGCTATCACCGCCACTCAAATCAATGACACCACCGTCACCGAAAGCCATCTGTTTATATCTCCAATCCACAGCGATACCATCAGGACGTCTAAGGGTATGTGAAATAAGTTTATTCTCCTTAACCATTCTTTCCCTTAATTTCTGCTCAATGGCTTGTTTAGTCGATTGTGTTGAGTTTTGTGGCCATAGTTCACAATCTGTGCCTGTGTTCTGTCCTGCGTTAACATTCTCTTCCACAACTGCGCTTTCCACCGGCTCCTCCTTGGCTTCTAATTTCACAGGTAAATGAGGCCATGGGCGGGACATTCGTGGTAGTTATCAAGATGTCTGTATATCATAGTAATATCTATCTTTACAAAATTTTCGTCTTTTATAAGCTCTACATCTGCAACCCAAGTCAGATAAATCTCTTTGTCTATCTCCTGCCCAGCCATTAAATAATTATCAGACGTAGAATTATTGAGCTCAAAGTATTAAATTACTCGCATTCATTAAATCAGTTTTTTTTATTCTTGTCATCACAATATTACTTCATGTGCTGGGCATCAAAGGAGAATGCAATGCACTTACCCTAGCATATTTGAAGCTTCTTTCAAGTATTTTAATGTCACCAACTCTCGGCTCACACACCTACTCATGCCAAAGGACACGCAGCTGCACGATTCTTTTAAAGTTGGTTGTTTATCTACGAACGGACGTGGCAATTACCGGGAAACCTTTGATCCCAATAATCGTGGCATAATGTCCATCGATGGTTTTTGATCAAGTTGTTCAGATGTCAGACGCGTGTTATTTATACCTGTGAAAATTTAAAAGAAAAAATTAATTCATTTATTATTTACTATAAGCAAACACAGCTGCGAGTAGTACCAGTATTATACCAAACAACACGCCCACCACGACTCCCATCTTCATCCCGTTCTTCTCCCTATCAGCACCCCTGTTAACATCACTCATACCACCCAGGCTCACACTACTCAATGGCCCTTCCAATCCCGTGCGCTGTTTATCCTGTGGTGCAAAGAACCGCTGTGGTTTGAGCGCGTGATTATAACGAGGGTGCTGACGACTCTCTCTAGTGCTTTCTATTTCGGGTATCCATTCCATTTCATCATTATCCATTGTTTTATCTTGTTTTCCCTCTGTTTCCCCTTCTCCACGCTCATCCCTCGGCCGGAGTGATGCCTCGCCCTAATGAAAGTTATTGAGGTGAGCTACACCAATATAGCGCATGACCCACAAACACAGGCAACTTCTGCGACTTGAGCGTGTCCATATCCGCGGTGCCCAAGTTGCCCAAGGTGAGGGCATGGTGGAGATTATCTGCTGCTGCTGCTGCGTCTGTAGGCTGAGTAGACGGAGTATCTTTTGTACTGCTTGCAGCCACTCCAGCATATTCACTCCCTCCCCGCCCAACCGTCGACGACAGGTTAAGTTGGCGCATCCCGACGACGCTGATACGCGAGAGGGCGAAAGCCTGGACGACGACTTCGAAAAGTAGCAGGGTGAGTGGGGCGAAAGGGAGAGTGAGGTGTTTAGTTTGCCTGAGCGATACTTGTGACACCCCACTCTCACTCCTAACCTGCAGGCCCAGCGCCAGTGCGAGCACTAGACATGCCCGCTCGAGCCAGACGAGCAGCTGCACGCGTATCCACATCGCCCGCCCACGCACTACGACCCACCCGCTGCGCCGTCGCCGCTTCTGCGCTCGCCCCCACGACGGGTCCCAGCACGCGAACAGTAGCGTGAGTGGGATAGCGAGGGGGTGAGTGAGGGGGAGTGAGAGCGGTAGTGTATCTTGTGCATGTCCATACCCACACACATACCAGTGCTTATAAGCACACCAGTGCAAGCGCCAATACAGTGCATTGTTCAACACCCACGCCGCACCGCGCAGACACCACACAAGATACGAGTAACGTCCGACGGGGGAGTGGGAGCGTGAGTGTTTGAGGCTATTGTTATTGCTAGTGCTATTGTTATTGTTATTGTTATTGTTATTGTTATTGTTATTGTTATTGTTATTGCTATTGTTATTGCTATTCCGACCGCTACTACCACTCCCGCGACTACGCGCGAGCAGTCCACCCAAAGCAGCCGATTTAGCCTTATAATCGCGCTGTTGGATGATCTCATCGACCATGGCCTTACAAGGAGAGCAAAGCGGGGGATAACGGGTCTCAAGCGCGTGCCTATACCGCTGTAGCTGCGCATCGCCGTCGCACTCGTCCTGGTTGTTAGTGAGGAGAGTGTGCACGAGTGTCTGGTTAGTCGTGCACGTACGACAGAGGGGGCTGTCGCTCTCTCTCTCTCCGTTTGTGTGCGCATGTGTGTGTGCATCCGCCGTCACACCACGCCCTCGACCGCGGTAGCGCAGCTGGTGCTGCGTGGCGGCTGTCACGGGCGCGTATACATCCTGGACCTCCCCGTCCTCCCCGTAAGCGTTGTGTTGGTGGCACGAGGCGCATGTGAATGAGATTGCGTGTGCGTGTGGTGTATTGCTGTGATTTACCCGCCGTGGTGCACTTGCTCCGCAAAAGAAACACTTTATCTTGTCTTCTCCCCTCAGCGCTGATTGCAGCGATTGCAGCATGATGTCATCGATGGAAGAAATGGAAAAGTCGTTATTGGGGATTTGTGAGTGCAATACCAGGTATAAAAGTCACGAAAGGGCTTAGCAGAGTCCCAATTCTGCCTACGTAATAAATCATTTCCCCTTTCACTCACATAAGAATTTTTGCCATTTTAAATTTTTACACCTATAAAAAGGCACAACATGCCTCATCTTAACTTCCATGGCTTTTGACAGCTACACCTTTATGCTCAGTGGTAAAGCGTGTAGGATTCCTTTTACATCGAAAAGCTATAGTATTTGGCCAACTGGGCAAAGTTTATGTGAATCTGTCGCATTAGACGTAATCAGGAGGCGGACATGTATAATCATGTATAATCATGTACAATAATGTATATAAACTTTATAAATAATGAATTTTCACTAATAAAGAAATCGTGTGCATTATATTGTATAATGTTACATTTGTGATCACTATCCACTCCCAGCTAACTAGACAATCGAGAGAATAGGAATAGGTTGTTAGTTGCGCCGATTGCGATAGTATCTTCATGTGGATGCCAAGAACCGTGTAGAATCTTCTTGTTGAAATCGATGTTGTCGAGATTGATATCATCCTTCTTATTAAACGACTTTGCGCCTATTTTCTTTGCCTTGAATGCAGACTTGTCTGCTTGTAAGACTACGTCGTTGGTGTTGTCAGGATCGCTGTTATAGATGTGGAAGTAGTTGTCGTAAGAGCCTGTCATAACTTGATTACCGTCGCCTGAGAATGTACACTCAAACTTGTCGAAGATGCAATCATTTTCGTAAAGTTCACATAACTTTGTGCGGAGATGGTCGTGGATATTGATTGTTTTGACTGGCTTGTTATCCATTTTGAGATCCCATATTTTTAGTGTAAGGTAATCCCTAGAGAGAATATACCTGCCATCTTTAGAAAACTTGACATCAGATATGGAAGAGATTATTTCTGAGAAGAAGGATTTGTTTGAAGGATCCTCTTCCTCCTCATACAACTTTGCATGTCGGTCGCACAAAGCCTGATCTCTCATGTCGGCCAATTTGATAGTACCCTTGCTAGAAGAGTACATGAAGAGATTGCAGTGGATCGGGTGGAAGTCAGCAGCAGTTATAACCTCAGTTAAATCTTCCATGCTGTTTGGTTTGATGTCGACTATGTTAAAAGACTGATCAGAGATACCCAAGTTCCATAGGTTGATTCTGAGGTCGTCGGCGGATAAGTAAGATTCCCCGTCACTGTTTATTGCGATAGAGTTTATATGATAAGCGTGTGCATTAGCGTAGACTTTGCGGGGAACAGCAGCGACGATGGTGTCATGATGAGACATTCTCGGTAGCCTGAGGGACTTGGTGGTGGATGGATGAGGAGGCTGCGTGATCTTTGGGAGATTGAGAGACGAGGGTGGGGAAGGGTGACTGGCGCTGAGGTTGTTCTCTGAGACAACCTTGAGTGATTTTTCAAATACCTTCCAAAGCTTGATAGTTTTGTCATTTGTGGATAAGAGGAAGTGGCTATTATTCTGCCTCTTGCACCAGTTAATCTTGTTAATCTTCTCCTCAATCTCCAAAGACTTCAAATAATCAAATTCTGGTTCGTGGGATTGAAATTCAGTATGAAATTTGTACTCGCAGCCTTTTTTCTGTGAATATAGCGATTAGAGTGATTGGAATGCCAGAGCACCCAACCCACAGATTCATTCCTTTCAAAGAGAACAACGCGGCCACCCTTGTCGCCCGTTGCGAGGTAGTCGCCTGTCTGGTCGAATTCCACTGTGGATATTATATCTGCTGTAGGGGAATCAGTCGGTGTCGGTGTGTACGCCTACAACAACGAACCCTCTGTAACTTCCTCCACGTCTCCCTGCGAAATATAAACATGGATCCACTTGCATTTTTATAATGCCCACCTTATCCCCAAAGCACTGTGCAAATCTCCAATTGGAATCCATTTCACGCGTAACAGACTAGATGACGGTGACCAATCAAGAATGAATTTAGTTATTTATTTTAAAATACAAAATAAATCAAGCCAGAAAGCGCGAGTAGGAGTAGATGGGATATACCACTCTTATTTCCCTCGCTTCCCCCATCTTGTGCGCCTTCCACCTCTGTAATTCCACCACTAAACGTCTTCACGCTACGTATCTCGAAATACGCGTTATCGTAGTTTGATGGATCTGGCACTAATGATGCACACTTGTCGTCGTGGTTGGCGTTATACGTCTCACCCGCCCAAAGTCCACAGAGTGTAATATCCATCACTAAATTCTGTTCCTCGAAGTATTCCCTTGGATTACAGCTGCTAGCTGGATAATACGCCATAGGACTTCCTAAATCACCATTATGTGGATCTGGTAGTCGTTCTTAATGCTTTCTGGTATTTCTGCTCTGCTCCAAAACCACATTTGAATACCCTTACCATCCCAACTCATAGCCATAACACCGCCGTCATTATCCGCGAACTGCTTACCGTAAGACCTGTTATCCTTTGATTCGTAAGAGCAGCCTTCATTTCCATTCTTGCGGTAGTAACAGTCTGTGCTCATTACTTGGCCAGTGTAGTCAACGTCAGTGGTGTTAGACTGGGTGCATCCCTCGCGCGTGTGCAACGCAACCCTATTACTCTCCTGTCCATTAACGCCTTCAAAGATATCAATCTCCCCGTCGTCATCTTGCTTTGAGAGATTGTTTAGTGTCCAGAATGCTCCCCAGCTGTTTTTCTCATTTTAGCAAACTGAAACATTTCCTATAAAAACTCCCACTCACACGCTTTCACCGTATGGGAGGTGTGATGCATCCATAACCACCATGCTTCCAATATCGAATGCATCTTTACTGACCAGCTTCACGCTATTACGTCCGAAGGAGGGATCGTCACTGCCATCTGTGAAGTTGTCGACGCGCATAATAGCATTACCTGCGTCATTAACATAGGTCAAGTTTTGCTTCTCTGCGTTTGGTTTGTCGAGGTAGTGTACATTCCCTTGTGTTGTATTATCGATAGCTGAGTAGTTGTAAACCCAATTATCAAAGAAGCTAGCTCCTTGATATGTATTTTGTAGGTTAAGTGTCATTTTTTCTACTTTTTGAGTGTTTCGAGATGAGTGCTGCGATATTCGCTGATTCAACAACGTATGAATAACCCAGCCCTCCTTCAGATGTGATGACGTTTGATCTATTTTAACATTCTTAAATAAAAATCAATAAGATGATAAATAATTACTCGCCCACCTACACTACTCGTTATACTCGATGTTTGATACCAATTTTCAGCTGTCTATATTTGATAATATGTGATAATATGTGTTTATGTGACTATATTTTCATCACAGTGGTGAGAATGCTTGGCCTGTAAACAATCCCGCGCAAATACATGTCAAATAAGTGTCTATAACATCCGACATTCGCCTACATTTGCCTACACTGGTTGTGAAGAAGATGTCACCATCCAATTCGAGTGCCAAGACGACTACCAACATGGACTTGTGCCACGGTGAGTTTGTTTAGAATGTCTAATAGCACACTCACTCCCATATTCACTCCAGTCGAGGTGCAGCTTACGCCAGAAGCTGACGTAGACTTCACCGAGGCGGCTGATGCGGTTTGTCGCGGGTTAGGAATGTTTCAAGTGGCTGTGGAAATACCGAGCGTACACAAATTCACTGATACAAGTAGCGGCGGAAATACCAGCCAGTTATCCACCCACTTATTGCAACATTTAAACAACGAATTACGCACCCAGATTGAGTTGGTGAGGTTCACAGACGATACACACACACTCACCCACACAAACCCACACACTCACTTCCAAGCACACGCATACCAGCTCTATAGCGATACCGCACTCGATCTGCACCACTTAACCGAGGACGATGAGCATGAGCACGACAACGACCAACTCTCCACCGAGAAAGCAGCTTCCGTCCTTGACTTGCCCAGTACTGCGACAGACGGGCTGTGGGATACGCTGGTGTATGACGAGGCGATCAAGCACAATCTGCTGCAATACATCAACACAACGCTACGTTTCTCAGCACACGATATTGATCCGCGAGTTATTGCGTGGAACCGGATAGTTCTGCTACACGGTCCACCTGGTACGGGCAAGACGAGTCTGGCGCAGGCCCTTGCGCATAAACTGAGCATACGTCTCAACACGCTCTATGTATCAGGTCGACTCGTCGAGATCAACGCCCACTCCCTCTTCTCCAAGTGGTTCTCCGAGTCGGGAAAACTCGTGCACGCGCTGTTCGAGATGATCAACAGGCTGTGCGACGACGACGCTGTCTTTGTCACCCTGCTCATCGATGAAGTCGAGTCGCTTACGGGCGCCCGCCAAGCTGCGGTCAACGGTAACGAACCTAGTGACGCTATCAGAGTCGTCAACGCCCTGCTCACCCAGATAGACAAACTTAAACAAAGGAAAAACGTTCTCATCATAGCTACCTCTAACATCACAGCTGCTATTGATGACGCTTTTGTTGATAGAGCTGACATTCAGCAGTATATCGGCAACCCCTCCACTAAAGCTATAGAAGTCATCTTGGGCAGTTGTCTGGCTGAGTTGTTTGAGAAAAACCTCCTCATCGACGACAACACTTCTCTCAACACTATCGCTGTTCTCTGCAAGAAGAAGGACGTCAGTGGTAGATTCCTGAGAAAATTGCCCCTCCTCGCTTTCGCACACACTAAGACAGAACTGCCCACCAAGAAGCTCATTATCGACGCTATGAAAACATGTATTGAGAATAAGTGATGATTATCAAGTTTAATTGTCTATGTATCGTGTGGATGTGAGCGAGCATATTTGATTTGAGTGGCTGAGGATGTGACTGGCGAGCAGTGACTGTCAAAGTCTTCACATCAGTCGCGCTTCTTGCTGCCTTGAGTTTTGTAGTCCTTGTTATCGTGCTTCGCTGCGTGAAATGTTAGCAGCGCTCATCGCAAACTAAGACATTCACATACAGTTTTTTCTCATTTTGGCGTCGTCGTTGCCGCCCTTCTTGCTATCGGTCTGCTGCTTCTGTGGCACAGGCCTCGCTTTGTTGCCGCCATCCGCCCCATCATCAACATCATCCTTCCTACCCTTACCGATGAAGCTTGTTGTGATCAACGTAGCCATCCTTCTTTCCGTCACTCTTGTCAAAATTGCGTGCATCGTTAGCCAGGACACCACTCACATTCCTCATACCGTGATAGCCGCGCTACTCCATCTGACGGTTGGTCGACAATATCGACAGTGGGGCTGCTTCTGCGAAGTATGCAGTGACGACGAGTACGAGCATTGCGATGGTTGCGTTGATTGCGATTGAGTATTTCAGTTGTGTGGTGTGTATGTAGTCTGTATGGAGTTGATACTTGCTACTGTTGAGCATTAAACCGCTTTTAAGCTCTTACAACACGTCCAAATCTCCTGAAAGTGCTGCTAGCTGGGCACTGCAAAGCTGTACAGACTTCTTACGAATATGAAGCGTGAAGGATGAAGATTTTCACAATTTCCAACACCTCAAACACCCCAAACACTCGACAGACCCAGACATTCAGGTATATGAGACAATTTAATGATACTACACAAATTTATGCAGGTGGTATTGTAACGATATAGTGATAATGTTATTACGGTGAGAGAGAACCATCGAGCTGGATTGCACAGCATTAGTCATTTTGAGTTTTCTTGTACAAATTCAAAACTCACATTCGCTCTCTGCATACCCAACCACGAGTGCTTTTGTGGTGGTCTGTCGCTCGCGGGTTCGTCGTCCATCATGCTCGCCACTTTGCTGTGGTTCAGGAACATTTCTTGGCGACGTTTGAGGTGTCTCTTCTTCATGTCGTCCATGGCGAGAGTGAGTGCGTGGACTTGCGACTCTGCTTTGTTAACCCGCTCGCTCAACTCCGTCTCTCTGCTGTGAGGTTTGTGCAGATCGCCCATCAGCGACGACATGTAGTCCTTGTCGCTCTCGGTCATGCCGCGGTTGTGTGCACTTGGTGTTAGTGGTTAGGAGCGCTTTTTTGCGTGTGTAGCTGGTCACACTCACCCTAATGAACCTTCATCTACCCTCTCCATCAACATCCTATTCATCTTCTCGAGCGTCTCCTTCTCGTGCTGCTCCATCCGCCTCACTGTCTCTTTCAGACTGTCGTTCTCTTTGCCCATCTCTAGCTTGTCTTCATCTACACTCTGCCTCAGCGAGTTTAGTATGTCTATCTGGTCCTTGGAAACGAGTGTCACTGCGGGGTTGGTAAGCGAGACACGCGTTAGGTCCACTTGGCTCACTATCAGATTTAGCTCGAGTCAGCTCCTCAGTAACTCCATTATGCACTGATTGCAGCTCCGCGAAGCTACTCTTAATCCTGTCGAGTTGATCCGTCGACTCGTTCAAGCGTTGTCGCAGTGCTGTGACGACTTCAGGGCTATTTGGAGTGTTAGACTGCACTGCGGTGGTGCGCACACTCACCCATCACCCGACCCTTCATCCATACCCCTCCTGATTTCGTCCATTTTTCTCTGCAGATCAAGCTTCTCAGTGAGTTCGCTCATCCAGTCAGCCTCGTAGCGCTCCTTCATCTTCTGGGTATCTGCAAGTACATTCTCGAGCACAAGAGCCCTATCAGGGTCGGTCCCTTTGTCGCTCCTCACCGACTCCAACTCCTTAACCAGCCTTCTTACTTGGAGTTTGAGATCTGTTGTCGAATTGTCGCTCAACTCCAGCTCCAAGTCATCGCTATTCTTTTCATGAGAATGTTGAGTCTGTTTGGATAGTATTTCGTGTGTATCAGCGTGTGTTTTATCCACCTCCATTTCCTTCAACTTCTCTTCTAGCAGATAGACATGCTCCGACGCCCTCAATTTCTCCTCCTCGAGAGCGCTGTGCGATAATCTCAATTGCGTGAGCTCATGTGACAGATGTTGATGTTCTTTCATGCGCTGCGCATGTCTATTCTCGAGATCGACAAACTGGGTCTTGTAGTTATCAGCGAGGCTTTTTGTCGCGTTGAGTTGCTTAGCGTTGGCTTCGAGCGACGCGTTGACATCCACAAGTCTGGCGTTCTGGTCCTCGAGCGATTTGAACTGTCTACGGAGGCTGGCCGACTCCTCCAGCTTCTGTTTGTACTTTTCGATGACATTTTCCGTTTTCTGCAATTGCGCCGCTGCGTGTTTGTTCTCTTCCAGCTGGTCACGCAGTGTAGATGTCTCGGCAGCTTTCGCTGAGAGATCGTCCATCTTTCTATGCAGATCTCTGATAGTCAAAGTGTGACGCTCGCTAGTCGCCTCAGACTCAGCGAGGGAGTCTTCCGACCTCTGCAGCTCGTCTTTGACTCTGACCAGCTCATTGCGAAGGGACTCTTCAGCGCGGCTTGAGATCGGAGACGGTTGGTGATCCACAGCTTCATCGCGCAGTCCAGCAAGCTCAGCGATGGTATCGTCATGCTCTGCTCGCAAAGAACGCATATCGTCTAGCAGTTGCTTGTACGCAGTCTCGATCGACTTCTTATCGTGGGTCAGTGCGGTGTGGGTGGAGAGAAGTGCGTAATAGTCCGAATTGTCGACAGTAGGCTCATCGAGTCTAGTCATGACTGGGGTGATTGCAAGCATCAGCCCCGCACCGACATCCTCACCGAGCTGACCTATGCCTTGAACTACAGAAGGTCCACCAGCGCCTTTAACGGCGGCAATGAGAGCATGCTTCACGAGCTGGACAACCTCATTCTCAGCCGCAGTTGAAGCAATTACACTTAGGTTGAGCGGTGGGAGGTTTGGGAGAAGACAAGTCAAGCTGGCTTGTAAGCGAGTGAGTGATTGTAATTTTGTAGTGAACGTGCTGTCTGTTTCCTTCTTCTGCGGCGCAGGGAATGCTTCTGGGTCACTGCATTTCTCGTTAGAGGACACACGCTGTGACATCACCACTAACACTTTGTTGAGAATCCTAGAAAGAACAAGTCCATCGGATAGTTGTGTTATCTCAGTCACAGAATTCCCATCCAGCACATCCTCGTAGCTGTTTATCCACGCAAGCAGCGATGAAGTCTCTTGAGAAGACATGGTTGTTGTCAACTAAGAAGGTTTAATAACCCACTCAAACCCATCTAAAGATATAATTTATCCATGCAAGAGAAAATGAAATATTAAGACATTTAGAGTTCATCGTGGTGATGGTCGCTGTGTCCACCTTCTTCATACAACTTTGAAGTTATCGAAGACACAAATGCTTGTACCTCCGAAAGCTTGTCTTCAATCTCTTGTGGTTCTGAGTATTGTCCTTGCTCTTGGATCCATGCTTCAGCATCCTTCAACTCTGATTGTAATGCTTGCTTGTCTTCCTTAGACAACTTTCCACCGTATCCTTCGCTGTCGTTGAGTTGACTTCTGACGGTTCCAATGAATCCGTCAAAGTTGTTGCGCAATTCTACCTTTGACTTTTGTGCCTCATCATCAGCAGCGAATTCTTCTGCTTCTTGGATCATTCTTTCAATGTCTTCTGGTGTTAATCTACCCTTCTCGTTCTTGATTTGGATTGACTCTGAACGACCAGATGCCTTATCTGCTGCAGTTGTCTTGAGAATACCATTAGCATCCAATTCGAATGTTACTTCAATTTGTGGTGATCCACGTGGTGCTGGTGGAATTCCAGTGAGTTCAAATTTACCGAGCAAGTTGTTGTCCTTGGTCATCGATCTTTCACCTTCATAAACTTGAATCAACACAGTTGGTTGGTTGTCTGCTGCAGTTGAGAAAATTTGTGATTTCTTGGTTGGCAACTGAGTGTTACGTGGAATGAGCTTGGTCATCACACCACCAGTTGTCTCAATACCGAGAGTAAGTGGGCAAACATCAATCAACAAGATATCGTCAGCTGATGATTCACCGGAGAGAACACCACCTTGAACAGCAGCACCGTATGCAACAGCCTCATCTGGGTTAATGCCCTTTGAGAGTTGCTTACCGTCAAAGAAGTCTTGGAGGAGTTGTTGAACCTTTGGAATACGGGTTGAACCACCAACGAGTACAATGTCGTCAACTTCAGTCTTGCTAACCTTTGCGTCCTTAAGAACTTGTTCAACTGGCTTTAAAGTCTTGCGGAAGAGGTCGTTGTTGATTTCCTCAAACTTGGCACGAGTGAGAGTCTCTACCATATCATCACCTTGGAAAAAGGCTTCGATTTCAACCTTTGTAGATGCTTGTGAGGAGAGTTGACGCTTTGCTTGTTCAACTGCACGCTTCAGTTTACCCATTGAGCGCTTGTTCTTTGAAGGGTCTTGGCCAGTCTTGTTCTTGTATTGCTTAACAAGGTAGTCTTGAACACGGTTGTCAAAGTCTTCACCACCAAGGTGAGTGTCACCAGCAGTAGACAAAACTTCAAAGACACCATCATCGATGGATAACAATGAGACATCGAAAGTACCACCACCCAAATCGAAGACGAGAATGCGAGATTCTTTGTCATCCTTCTTGTCGAGACCATAAGCGATTGCAGCGGCGGTTGGCTCATTGATGATACGGAGAACATTGAGACCAGAGATGGTACCAGCGTCCTTTGTAGCTTGACGTTGAGCGTCGTTAAAGTAGGCAGGAACAGTAACGACAGCGTGAGTAACAGAAGTACCGAGGTATTGCTCAGCAGTTTCCTTCATTTTACCGAGAACCATAGCTGAAATTTCTTCAGGTTGGAAAGACTTATCATCGCCCTTCCATTCAACCTCAATCGAAGGCTTGTTTTGCTTTGATTTGATTGAAAAAGGAAGGTGCTTTACGTCGCGTTTCATGTCTGGGTCATCCATTTTGCGACCGATGAAGCGCTTAGCGTCGAAAACAGTGTTTGTAGGGTTTTGAGAGTACTGGTTCTTTGCAGATTCACCGACGAGTCTTCCTTCGTCTGTGAAAGCGACCCACGATGGAGTAATACGGTTTCCTTGTTCATTAGCGATGATATCGACGCGGCCACCACGGAGAACACCGACAGCAGAGTAAGTGGTACCAAGATCAATACCGATAACAGTTCCTATGAGCCGTGTGAGCTGGATGATACAAAATACCAGCAAGACACTAACCATAATCATTCTCTTGTGCTTGTACGCTAGATAGGCATCCAAGGATTGCCAGGATTCCCACTAGGAGAAGGCTGAGCGTATGCCTGAAATTGATGTTCATTGTGGTATGAGTTTAAGATGTTTGCCAGCGTATCGCGCTACGTAGTACACACTGACACGTCACAAGTGTGTTATAAAATATAAAAATATTCAAATTTCTTTGTAAATGTTAAATGTTTATGTATTCCCTGTATGCTGTGATTCCAGCCTCTCAATCACGTCTACCTCGCCTTCGAGAAGCATCCCGGAAAATCTTCACTTTTGAAGGAATTTGATGGGAATCAAGAAGGTTTAGGATGTTCTGGTGCATGTAGCTGCTACCTAGGTATCTCCGCTCCTCACTCGCTTCCCCAGACAAATTTTTGAAACAACTCAAGTGGGTGGAGTTAGGTGGCGGTTAGATGGACAAAGAGCCACAACCAAAGACCTACAGAAACCCACAAAGACCGTCTATAGATATCCAATGGTCGTCAAAAATAAAATGAAAATTGGCACTTAATTTTTTCCAATCAGCGTCTTCGCCTCTTCAGTGAAAACCACCGGGACACCAATAAAGCCATGGCCTCTAAGATTCAACGCTCCGCTAACGCAGCACGCGTCCAACCAGACGAAATTGAATTATCAGTTGGTCAAGCTTTAATCGACCTCGGCAACAACGTCCCAGACCTCAAGGCCGAGCTCGCACCACTCACCATCTCCTCTGCTCGTGAGGTTGATGTAAAGGGCGGTAAGAAGGCTATTGTTGTCTTTGTTCCTGTTCCTCAAGTCAAGGCTTTCCACAAGGTTCAACAGCGCTTGACCCGTGAGCTCGAGAAGAAGTTCTCTGACCGTCACGTCGTCTTCGTTGCCCAACGCCGTATCCTCCCTAAGCCAACTCGCAACCAAAAGCAACCTCAACAAAGACCTCGTTCTCGTACTCTCACCGCTGTCCACGCAGCCATCCTCGAGGACATTGTCTTCCCTTCTGAGATTGTCGGTAAGCGTCTCCGTCAATCCACTGACGGCAGCAAGTTGATCAAGTGGTGAGTCCCCTCTTTGGATTTTTCGACCGTGTTTTCGTTTAATCGCTGGAGCGCGCTCGAGAATACCCTGATATTCTCCTGCAGAGCTCGCGTGCTAACTATGTAATCAGTTTCCTTGACCCTAAGGACTCACACATCCTCGAGCACAAGCTCACCTCCTTCGAATCCATCTACAAGCGTCTCGCTGGCAAGGATGTCGTCTTTGAGTTCCCAGCTCACGCTGACGTCTAATTGGACCTTGTATGAATGATGCATTTGAATTGCGTGGTACATACTCCTACTTGTAATACAGCTTGATTACCCCATCTGCACCTGCACTAGCAAGCAGCGTGCCGTCATTATTTACCGCTATTTCGTTGACACCCTCGCCGAACAGCTTCCTATGTCCACCACATTCTTGTACGCAAGCGTCATGCGCAACTCCAGGGCCATCAATTTGGCTGAATTTCTCTGTCGACCAGAACCTAACTGAGCAGTCATGGCTAGCGCTGGCGAGTACGTTTGAGTAGGGTTGCAACTTAATTGCAGTGCAGCTGTCTAGATGTGCCATCAGCGTCTCGATACGCTGTCCAGTGGACAGCAGCCACAATCTGATCCTGCCATCCTCGTGCGCACTAAACAGCCTATCGTCGTCCAGTACGACATTGTTGAATTGAGCATTCGCTTCTGTGTCTGCATCGTCCACTACTAGCTCTAAAAACGGCGTGCTGAGATTGGTGAGATCCATCACGATGGCTCTCTGGTCAGTCAATCCAACTGCCACCTTGATAGTTTCCTTCTCACTCCCACTCTCACTCTCTTCGTATAAATCGATCGTCGAACACGGCGTGTCGAGGTTGATAGTGTTTTCCAGCGCACCTGTCTCCTCATTCCAGATCTTCATCGTCGAGTCGCTGCTGACGCTGATGAGCTTGCCTGATTGTGTACACACGACTCCCCAAACAGCGTTTGTATGACCCTCGAAGATCCTCCCCGAGAGCGAATGGAGATCGATAACATCTCCATCCCGCTCCGTCAGTTTCCATTCGCGTATCGTGCTATCAATGCTGGCTGTATAAACTACCTTCTTCGTCTTAGAAGCGGCTATTGAAGTTATTGGTGCGGTGTGAGCGCGCAGATTGACACTGGGGAGTAGCACACTCTTGTCAGTGGAAGGTGGTACTCTCCAATACCTCAAAACCGTGTCATCTCCCCCTGTTATCATCATCGTCTCGTCCGCATTCAGCTTGATGAACACCACAGCGCGGATAGGATCAGTGTGGCTGGTTGTGTGTTAGTTTTGATAGCTCTCGCTTTTATCTACCTCCCCTCCTCCTTTAACCCACCTTCGCAGCGTCTTCCACCACTTCCATAATCCTGTTGACTTGATTGAGCTGTTCGAGCGCATGCTCTCGCTATCTACTTCATCTTCTACTGGCAGAGAAACTCAGTAACGCACAATCTTCATTTCATTCCACTCACCATTTTGTACGTCGATCAATGGAGCTACTTTCAACTGTAACTGCATTTAAATCGTGTCAGTCTGTGTCTCGAATGAAAAAAAAGCGACAATGCATGTCAAGTATATGTAGAATGTAGAATAGGTAAAGATTATTTAATGAGAAGGAGGTGCTGTAAAGCATTTGCTTTTCATTTACTTACATCTTCAGGGTGGTTTGCTGGTTCAACTGCTCCTTCCGTCTGAGGCTGGGTAGATTGCGCAGAATGCTCAGATTTCTCAGCCGCAGCTTCAGCTTTAGCTTCACTTGGAGCATCAGCATTCATTGGATCCTCAGGTTTAACCAGGTTTTCGTCTTCCAATTGCTCTTTGGAAACCTTGGCATCCTCATCAATGGTTTCATTCGTTTTTGTGGTATCCTTTTGGTCATTAGAGTGTGTGACTGGAGTGAAAGTAGCCTCAGCCTCAGGATTATCATCACCGTTTTGTTCTTCCTCTTTATCATTAGCGTCGTTATCTTGGTCAATGACAGTTTGGTCATCCTGATCATCTTCATCGTCATCATGCTCTTCGGGCTCAGTCTGCGTCTTGTGCATCTCTTGCGCCTTCTGATCGAATATGTTGCTAGCGATGACTGGAGGAGATGATGGTCCGGATGGAGTTGCAAGTTGAGCTCGTACACTCTCCTCGTTTTCGACAATTGGGTGTGATACTATTGGACCACCGCTACTCTCATCGATTGTAACTGAGTTGGATAAGCTGTTTGATAACTGCTGATTGATT
Organism: Wallemia ichthyophaga EXF-994; assembly: GCF_000400465.1. NCBI lineage: Eukaryota > Fungi > Basidiomycota > Wallemiomycetes > Wallemiales > Wallemiaceae > Wallemia > Wallemia ichthyophaga. The sequence goes on along the minus strand of NW_008806283.1, from coordinate 239,344 downwards.
TTTTCGGAGGAATTTGGTGACGTTGACTCCATTGGCACAGAATGTGGTAACTTCTCGATTTCCAATCCGTCTACGTCCTTGTATGGTCTACCCGTAAGTGGATTGAGAGTCGATGGATCAGTGAGGTAAGTGATTTCTTCAAGACACTGCTGCAAATACTGTCGACTTTTCGAGCGAGTTTTAGTGTCTTTAGCGTGATTGGATGATTTAAGCCACTGAGGGAGCGAAGAATTGTTGTGAGAGTGGTTAAGCAGAGTATTTGAAGAGGAGAGAGTAGGGCTGTCATCAGATTTCTGACTGTCATCGCCATCAAACTTTAAAGTGGCCTTTTTAGTTGGATGGATAGCTGATGCGTTTGTATTTGAAGTTGTGTTTGTGTTTGTATTTCCACCTCCACTTGCGTTCTTGTCATCGTTCGATTCCCCAGAGTTGGCTGATTTCGGAGAAGTGGAGCGTGGATTCGAGAGAGCAATAAACTTAGCTCTCTCCTGCCTCAAAGCGTATTCGAGCATTTTGACGCGTCGCAAAAGGTCAGATTTGACGTTGTCAGTAGCTCTCTTCTCGCCTTCAAGCAGAGCCAGTCTCGCTCTCATTTCTGCCCTTTCTATTTCCCATTCATTGCGATCTCTCTCATATCTGCTGGGAGTGAGACGTTACACATACGCTCGATAGACCACACGCACCTCCTCCATTCTGATTGCAAGTAGTGGAGTATATTTGCCAGGCTTAGATCGCTGGGCTCAGTCTGTTGCTGTGGCTGCGATGCTCTTGGTATGAGTTGCTGTGGGGGAAGATTGGAGTGCTGTGTCTGCTGCTGTTGTTGTTGTTGTTGTTGTTGTTGTTGTTGTTGTTGTTGTTGTTGTTGTTGTTGCTGTTGCTGTTGCTCGCCGTACTTTGGCTGCTTCTTCTTCACGTTGTAGTACTGCGGCGTGCGCCATACAACGGGATTCTCAGTTTGTGTCGCTGAGTTGTTCATGGGCGTGCTAGACAGAGAAGGGGATGGAGGGAAAGTGGGAGATTTGAAGCTGTAGTGGCTGTAATATCACTCCGAACACGCTTTAACCCGCTAAATGCGCTCCATCTCGCCGTTTCTGGTGTTTGTGCCAGCTCAGAGAGATTTGAGTGGAATTTGAGCGATATGAGGTAGAAAAGGGTGAGCTGGGTATTGAGAATAGCTGGAGTATTCAAGCATGCTATTTGGTACACAACACCGCTCACGATTCCTAGAATGTCGATAACATCATACGCAGGTCTACACACACACGCAGCGCAGACAGCAGAAAACAAGCCAAAGATTAGCAGAATACATTCATTTACACAGCTATCTCCCTCCTCAACTCACACAATATAAACACAAATTTTATTCTGGTAAAAGTCGTAAATCCTTCTTCGACTTCGCTAGCTGAAGGCCAAATTCTTTAGTGGGTGAAAATACCTGCGAGTAGTGCACAACTAATATAGCCGTTTAGAGTGAGATGAGTAAGGTTAGTTGAAGCCTTTTTTTAGCCTTGGAATGGCTCAATTGACGGTGCTCAATCCCAGGTTCAAAACCAAGGTGCGCAGTGAACTCGTTTACAGCTTTCTTTTTTACTCACTCTTCTTCCAGGTAACAAGTTCCGTATGACCCGTAAATATCCCCTTTTTCCCCTTTTTCCCGCTGATTCCCTCCAGTCGGTCTTCCAACTGGCGCTGTTCTCAACTGCGCTGACAACTCTGGTGCAAAGAACCTTTACGTCGTCGCCGTCTTCCACAGCGGTGCTCGTCTTAACCGTCTCCCTGCCGCCAGTGCCGGTGACATGATCATGGCTACCGTCAAGAAGGGTAAGCCTGAATTGCGTAAGAAGGTCATGCCTGCCGTCGTCGTCCGCCAACGTAAGCCTTGGAGAAGACGTGATGGTGTTTTCCTCTACTTTGAGGACAACGCCGGTGTCATCACCAACCCAAAGGGTGAAATGAAGGGTTCAGCTATCACTGGTCGTGGGTTTTATCCTAATTTACTTATATCTATCTCACAATCCTTTTACCAGCCGTCGCAAAGGAATGCGCTGACTTATGGCCACGTATCGCTTCTAACGCTGGTACTGTCGTTTAATTTAAGTCTCCTTCTTTGTTTTACTCATATGCACGATATACAAACAACTTGGTCCGGCTATTTGATGAGTGTGTTATGTGCCTCCCCATCCAAGCCTTCTATGAAAATCTTACTTCTCATCAAAATACTAATATGTATACATTACAACTGCAAGTAGCTCTCTAAAACTTGAATTTATCCTTCCTATTATCCTCTTTATCAGCTCTTCTCCTCTCATCTTTCTTCTGTCGCTTGCCATGTCCTTCTTGAAGTATATCTGTAAAGTCCTCAGCCCTATCAGCACCTGGGACATGCACTCTATTCCCACTACTCCGACTCTGCTCCTCGTAAGCCTGTTTTATCTGCTCATCCGACATTTTTGCCAGCTCTTCAGGATCAATGGCTAGTTGGACATCGCCCGATTTGCGCTTCTTTGAGCTTTCCTTGCCGAGCGTTGGCATGTCATACACCCTCTCTGATCCCATCAATCCATCCACTGCAGCCTGCCTCTCTGGAAGAACTTGATAAAGTTCTCTAGGCGTGTCATCACCTCTTGCACCCTTCCTTAAATCTGTGAAAGCGGGCGTCTCCAATCCAGCGCCTGGCGCAGTAGTAGCAACCGATGCCATACCAGATGGTGTCTCCATACCATCCATCTCCTCACCATCTTCGTCTGGCTGTATCTGATCTTGCTCCTGCTCCTCATCTTCCTCATCCTCATCTTCATCACTCTCTTCATCAGAAGACGACTGCTCCTCTTCAGATAATATCTCCCCCCAAAGACTCTTGTCAATATTGTCAACCGAATCAGGGTTGAATTTTGGAATAACACCAAAGACATCACCGTAGAGAGGGCGATTATACTCGTCAGTCGGTGGTTTGCCCCAACCACCAGGATGGAAGCCCCATTGAGCACCTTCAGGGATAGGATAGTTGAGACCCGGGATTTTGAGGTTGGGATAGCTAGGTGGTGGACCATATCTCTGCATAGCGATGAGCCATGGTGGGGGAGCGAGAGGTGGTATACTGAGTGCCTCCTTGAGCTCTGTGCTTATTTCACCGGGTTTTCTCTCCTTGACATAAGTTTCGAACTCTTTGCCTTCATAATACGTCTCGCCGTAGTCAGACATAGGCGGCTTGGTTTGGAACTTAAAGAAAGCTTCGTGGAGCTTCTGGTAATCGATGTCCATCTTGCCCATGCGAGGCTGGACACGTTGGCGTGTCTTCTGCTTGAGGGACATCTCAGCCTCACGCTCCTTCACTGCGTCCTGCTGTACGCCTATGCCAGTATCTGCAATATATGAGGGCAGCTGAAACGCGGGCTTCTCTATGCCCTTCTTGCCTTCGAGGAAACCACGCTTCTGGGCCCAGTGGGAGGGCACGGGGATTGTGTTTTTGTAGGATTTGAGGTGGATCAGTAGACGTGGATCACGCGATGTCGTGTCTACCGCTTCTACAATCTCAGGTTTGGATACTAGCGACTTGAGCTCTGCGACGGATAAACGGTTTATTCTGCGCTGCTTCTTCTTGGAGAGGTGCTCTTCTTCCTTTTTTAAATCCTCGTCATCGTCATCATCGCTGTAAAGCCATTCATTCTTTGCTGCTTCTTCCTGTGTTGTGTTGGTGAGTGTTGTTTATCATGTGGTTGCGTGAGTTCTTACAGGCTGTGTATCTTCTTGAGGCTGGAATTTAAGGAAGATCTGCTTGTATTCCTCTGGGATATTTTCAGTGTCTATGGATTCCTCTTGTGCGTCTTGTGGGTGTGGCTGTTCTGCTGATTCTGCTGATTCTGCCGCTGGTTCTGCCACCGCATCGTGTGCAACCGGTTCCTCCCCGCTTTTACTCTTCTTCTTTAATCTCTTTAGCTGATTCTTGCTGAGCTGCGACTTCTTCTTGTTTTCAACCGCAGAAGACATGAAGGTGGAAGAGAAGAGATGGGAGGAACAGCACTGCGTGTATACGTGTCTATATCAACGAAAACACTAAATAAAATCCACACGCCACCAGCCAGCCAGCCAGCCACTCCACTGTCCTCACCCGGAATTTTCGATCGTCGACGAATTTAGACTTATTCATACCAGTGGATAAATATCTCAATTTGATAAAACATATTTCCTTAAGCAGCACTATGATCATGAAAGCACTCACAGTATCCTCTTTGCTCAGCCTGGTCGCTGCACATGGCATCGTAAAGCGTGCGTTTATATTGCTCTCTCTGAGACACCTACTCAAATTCCCCGCAGAGGTAATACTCAACGACCAAACACATACAGGACCTTATCCAAACTACGGCGACGACTCGGAGATCAAATCTAAAGGCCCAATCCGTCAAGTAACCAACACGAAGCCAATTAAAGACATTTACTCACCTAATTTGTCTGTGAGTTGGAACTTTATATATGAAAATGATGGGATCCACTAACACAGGTCCAAGTGTGGTCGAGATTCAGTCCCCTCAGAATACAGTGCCCCAGTTGCTGCTGGTACTGACGTAGAGTTCATTTGGAATGGCGGTGAGGATGGTATTCCATGGCCACATAGTACTGGACCAATTATAACATACATGGGCAACTGCAACGGCGATTGTAAGAATGTTGATCCTACAACAATCGACTTTTTCAAAATCTCAGAGGATGATAAGAGACCAGATGGTATGTGGGAGCAGGCGACACTAAAGAATTTCAATACAGTCAAGGCAACAGTACCATGGGATATAGCATCAGGCAACTACATGATCAGACACGAAATAATAGCGCTACACGAAGCGAATATGGTTGGAGGATGCGAATTTTATCCATCATGCATCAATGTGCAGGTGCAAGGAGGCGGAGACGCGTATCCAAGCGATACAGTAAAATTCCCAGGTGGATACAATGAACAGGATCCAGGAATATATTTGCCAAATATGTATGATTCACAGCAAGGCGTAGGTAATAAATAGAGTGGAACGTATAAAGCTAATGAATAATTCACAGATAACAGATTATCAGCAGCCAGGGCCTGCGCTGTATGCTGCAAGCTAATTTCACTTCCTATTCATCGCCACAAATTAACTTGAAATACCTGTAAGAAAGATTAACTCACTTTTTACCACCGACTTTGAATATCTGTGAGCTAGAACGAATATATAAAACAAGACACAACTTACGCTTCTTTATGGCCTCTGCTTTCGCCTTATCGTAGGTCAGCCAGTACACAGCCACCAAAACAACCACCAACCTTCTCATCGGCTTTCTGCTTGTTCTTGAAAGCGACATCATCTTCATCCAAATCCTTCTTATCCTTCTTTGGTGCCTTCAGTGGCTTTGCTTTACCTGCTGCTCTTCCGCTCATTTGGACGTTAACAACCAACGATCATCACTTAGGCATGATGGAATTCCTTTCCAATAAATTCAAAAAATCAAACTCCAAAATTGATTTCAGACTATCTGCCAATGGGATAAACAGAATTAAATCGATATTGGTACACCCAGACGACGTCGATTACTGGTTTAAATTCATTGATTTGATTGAAAATGATGATGATCTTAATAGCTTATTAACCGTTAATGATATTCGCTTGTCTTTATCTGAAAATATTTTCACTTTGATACGTTATTTGGTGTCTCAATTGGATGGTACCACTACGAACCACGCTTTGAATATCCATAGAATCTTCTCCAAGCTCTTCCCCGTCTACTACGATTTAGGCTACTTACCTGCAATGTCTAATGCTATAGACTACAACTCCCTCCTCACCTCCTCCATCAAGTCTCTCTTCCGCCTCAACAACACTTACACCCTCTCGATCTGGGTTAAGGGCGTCGGCCTCTCATCTGACACCCCCAATGACAACAATCTCAACTCTCACAGAGCTCTCATTCTCTCTTCCATACTCGCCGTCTTGTCTCCACCCCTTTATTCCACTCCCCAGTCCATTCTACCCGTTCATGACCAACTCATAGGCTACCTCAATTCGTTAGACAGAAAAATTGTTTTGGTTTTACTTTCTTCTCTACTCAATACCTCGATATCCACTAAACAGCTCAATTATCTCCCACTCACTCCCATCCTATCAAAATTTTCACTCTTATCCATGGACTTGTTGCTTGTACTCATCTACAACTCATCCTCAACCTTTTCCAAGTCCCTATCTAAGCTGCACAGATCGATTGACTTTGATTTCATCCTAACACGCTCCTTGTCTATTATAGATGAGTCTTCCGCTCCCAATTATTCTCTCAAAGCTATATCCAAATCTCACTACATACAAAACCCAAATGTTCTTCAGCTTTGGCTCTTCTTATGGCGTCTCATCGATCTTAATCCGAAATTCAAACTATATCTCTCACATTCAAATCACTACTTATCTATATCAACCAGGTTGATTACGGCTTTGAACACACAGTCACATAATCAGAACTTACTCAGGCTTCTGGCCTCACTCCTTCATTCACTCAGTTTCGATCACAATTTCGGATCATCGCTCGACAACCCAATATCCCTCCAAGATGGCAATCATGGGCTTTCTGATTATTTGGTTAGTACTATATACAATCTAGTCACTAGCTCCATACATCCTGCCTCTTATGACAGTCTTTTGGCCGCATTGGCTAATTTGGGCGGGTACCTCAAGCATCTCTCGCAATTGTCGGCAGTCAGACTTGTATCCATTTATAGAGCGCTAGCTACGCCCCAGTTTCTGTTCGCAAACAAGGGCAATCCGCGCTATCTCTTCTATATCCTTGAAGCATTCAATGGCGTTATCCACCGTCAACTCAATGCAAACCCTTCACTCATCTATGCTTTATTGCTTAACAACGACTCATTCCAGTCACTAGCAAATTTAACTCTGCAGAAAGGTCTCAAGGTAGTACAAGGTAGTAGGGGAAATAGTCTTGATCACGAAAATCCTACGACATCCTCACCATCACAGGTTACATACCCGCCACAATCAATACCAAACGAAAATGAGATGTCTGAGAAAGCGAAAGGCAAACAAGCGGAACGTGTCTCTACATCCATTGATTCGAGTAGATTGCAAGAGAATAAAGTTAGTTTTGGAGGAGATGTTCCGAAAATGATCTGCGACTTTCACACTATCAAGATTAACGATACTCAATTTGAGCCGACAGAGGAGTGGGTGAGGAGCTGGGTAGTGAAATTGCCGCTAGACTCCATTCTCTTAGCTTCTACGGAGGTGGGTGTTTTGCTTCTCTCACTTCTATTCAAATCTGACTTGAACAGCTACTCCCTATCATTCGTAAAGAATCAGTGAGGTCGACAATTCTCTCAGAGTTGCGCAATGTCGACATATCCAAACAACTTGGCAATCAGTCTAAATTGCTAGATAGCTTCCACTGGACAGAAGCGCTGCTGGTGTGGCGTTTGATCACAATTTGGTCTGATATCTACATCAATGCCCTCCCCAATTGGTCATCCACTAGTGTAAAATTGTTTGGCGTCACTGTGAGTTCATCGGTTGTGATAATACAAGGGGTTAACAAAATTTCAGTACCAGAATGGATTACGACAGAGATTTGACAACAAAGTAAATAGTGTAGCTGACAACGTGGGGATAACGAGATTTCTACCATTCGATATTGGTGTTGGCGGGAAGCAGCGGAGTGGAGAATGAATGCGAAAACTTTTTGTAATGCCATTGTGAATACTTTTCATGTAATTTTTCTCTCCTTTTCTTTGTCTCCTCGCAAATTCTTATCTTTGAAATCCACTATTCTGGATTATTTGAAAAAAAGGAAAAAGATTAAATACCATTCAAAAATGGCGCAGATGCTTAAATTGAATGACAACGTGTACTACGAAATACTCAGTAACCTCAGATCGATCGATTTGATGAGATTGTCCATATCGTGCAGATCATTCCACAATTTGGTCAAGCGGCATCTGAGCTTCGTCGGTGAGGGATTTGGTTGAGATTTGAATAATTTGCACTCACTTATGCTTTACAGGCGCACACTGGGATCAATTCGATGTACAACGCGCTCCAGACTTCCCACCTTCTTCTCAATTACAACCGACGATAAATTCAAACGGCGACGATGACTTGAATAACCAGGCTGAAGAGCATCTGCCGGAGGTATTTCCACCTGCATTTGGTCACCATGTGCGTTTATTCCTCTAGTGCATATCATTACACTGATGACATATTTAGACTGCCGTTCAAATACGTAATTTCCTCTATTTGCCTTATTTGTGAGATTTCAGCAATCTCCAAGACCTCGCTAATCCCTTAAAGATCAGTTAATCCCTCCGTATACGTCCTCAACTTGACGACTAGACTATGGGATAGATATTTCCTCAGAATTGATAACCCAAACTATTCCCCAACCCAATCTTATCAGTGGCAACCGCTTATGGCTCCTGTTACCGCGTACAACGACGAAATTTATATTTTCGGGGGTACACTCCACCCCAAGCTGAGCTCGGATCACCCAACCCACGCCACAGCGGCTCTTGATGAAAGATCGACGGGTTCACTCTCTGACATTCTTTACAAGATAAACATCAAAGACTTGTCAATAGTAGAACTTGGAAACTCGAGGCAGCCAGATCGATATCTAAACAGGTTTAGTAAGCGTCCGAGGAAGAGAACGTCACATAGCAGTGAGAGCTATGAAGAGAGCACGTGGCCAACAGCACGCAGAGGCCATTCAATGGCATGTATTAGAGATTTTATCGTCTTGTTTGGCGGTATATGTGACAATACTGTTGGCGACAATGATGTTTTCGTGTATCACATCAAGCAAGATAGGTGGATTCAACCAGAGATAAAGGGAATAGCTCCAGACATGCGGTTTGGACATTCACAGACTGTCAAAGGTGATGATATTTTCTATTTCGGGGGTGCACAGGTGGATGATCCTGTCAATGTGATATTCGACGATCTTCATAAACTGACGTACAATGCTATAGAGGATAATTTCTACTGGAGCAACTACAAATCTCCAGAGGCTTACTCGCGAGCGAGACTCTTGAAGCTCAAAGCAAAAAGAAACATTCAACAGAGCATAGATGAAGATATGCATATTGACGACGGCAACCTCAATCGCAGATACACAGCTACATCTTCGGAAGGATCCATTGAAGATGTCATTACTACTACTGGTCAATCACCACGTGAGAGATTGGAAGCGACGATGATACTCGTAGGCAGTCACAAACTGGCCATCTTTGCAGGAGTGACTATAGTACCTGCGTGGCAATATGATGAAACATACGATGAATACTGTGTGGGTGTGGTTTAGTGTAGAGGACTTGAATTTAACGACCAGATATAGGCGTATAACACGGCAGCGATAGATGTGTTTGATTTTCGGCACAACCACTGGACTAGAATTAACGTAACTGGAAGCGGCTCGGCGGTCAACACATTCATCGTAGAGAGCTGCTGCGCTTATATTGCACCACCAGGGGTCAATGAAGAGCACTACGTGCAGCAGTCGACGGAAAATGAGGCATGGCAGTATATAGTAGTCGGACACAGACTGCATTGGAAGGATTTTCAAGTGAATAGATGTTCTAAAGATAGTCAGTCGCCGGGACATGAATTGATAGTTGACGGTGTGAACGATAATCTACTTAGATTCAAGCATGAGACTAAGAAAGATGAGAATATGAATGGTAGGAGTAACGGAGATCTGAAACTCGATATCGGCAAAACAATATCATCATCCAATTCGTCAATTTCTGAAGAAGGAGACAGGTACAGTGCAATATATGGACCGACAGCGGAGCATGTGAAGGCCGCAGCGGTGGGTACTGTCCAGAAGTCGCCGACGGATGTGCACAAATCGGGAAGTATGATATTGAGGAAGAAAGCAGATGCGAAAGAATCGTGGATGACTTTTTATAGTCGAGACAATCAGGTAATACTTGCATCGACGACGGCAATGTCGAAAGAGAGGGGAAATTATGATTCTCAGTCACCTGATGAGAGTCTCAAGACGGAATCGAGTGAGAGCGTGAACATGATGGAAAAAGGGCCAGGAGAAGGGACAGGAGAAGGAGCAGATGAAAATCCAGATGAAATGGTACATTCGTCTGGACATTCACATTTCCGTGACACAGGATTTCATTCAACGAAAAGCAGGGAGTCGTTTTATCTGACGACAGTAGGATTTGTCAAGTCTTTAGTGTTTAAGAGGTAATATGTGTACATTAATAAATAAAACATTTTCGCAGCTTATCAATTTGCTTTTGTGCGGTCATGGGTAAATCATCGAATAGCGCAATTTTGAGCTTTGATAAGGAGGCATTGGGGAGGAAGCGCCAGAACAAGACGAAGCAGGTGGATGAGATCGTATTCGATGAGGACAAGCGTAGGGAATATCTCACTGGGTTTAGAAAGAGGAAGCAGAAGCGTCTAAATGATAGGAGGGAAAAGGCGGTGGCGAGGGATAAGGAGGCCAAGAAGCAGGAAACCAAGGAGGTTAGTGGGGATGGGTGTGCGTTTTGACTCTAACAAATATCCTCGCAGCTCAGGGCTCATCGCAAAACTGAAGCTAAATCGAATTATGAAAATTACGAGTCTCAGTGGAAAACGCAAGAGGAGGAGGAAGATAACAAGGATAACAAGGAATCCAATAAGCAGCGCGATGACGCCTACGAAGATGATAAAACTTACGCCCAAGTTTCTGTTGTAGAAGATTTTAGCATGGATTGATTGATATTTCCCATCACTGTTCTCCCAGGCCAACCACCAACAACGAAAATTAAGTTTAAACGATTAGAATCGCTTTACATGCTATACAATGACGCTAGTAAATATTAGAAGGGACGTTGATGATAAATTTTACAGGTATAAAATGCCTCAGTTGGTTACAAAAATTGAAGGCAAGGGAAATGGCATAAAGACTGTAATTCCAAATATGTCAGACGTCGCAAAAGCCTTGGCTAGACCTCCAAACTATCCAACAAAGTTCTTTGGTTTCGAGTTGGGTGCTCAAACTACTTTGGACGATAAGAATGATCGGTATATCGTTAATGGTAGTCATCAGGTTGACAGGCTTAGGGAAGTCCTCGATTCCTTCATCGCTAAATTTGTTCTCTGTGGTTCTTGCAAAAACCCTGAAACGGAATTACAAATGTCTAAGAATGATGACATTATTAAGGATTGCAAAGCTTGCGGTAAACGCTCTGGTGTCGATAAGGTACATAAGCTTACCACTTACATTCAAAAGAATCCGCCTCCAAAGAAGAAGAAAGGTCAAGGCGCTCATGCTGAAGCTGCAAACAAGGCAACTGACGAAGTCGAACAAATGGAGAATGACGCTCAAACTCAAGATGATCTCACTGCTAGAATTAACGCTGAAGCTAAGGCTGTCCCCATTGCTGATAAGAAAGCTGACAATGAATGGAGTGTCGACACCTCAGAGGCAGCTGTCCAAGCTAGAGTTAATCAGTTATCTGAAGGTGTCACTACCATCCTCGGACAAGACGGCGCTAACTCTGATGAAGACGGTAACGATGCCCCTGAATCTCAGTTGGCTTTGTGGATTGAGGAGAAGCACGCCGAAGATCAAACCATCAATCCTGTTGATATCCTCAACAAGTCCAGAGATCTGAATATAGAACAAAAGCATAAAACTGTCCAAGTTGTCATCCAATCTGCTCTCACCCAAAACGCTTTCAAGGAGCTTGATGGTATTATTCCAGTCTTGGAACAAATGTGCAAGGATGGTTCTGAAAAGCATCAAAAGAGTATTCTCGGCGGTCTTGAGAGACTCGTTGGTCTCAACTACCCGGAACTTCTTCCTCAGCTTCCTAAACTGCTCATGAAGATCTATCAAGCTGATCTCCTGGAAGAGGAAGTCATTCAGCACTGGGGTACGCATGTTTCTAAAAAGTATGTCGATAAAGATGTCTCAAAGAAAGTCAGAGTTTCTGCCAAGCCATTTTTGAAGGTGAGTATCAGACATTACCTTGTTCACACATAGCTAACAAAAAACTCTAGTGGCTCGACGAGGCTGAGTCCGAAGATGAGAGTGATTAATTTATTTTGTAATTATCTGTCTTACGATTCCATTTCTTGCTTTAAGTATCTAAGTAAATTGCAAGCAGGGTTTAATGTTTGGGGGTGCAGCTACTGTCGCTATATTGACAAGACTTGTATACCAAAAGACTACTCGATGCCTGTAATCGCCGCCAAACATCACTAAAGTTGTCTTATCTATATCGACGCAATCCAATCAACATCAACCAAGTAGAGCACAATGCGCAGCTCTACCTACTAGGTTTTATCTCACGTCTGTCAATGGCTTCATTGCGACCCGATGATATATCACTAATGACCTAAGAGCGAAACCACATGGAAGTGTGGTGTTTGCATGTGAATTTCAGTTATTCAATAAATGCCTCTCATAGATACTGGTTATTCCACTGAGTTGAGTTGATTCAACTCACGCAACAAATGGCCAAGTAAGTGAGAAACCGAACGCAGAGATACGATATACTGACCAATTGAAGAAGATACCATTTCCAACATTTTCTTAGCATATCCAGCATTTTAAATACATCCACACATAATCCCTCCGTTCAATATCCACTGAGTTAGTTTTTTGACCACCACTGATCTCAAATGGCTGATTTACGAGTTTTGATGATCTCCAAATAAAGGATCTTGGCATGTAGCTCTGAATGGTTTCTATGAGGCGTCACCAGAAGCATATCTCTAAGCCTCTAATCGCGCACTGTAGGCCGTCCAGGATTTGCGGTCCGACATCGCTCTAGAGCACCCTGCAGATTAGGTATGGAGATTTCAGGAACTTCATCGATAGAAACAAACAATTTAAGCTGATGAAAACCGCAGTAGTCAAGAACTCAAAAATGCTGGCCCTTCTAGACGTGATTTACATTCTCCGACAAATAGCGTCCACAGGACACGATGGTGGCTACAGCGAAAAAAATTTATCACTCTGGACCATCGCACGGGTATAAAAGCAATTCATGCAAAGGAAAGTAGGGGTCAGCTTAATTCTGAAATCGATGGTTTGGATCGACCAAGTGCATTCCGAGATTCCAAAAAATAGGAGTGTGAAGGCGATTAAACTATTTTGTACCAAATTACGATCCCGAAACAATTTTACTTGGCTTAAAGTGACAACGCTCGCGCGAAGATTACAAATACCTTAATACTTCCAAAGAGCGTGAGCTTGATTACAAACCCTACTGGAATCCCTAAAGCTAGATTATTAAACCATCGTGGCCGTGCTAATGACATCATCGATGGACAGCTCCATCTTTGCCACAAGTTTCGATAACAGAGCTGTGAATAGAGCGAATTGTGTAAATTGTCAAAATTATCCCAGATATTTACTTTCAAATGCAATCATGCGCAAGCTGATGACTAATAAATCTATTACAAATCCAGTTTAATTACTTTCTCCCTCTACCATCAACAATCATGACTTTGACTTCACGCTTAGTTTTATACACAGCACACATTTGCCCCTTTGCGCATCGTGTAGAGGCTGCGCTGCTGCAAGCCGGTGCCAAGTTCGAGAAGGTGGAAATTGATTTAGAGAAGAAGCCAGAATGGTATCCTCAAATCAACCCAGCTTCCAAAGTTCCAGCGCTTGTTATAGACAAAGACAATCACCAGAAAGACATTTCTAAGATTCCAGAGAACGGAGTGTCGATCAATGAGAGCTTAGTTTTGTTGGAATTGGTTGCTGATCTCTATCCAGATGCACACCTCCTTCCTCATGGCTTGGTGAATGCTGTCAACCGGGCCAAAGTACGTCTGTTCATCGAAGCAGGCGGCTACTTCAACTCTCAATACTTTGCTTGGTTGTTCCGCGGCGAAAGTTCAACGAATATCTTGCAAGCTATTGACGCACTCCAAGCTCACCTTCCAGAAACCGGTTTCTTATTGGGAGACAACAAGCCAACAATTGGTGATTTAGCATTTGCACCATTCTTTGTCAGATTCAAGGACTTTGCTGAGAACGCAAAAGAAGATGTTTGCGATATCGCAGGCGCAAGGAGCGTGCTTGAGACACTCAAGACGGAGAAGTATCAAAAGTTCAACAGATACGTTACAGACTTGCTTGATTTGCCTTCTGTAAAGTCCACTACACCAAGCGTAAGTGGTTCGCTGCCACTTCCACTTTACTCACAGCACTACAGCCAGAATTAAATGTTGAGAAATTTACCAAGAAAATCAAGATAATGAGGGAATCTGTAGCATAATCTGACGACGACTGATTTAATTTGATTTGATTTGTGCCTAAATTGACAAAGCTATGAAAAAATAAACCAATTTTCCCACCATATCTTATCGTGGTTTCCGACTGTGATCCCCCATAAACCAGAAATTGAGGAAATCCGTGTGAGATTTCATGAAGGGTGTGCGAGTATGCCTCTTTATTAATTTACTATGTGTATTAGTCACATATGGCTTGGCTTACGGTAATACACAAGCAGAACTCAATCAGAGCTACAGCGTTGAGCTTGAGCAAGTCAATTTGCCGCTAAAGCTGACAAAGAACAGTGAAAAAGTCAATGAGTTCAAATTCTGGGGCGTCAATGTCTACGACAAGCGAAGTAGTATGGATCCATTCGATACCAATAACCCATCCATGCCTCGAGGGTGGGGGACTAATCATGCCAACGCATCCTACCACAAGAACAGTGAGCCACTTATTATTGGTATTAGTGTCGTACTCGCTTCCGTGATAGTCTTCACAATGTTCGGGACTATCGTGTGGAGGCGGCGGCGGAAATCCAAATCCCGAACTAAGCTTAAAAAGAGCGAGAGTGGTTTTGATGGCGATCAGGATGAGCCTAAAAGTACCACCTCGTTTGTCAGGAAGCGGAGGAACCCGCTCAAATACCTTAAACATAGGAAAGGCAGGAAAATACATCATGTGCCTTCTCTCCGTTCCATAATCAGCCCATCAATCAACAACAACAACGATAACGATAACGAGGAGGAGAGAGGCGAGTTACTCAGTCACGACACAGGGAGGAATCGAGCTAGCGAGGGTGATGATGACAACAGTCGGGGACTTGGGGGAGTTGAGCAAGCTGAGCAAGTCAACCAAGAGACTTTGACTCAAATTCAGCCACGTCAACGCAATGACGATAATGAAAATGAGCACCACGAGCACCACGAGCATCATGAATCGCCACCTCCATTCCCATTAGACCGCGACACAGACTCAGGCGCACTACCAGCTCTACCTCCGGCATACAGACCTAACTCGCAAAGACCGACAACATCAAGACGAGCACCGAGTACGACACGCCAAACGGAAAAGTCACGCTATATTAACAGTCGAGGCAATAACGATCTCGAGGAGCTGGAAGAAACGCCAGAACCAGCGACGAGTGATAGTGATAGTGAGAATGACAACAGTGCTCATCATCTCACTGCTCATATTGCAATTGATGATAAAGATCATTTGCGGAATCTACATATGGCTTCTTCATCGCCATTTGGAGATGACGAGCAACGGCGGCATGATGCATCAGTTCCAGTGGCTAATGTTGACGGTGATGGCTATGAGACTGTGGAAGAAGGGTTTTGGAAGCAGCCCGATCATGATAATTCCGATACCAAGAAGAAAGATTTAATGCCTAGTTTACCACTTCCTCCTACCGCATTTGAACCGACGTTCAGTCCATTTGATCTACCTTATTCTGATGTGAGTTGGTTTCGATGTGGTAAAGCTTTACTAATAAAATCTGCAGGAGTCGAATAACGATCATATTATACCACCTGCGCCGTCTGCACCGCCTCCTTCACACAACACTCGAACGATTGAAGCAAGTGCACCGCCACTTGAGACTGACGACGGCCATTCACAGTAATTTTACTAGCAAGGATATTTGTATAATTAGATAGATATTTGTATCATGAAGAGTGATATAGTATGTACAAACTGTACACAGAAAGGGTGAATGTATAGAAAGAGTGTTATGTTCCGAAATGTTTTGTCTAATGGAATTGGGCTTGTTTCACGATAGAATCGCGTTGAAATGAAATGTTAAAGCCTCAAAGTCGCTGCTGAGTGAGATGAATATCGTGTCTACTGATAACCTGCTTGATTATCTCCTCTTCAATTTCCTTATCGTGGGTATTTTCACCAATCTCGACAAAGTCCTCACTGAATTGACCATCCAGCTTCCTTTCAACCAGAGCTACTTTGTATTTTCTATTCTTAAGTTCATTAGCGATAACGAGATGATGCTCATACTTTTCGAGAGCACCAATAGCTTTAGGTATTAAGAGTGAATGTTCAGTTTCCAATTTAAAGCTGACAATGAAACCCTCCGGAGTCCAATCCTTAACGAGAGAACCGAGTATTTTGGGTGTTTGATCCATCTCTATCTGCAAGCTACCCTTTTGTGACTGAATTTTATGCTCGTAGATTTTCTGCGTTGGTATAAAGAAATCACTGACTGCAGCAGCGAGGTAATAGAGGGCGCTCTTTGAACAAGATTTCATAGCCATACTCACATCCCGCAACAAGAAAAGGTAATCGGCGATAGTGACGAATGGGAGACTAAATAATCTATCTTCGCAGACGACTTGATGGTGATTGCGGAGTATGTTGAACATTTCAGGTGTCTTGTTTCTGTTCACTGTGATTTCATCATCGGGGGATTCCGGTAGATTGAGTAGATCGAGGAAAGGGTTGGTGGTGTGACTGAAATGCTTAGTGTATGGCTGGAGAGAATGCTGGCGATGCATAAATATAACTGCATAGCGTGGATCGTTAAGGAGGTATTCCGCTGAAGTCGCTCCACGCGTACCAGCGCTAAAATTGTCGAGAAAACGCACAGTATTCTTCTCAAGCGGTACTGTAGTGCCACCAGACTATATTAACACCCTCAGATGTCTTATCCGATATGATGTCAATCTTCACTTACAGTTACAAGAGCTACTCGACGGTTACGTGAAATTTGTCTGTCTATAAACGCAGTCACAGAAGCTAACTTCTCGGCGTGGTTTGCTGGTTCTGGCTGTGTGCTAAAATATGTCTCGGCTGAGAAATCCATGACCGTTTTAAAAAAGAAGGTAGATAGCCAAGTTGGAATGAAATTCAACTAACAATTAAACTCAATTTAGACGCATTGTTCAACCATTCGTGCAGCTCCTCATCCGTGCTAATCTCCTTCCTGTCAAAGCTGCTGCTGTCATCATTCGACCATATCCGGTTAACATCAACTCCGAAACGCTCCCTTATCTTGTCCAAAAGGCTATCCAACTTGAGATCGGTAGGTGATATCCGCAATGCTATCAAGTCACCTGTGGGTTGGTGTAGTACTTTCACTTTCATCGCGCTGGTTGACATTGTTGAAAGTGTTGACTCGGATGCGAGTTTAGGTAGTGCGCTTAGTGAGCTGTCGACAGATGCCGATACTGGTATGTCTTGATGTTTCTCTTGCTCCTCTTCGTCTTTTTGTTCTTCTTGCGCCACAGCTAAATGGTGCATACTCTCAACCAAACCGCCGTTAATTGATAAACTTGATGCGGATGAGTGTTTGGGTTGGGCATTATGCAAATTGTGCTCAGTATGCTCCTCAGCATGCTCGGCGTATTCACCAACCTCGCCAATCTCACCCATTTCACCCTGCTCACTTCTGTGGCTCACCTCCCTATCGCCTGGTCTGACATCTAAGAAATCCCTAAAAAGCTCGCAGCTAATAATATGCTGTGGGAGAGAAGACAATTCGTGCACATATTGATTGAGCTCTAGTCGTCTTCTCACTATAGACACCTCATTGAGATCATGCGCTTCTATAGGTCCAGGTAAGTAAGGCAATATACGCGTCTTCCCCTGTCCATCTGCTGACACTCTCCTTCCAGCTTCAACAGGGAAAGTATCAAGCAATCTTATCTGGAAATCGTAGAAATCTTCGTATAGTCTGAATAGAATCATTGAGCGCGTGTGATTAGTTGGTATGAAAGTCGCGTCGGTTGTATCAGCTTCTACGAAAACAATATTGAACTGGAACCACGTCACTTCATTCTCGTGATAGTGGGAGACAACGGATGATTGCAATATGCTAGTGATGGATGGTGTAGTTGCAGGTGGCGTGGTTGCAGATGGCAGTTGAGATGTAGATGCTATTTGAGCGTTTTCAGTGGGTGATATAAAATTGGTACTTGGATGAGTACTTGGTATGTTGTTGCTGCCGTGTGAGACACCGTGAGGGGTGGAATTCTCCGGGAAAGAATTTTCCTTGTCGTTGTCTTTTTCATCTTTGTGTCTGTTGTCCATCTTGTTAAATTCAAATCTTCCAAGCGGAATCGAAGCTTTCTTGTAATCAGCGGCTTGTCGCTTCCAGTCTTCAACTTTGGGGATAACAGCAGATCTCACGATTGCGTGTGTATCTAGTGGTTGATTACTCTTCTGGTCTCTAATCTCGACAAATGCCACGGGGATAAGACCGGGACCTCCGAGACGCATGATGGGTTTAGCGACGAACCACTCATGGTTTGATTGGGCAATGACGATGATTGGTTCGCCTGCTTTTGCGCTCAGTTCGTCTGGTCTCTCTGCGAGAAAATCGAACTGGACGACGGCGTATTGAGTGGAGGGCTTTGAAGAGTGTGAATTGGGGTGTGAGTGTGAGTGTGAATTGGGCTGATTGTGATGCTCGTATGACTGTCTATTGTCCACACTTACGCCTCCTCTTTTAAGTGGCTCAAACAGGTAGCGTGGCACAAGACCTCTTGTACCCTTAAGTGGGTCGTGTGCTTCATAAAACTCATCGCCGCCAATTTCTAGACTTGGAACGTGGTAGAATACTCCAGCATCGAAACTCAGTTCCCCGGCTTTCTCCGCCCTATACGAACCAATTGCCTTTATGACAAGTTGAGGTGGTTGCAGCACTGCTATTTTTGGTGATATCTGTTGCTGGCTATGGCTAGTGCTATTACTTGTACTACCGCTATTTGTCTTATCCTTATTGAGTGACCTCCTCAGGCTTTTCATTTCGGATCGGCTTCTTTGTTGGTTGTACGCTGTAATGAAACGCGACGCACTGATCACCGATGTTGCAAAATATATTAACTTATATCAATACTGGTACAAGGTGCATATCCGCTGCTTTATATATATGTCTATATCCTTATATATATGTGATTGTGTATGTATCCGTGTGTCTATATCCCTTTGTGTGTGCATTTCTCCTACTCATCCGGTGAATCAGGCGTCAGCGCACCGTCCTTCTCATGAAGTCTATAAAGTACTTCAGATTTAGACTTGCGCATAACCTCCGCTCTTCTCCGGGCATCCTTGAACCCTTTACCCGCAAAGACATCCTGCACTTCCTCGAGGGACAATTTGGTGAGATCTGGGTAACAGAAGATGACGAAGAGGGTTCCTAAAAAGCAGAGGCCAGCGTAGAACCCGAAAGCGCCTGCGGCGGTTATAGTGTTGATGAGCGAGAGATAAGTGAGCGATATGAGTAAATTGCACGACCAGTTCGCAGCAGTAGCGAGAGATGTACCGATACCGCGGTACTCGAGCGTGAACAGCTCGCCCTGCTGCCATGGTACGTTACCCAGTCCAACGGCGTAGAAAAGGACATAGAGCACAATCGCGACCAGCACCAGCGCAGACCATACCCTCGGATAGTCGTGTCCGTCTACGAAATGCCCACCTGTCTCTTGCGTCAGGAAATGGAAGCAGATACTGGCGAAAGTTAGCGAGACGACTAGCATAGGTGCGCTAATAAGCATTATTCGACGCCGACCAATCACGTCAATATACTTGAGTGCGAAAAGCGTACCGAGGAAATTGGTCCCGCTGACAATCAGCCCCGTTGCGGTGGGCTGGTCGAAACCGATCTGCGCAAAGAGAGTCGAGGAGTAGTACATCAATGTGTTGAAACCTGACAGCTGCTGAAAAGCTTGCAGACCTGCTGCGATAACGGTGACTTTAAGCACGACAGGTTCGGTGAACATTTTTACTATTCGCTTATGCAGTGGAATGCGGTTGGAGATTTCGAGCGACTCTTTTACCCCCTGTTGGAGGACATGCAGCTTGGCCGTCATGTCCTCTTGGTTGATGTATGGGTATATACGGGCGAGCACCTTGCGCGCACCCTCATCCTTACCGCGTGAGAGAAGAAAGCGGGGGGACTCTGGTAGCCAATGCAATGCAATGAGTTGGAGTCCAGAGGGAACGGCACACAGACCAACCATGTACCGCCACCCGTCGTCAACATTGGCAAAGGCTGCACCGATAGCATATGCTATCACCTGACCGAATGTGAGGAATGCACCGTTTACAGTGACAAGTCTTCCTCGCAGCCTAGTCGGAGAGAGCTCGCCTATATAGAGCGGCGCAACACATGAGGCCCAGCCGACGCCGAGACCGAGAATGAATCTGCCTACGATCATGGTCCACACATCCTTAGCACAAGCTTGTACGATGGCGCCGACGGTGAAGAAGATGTCTGCGCCGGTGAGAGCGAGTCTTCTGCCGATGATATCTGCAGCTATACCCGCGCATAGTGAGGAAATGAGGGCCCCGAGAGTAGTGGCAGATGTAATGAGCTCCTTGTAAGTATCTGTTAAAGGCTTATCGAACGCATCATCCATTTCAACCAAAGCACCCGATATAATCCCCGTATCGAGACCAAATAAAAGGCCACTAACGGCAGCAGCGCACTGTGGGGGAATGAGATGCGTCTAGCAGCCCAGCCACCACTAACAGTAAGAAATACTACGAACGGCGTTACTTTCTCCTCTGCTTCTAAATTAACAGCGAGTTCATCGTCGTTGAGTTGGTTGCCCTCGTAATCCTTATCGTTGAAATCTATCACATTCCTATCTCGATTGTATGTTGAAATATAATTCGTTTTCTTATTTTCATTTTCCATGGCGGGTGTATGGCTGGCTGTTGATAACCACACCAACACCGGCCGGCGATTCTTCTGAAATTTCTCACGTGCGAGCATTTAATTTATTTTTCATGTAAATTATAGTACAATGGTTATTTTATATAATCCTCTATATCAATATACGCCGCTTTACCATCTCCCATGAGTGCAGCCTGCGAGACAGATGCGCCAGCTTGCCGGACGACGAGTTCGAGTGCGCTCTGATTGGGTTTGCCTTGGGCGTCTGTGAGTGGTGGTGTGAGTGTGAATATGATTTAATTTGCTTGGGTTTATGTCATTACTCACCATTTATCGCCATCTCTACCGCATCCCACAATCTTTGCCGCTCTTGTGTGTCGAACAAATCGAGTGACTCGCGCGGCGCGATTTCGATATGATCATGCGCTACTAACGCGAATGCAACACGCATCCTTTCCTGGAATTCTGGATACGTTTGCGGTGGATATTTGGCCTGTAATGCTCTTCCTGCAGCGAGTGCTTTATCGAGTGGACTGAGATGAGGTGCGGGGGAAGGAGCGCGCATCAGATCAGGATGTGGCAACTCTAGTGGTGGAATTTGTGGAGGAAACACGGGCGATTGGAGCATTTCCATATCTTCCGAGGGAGCGTCTGTGGTAGATGTGGTGGAGTTGGCGATAGTATTTGCATTCTTACCCTTACCATCTTCACCCTGGTTACCCTCCTCACCATCATCGTTTACATCATCCACATTCGTCGTGCCATGCGCCTTAATCACTAGCTCGACAAACTTTCTCAGAAATAACTCGAACGCTAATGTGGTGTTGTCGATCAAAACAGCCGGCCAGCGCGCACGTAGTTCAGACATGGCGAGTTCGATATCGCCTGCGAGGATTGCATTGCGTGTGCCTCTACTTGCATTAGCTGCTTCATCTAAGGAGTGAAGCCAGTGAGAGTGGGAGTGAGAGCTTGACTGAGATTGATCTACTTGCATTGCACCACTAAAACCACTAGCAACTCCACCTATAGGCACTTTACTCCCCTTATTCTCCATCTCCAAAGCCTGGTTAAAGGCACGTGCAGATTGTGCATACGAGGAATGAACAAGATACTCCATCACAAGCTCACCCATGGGCAAACTAAGATCATCGTCTTGAGCAGAGCCATAAGTGTAGCGATCACCGAGTACGCTGCGCATTTCATCGGGTGTGTGGACAAACTCGACGTTACGTGACTCATTATCGACACGCCAATCAACGACGCGGTTGTCGATCTCTTGTGCGATAACATCCCACTTCTTACGCTTAACGTAACCGTCAATATCGAAACGGAAGGGAGATCTAGGGTCGATACCAAAGTTTACAGAGACAGACTCGTTATCGGAGCGTAGACCGATACAGGGGTAGATGTCTGGACAGATTTGAGGAGAAGGGAGAGGGTCTGGGGCGTATGCGATGAAGGTGCCGTTGATAGTGTAGAAGGATTTGTTCTGGGTAAAGTCGAAACCCATACCAATAACGCTGCCAGAGGTTGTAGAGTACTCAGGACCAAATTTAGAGCCGTCGCTTGCTTGGGCAAAGAAGCAGCCATCGTCGCCGTGATAACCCCATGAACAGGACTCCCAACCGGGCAATCTGGTTAGTTTGAACATCTTATTACCGTAGCCAATGGAGATATAACCCTTGTCGCCCCTATTCAGAATTTCAAACTCCAAATAATAGATGCCGGAACATCTAGGAACGGGCTCGTTGGCTCGGACAGCGGCGGCATCCTTCTCGTTGCCGTCAGCAGGACCAGCGTAGGTTACGCAAGTGCAGGAGTGGTTCAGGTTGAGTTTCGAAGGTCTGCAATTTTTCATGTCAAGCTGCGAGGGAAGGAGGGGGAGTTG
Organism: Wallemia ichthyophaga EXF-994; assembly: GCF_000400465.1. Classification (NCBI taxonomy): domain Eukaryota; kingdom Fungi; phylum Basidiomycota; class Wallemiomycetes; order Wallemiales; family Wallemiaceae; genus Wallemia; species Wallemia ichthyophaga. The sequence goes on along the minus strand of NW_008806283.1, from coordinate 216,563 downwards.
GGCGTGGGTGTTTGAGAGGAGGAGGTAAGGGGGGATGTAGCTGTTTATTGGGTTTTGTGGGCCGTCATCACCGCCACATTTAGCAGTGGATTGATTGTAAGGCGCTGTCGTCATAAATAGCTGTGACGTATCAGAGAGGCTACGGAGATGGCCGGGCGTGGCGCGCGGAGGCCTGGAGATGGTGGATCGGCCGGCATTGTTCACTCTCCTCGTAATCGGGATCCCTGGGATTGGATTTACCCAGCGTCTGTTTTGATCCATGGCTGTTTAAATTGAACCATGACTTACGGCGTAAATGATTTTTAATTTAAAGTGCAAAATGGCCTAACGTTTTATTAGCAGGAAGTAAACTTCTTCCCGGGAATCAACACCAGTCTGCTCCCACTCCTCGGTGTCCTCTCTCTGATATCTTCCGGGTTGATGGCGTTTAGCTGGTATTCGTCCGTGTATTCTTTATCTCCGCATACCCTCTAACCCCGCTTAGAAACTACAAAAATTTCACAGCCCAATTTTACTACGCTTTGTTATCTTCACTCTTTCTCGGTGTGGCTGTGGTCAGTATATTGAACGCACTGGGTGTTTATGTCTAGATGAGGCTCAATAAAATCATTTTTAATTCATTTAAATCGAGAGTTAAGATTAATCTCCCGAAGCCTGGTCTGGGTGGTGGTGGTGGTGGTGGTGTTGTTACTCGGCTATCGGATCCTTTCAGCCCTATCAACACCGGCAACGCAGGCAAACCAGGCAATCCAGGCAATCCAGGCACCCCAGGAACTCCTCTCATCACTCCCACTCTCACTCCCACTCTCACTCCCTCTCCCCCCACTCCACCCGACCCGTCCGGCTTCCATCCCTCCCACTTATCCTCTGATCTCCTCAAGAACGTCATCAATACTATCAACGCCCACCCAGATACCCTCCTTCTCACACGCGTCGGTGGCTTCTACGAGGCTTACTACCACCACGCTCTTCTCCTCTCCAAACTCCTCGGTTTCAGCGTCGGTGAAAAATCGTACAACAAGTCTAAATTCCCTATGGCTGGCTTCCCTTACTACCAGCTATCAAAACATCTCAGATCTCTAGTCGTCGATCACTGCCTATTTGTCGCAATTAACGATCAATTCTACAACCACAAATCTGGCTCTTTTGATAGGAAAGTTACACGCGTTATCTCCCCTGGTACTCTCCTAGACGAGTCATCTCTCAATCCCACTACTCACAACTTCATTGTCTCAGTTGTGTCTCACCCTGAGCAAGACCAATTCGCTGCAGCTTGGTGTGACATTTCCACCGGTGACTCTTCAACTGCGTCATCCAGCTTATCTGATTTGAAGAGCTATATTGCACGTTTATCCCCGTCTGAGATTGTTTTTGATGGTGGCACAACGACTGCAGAAGCACACAAGTTGCGACAATCACTTGGCGCACACGACTCCATCATCTCATACAGTCAACCCAACGCAAACCCCTCCGCATCCACCCACACCCAATACACTCCCCATGAACACACAGCCATATCACTCCTCCAAACGCGTCTTCAGGCGTCGCTAATAGACGACACGCCATCTCTGCAACCTAAGCGCGAGGAAAAAGCGACATTAATGCTCGACGCGCCCACGATTCGCGGTCTAGAGTTAAAGACGACGATACGGTCCAACCGCACTTCAGGGAGTCTGATGAGAGCAGTGCGCCGCACCATCACACAGCCCGGCCACCGCCTACTAGAACAGTGGCTGTGCGAGCCTTCTGCTGATCTCTCCGTTATACGCTCTCGCCACGCAGCCGTTGCCATTTTCCTGTCGCGCACACAGCTGCGGAGAGACGTGCGCGCTTTATTACGTGACACTCAAGATGGTCCTCGTCTTCTCCAGCGCGTGCTCCTCAATAATAACTTCACTCCCTCCCTCCTCCTCGCTGTTAAGGGCGTTATTGAGAAAACGGAGGAGGTCGTCAGGCGTATTCGCGCCGAGTGGGTGCATGAGCGTGGGCAGCAGAGTGGATGCGTTAGTGAAAACAATTATGACAACGACGACTGGCATGCTCTCCTCACTCTCACTGAATCCCTACACCCCCTTATAACCTTTGCGGAGCGCATCGACTCGGTTATCATTGAAGACGGCCTGCGCGCCAAGGAGGCGAGTGAGAGTGAGAGTGAGCAGCGGGAGGAGATACAAGGTTTGCCAGAAGAGAGGGAGAGGGAGAGGGAGGCTATCGAGAAGGATGGGCGTGAACGCAACGGTGACAACTACCACGACGACCTGAAGCGGTCGATAGCACCAACATACAGCGCTACAATAGCGCGGCTAAACAAGAAGCTCGATAGGTTATACGGCGAGCGAGCCAAGTTGGCGAGAGAGGTGCGTGGGGAAGTGCGCGCGAGCGACCCAACGCACGTAGCACTGCGGTCCAATCAGAAACTAGGCCATTACATAACAGCGCGCAAGAGCAGCTTGAAGGCATTACCGGGAGCATACCAGTTAATAGCGAGTGGTAAGTCTACAGCCACGTACGCTCATCCTCGATGGACTGCACTCAAGTCTTCCATTGTGGAGGTATCCGAGCAGCTCGAAGGAGCTGAGCGTGAGGCTCTCACTGGACTTAAAGGGGAACTGGCGAAGGAAAGTGAGCGTTTCCGCGCTAATACCCACCTCCTTGCCCAGCTAGATGTGTTGTGCAGTCTCGCGGAGCTAGCCGATGAGCGTGCATGGGTGCGGCCAGCCATGACGGTCGACCGTGCCTTGCATATCTCACAGGGTCGCCACCCTGCTGTCGAAGTGGCTCTGCAGGACTCACTCAATAGCTTCACGCCGAATGACGTGCTTATGCAAGATGACTCATTCGTTTGCGCCATCTTCGGTCCTAATATGGTGGGTCGGGTTGCTTGGAAGGGTGCTCAATTTCTCAGATGCCCCTCTCATACCCCCCTCACTCCCTCTAACACACATACAGGGCGGAAAATCCACTTACTTGCGCCAGAATGCTATCATAGTCGTGCTCGCACAGGCTGGTTCATTCGTGCCTGCGACCGCTGCAACGATCGGGGTGGTAGACCGATTATTTTCGCGCATTGGCGCGAGCGACGATCTCAGTGCGGGGCAGTCAACATTCATGGTTAGTTTATTGAGCGGAGTGCGCGCGTGCGTGACGACTGAGACTGACGCAGACTACAAATACAGGTGGAGATGACGGAAGCTGGGGAGATATTACAGATGGCTACGCCGCGCTCGCTTGTGATCATGGATGAGATAGGACGGGGTACCACCTCACTCGATGGACTCGCACTGGCTTATGCGATTGTGGTACATCTCGCACTGACTAACAAGTGTCGCACTTTCTTCGCTACACACTTTCACGAGCTGGATGATATGCTCGCGGATACCCTTCCTATCCAGTATCTCAGCACTGATCTGGTCGATGGCGGAGATGCATTCAGGTTTACGTATACACTTCGAAAAGGTGTTTGCAAAGAGAGCCATGGCATCATCGTCGCTAGACTCGCCGGTCTGCCGATTGAATGTATTGATAGGGCACAGATAGCTCATGATACGGTGGCTGGTGCTCATTCTCATGCTCACGCACATACTCATGACTATTCACTTACACACACACATTCTCTAAATACACTCAATAGACTCAAACATGCATAATACTCCTTCAAATCACATTGATTCCATGTAGCGACTGAAACTCGTTGCAAATAGGCGGTGGTCGACGTTCTTGCCGATAAAAACTATCTTTCCAGGCGCGCGTGTGTCAGTGTCACCCTCTTTACCTGCCGACACCCGCTTCAGCTCATACATATCTCTGACACCCTGCAGGATGTGCACACCGTCACCTAACACGCTAACTACACCTTTCGTGCGTAGTATCTCCATATCGTTCTTCTCGACTAGGTCTTCAATACAGGGAAGTGTACTTTCCCATAGTACACAGCGAAGCCATTTGTCGAGCGTGGCGTATTTGGCCGTGGATAGTGGAGGTGTTTGCAGATGTATGCTCGATATCCCGAATAAGTGTAAGTGTGGGTGTGGATGTGAGTGTGAGTCTGGGTGTGAGTGTGTAGAGCGTGAAAGTGTCACTTCCTCTGACTGCATTTGCGTCTGTGTTTTGATCTGCTCCTGGGTCTGCGCCTGACCATCATAAGCGTTGAGGTCGATGACGTGATGGAGGTTGAGTGTGCTGTAGGTAGTGTAATGAAGAGGAGCAGAAGAGTTGATGGACAACAACGCGTGCTTTACTTGCTCCAGCACTTCACTGCCAACGAGATCAACCTTATTAACGATAAGCGAATCAGCCGAGGCTATCTGTCTGACGCATTGATTGTCTGAGGAGAGCTGGTGGAGGACATTCCTAGCATCAACCACACAGACCACACCATCGAGGTATATATCTGGTATAAACAGCTCATTCTCCCAGAACAACTGCGCTAGACCAGATGGATCAGCCAGACCAGTTGTTTCTAGTATGATGTAGTCGAATTTGCCCTTTTTGCGCATCATTTTCGCAATAGCAGCAACACCTGCATCGCGTATCGAACAACACAGACAGCCATTGTCGAGTTCGAGGAGCTGTTCTTCGTCGTCGACGGATACGGAACGGCCTGGAAGCGAACAGTAGAGTGAGAAGGAAGGAATAGCGCGAGTAGACCAACCCACGCTCAATATCAGCAGTATCACCGAATTCATTCACAATAACGGCAATTCTGTGGCCATGTTGTTGAGTGAGAATGTGTTTGATAAGCGTGGATTTACCCGCACCGAGGTATCCAGTGAGAATGGTCAAGGGTACGCGCTTATCGTGAGTAATTAGCTGTGGAATTTCATCGTCGAGCTGAGCCATTAGAGTGGGCGTTGGAGAGTAACCACCAGCATCAAATACATGGACATTGATAAGCCATCGAGCGCAACCAGCGCACCAAACGCTTATCTGTTTGATGGCGTCACTGACTGGCGGTGAGTGCATCCATTAACGAACAAACAAACACCACTAAGACCACATACAGCTACGAAATGAGAAGAGAATGCCAGGAAATAATCCCAGGCTTAATATTAGGACCATATCAATGCAGCAAAGATACAGAATACCTCAGATCCACCAACATCACCCACATCATCTGCATTCGTGGTGAGGCTGAGGCTGTTTTCGTTCGACCGAGGTTCCCAGATCAGTTCAAATATCTGGTCTTGGATGTCCGTGATAGTGAGGAGCAGAATCTAATCAGAATCTACCCACAAGCACGCTCCTTTATCTACAACGCATTGGAATTGAACGGTAAAGTTCTTATTGTTTGTAATGGCGGTATTAGCAGAGGCCCTGCCATTACGATTATGTATGTCATGGAAGCTGCTCAGTTGTCTTTCGAAGAAGCAACTCATTACGTGCAGAACAAGAGATACTGCATTTCACCTAACCTCGGTTTCCAATCACAGTTGAAGGTGCGTTGCAGCTCATTTGAACACCTTAATACTGATCTTGCGCAGGAATTTGAATCCATCTACAAGGCCTCTCTGGCCATGGCAAATCAGCCAAATTCCAACTTGTTTTCTCAATCCAAGCGCAGTCTAGAAGATGTTGATAGCTTGGAAACTACTGACATAGACACGCGTCCAACGCAGAATCAACGAATTTAATTTATATGTCTTTGTCTTGTATCTTATATTGTAAACTACTACAACCACTCGAGAAACTCCGGTGTAAAGTATGTGAGGAATATGTTAGCACCTGCGCGCAGAAAACTCTCATGCGTTTCAAAGGCTATCTTTTTTAAATCGTATATACCCGCCTTAGCACCGGCGTGCATCATTGCAAACTCACCCGAGACAACATAACACGCGACTGGGTAATCACGAGCGAGCTGAGCAGTATCTGATATCACATCGAGGTAAGGGAGAGATGGTTTAACCATGACGCAATCGGCGCCCTCGTTTAAGTCACGTTGAACAGCACGTCTTGCTAAACCTCTACCGTGTGGGGGTAATTGGTAGCATTTCCTATCACCGAATGAAGGAGCTGATCCTGCAGCTTCTCTGAATGGACCGTAGAGAGAAGTGGAGAACTTTGCAGAGTAGGACATTAGCATCACTCTGTTACCATAACCAGAGTCTATGAGACGACGCTTGATTTGTGATATACGCCCATCCATCATGTCAGAAGGGGCGACGCAGTCAGCGCCTGCTCGAGCATATGCTAGCGCCACCTCGCCAATACGCTGAGCAGACTCGTGAGAGAAGAGAGTGCCATCTTCACGCAGCAGTCCGCAGTGGCCGTGGTCTGTGTACTCACACAAACAGACATCGCAAGCTATGTATAAGTCTGGAAAGAGACGTTTGAGAGTGTGGATGGCTTGTATGACGGGAGTGTTGGGATCATCTGCTGCACTTCCCCTGCCATCCTTGTTCATGTTGAAAGGAACACCAAATAGAATAACGCTGCTGAGTCCTTTGCTAATCAAAGGGCGTAGAAACTCTTCGAGCCTGTTGACACCCCATCTACGCTGATTGGGGAGAGAAGTAATCTCATCACTTGCTTGTGGATCATCCGTGATGAAAATTGGGTACATGAACATGGATTTGTCGAGTGACTTGCCCTGATTCTGCCACTGCCGGGATAATGGCTTATGATAGCCACCTTGTAAGCAAGATCTGAAGATTGTGAATTGTGAGTGAGTGTTGAATACCCGCAACTAACGATATTTCCATGGATGTGACTTAAAGTGACAGCGTCTGAGCGCAGAAGAAGAAGAGAAGTGAAAAGAAGAGTAGAAGAGATTATTAAATTGAATTGTATGTAGAATAAGCGTGTATGCGTGTATATTCAAAATGAATTCAATCCACTATCAAATATCAAAGCTGTGATGTAATTTTGTCTAGGGATGTTACCTGAAATAAGTTGATTTAAAGTCATTTGACCACATAAATATACTAATTCAGCTACCAGAAATTCACACATACTAAAATAAGGCCCGAAAACCCAAAATTCAGTTGCTTACAAAGCTGGGTGGAGGTACCCAGTAAACTTAAGTGCGTCGATAATGAATATGAGAGATGTACAACCAACCAAACACCAATTCCCTCTTTTTAAAATTAAAATAAAAAATATTCCCGTTGATCTACCAGCTATCTCAACTCACACGTTGCCCTGTTCATCCCACGACCAGCAATAAGGACAAATGGATTTAGATTTCTTAGAAATGCTTAAGCAGCAAGTTGGGAATTATGGGAATAACAATGGCCACAACAAATTATTTGATTCTGGAATTAATCCAAATCATTTGACAGACTTACCCAATTTGGTAGCCACAAGCCAATTCCCTGACTTTAAATCCGAATACAACGAGAATCCAACTCCTCCCTTAACAAACAACGACACTTCTAGTCCTGAATCTTCACACAGCCAAACTCAGGATAAAGATAAAGACAGCGATAAGCGTAAGGCGAGTGATGAGCTACTTGATAATGAACAGCACACCTCCAAGAGCACAAACAACAGACGCTCTTCTGACTCTTCCAGTGAACTTACTCGCAATTCAAAACCTAACAGCACCAGTAAGCGTAAGGAACAGAATAGAGCTGCTCAGCGTGCTTTTAGAGAGAGAAAAGAGAAGCACGTTAAGGTCCTTGAGGACAAGGTCGCTGCACAGGCTGAAGAGAACACCAACCTCAAAGACCTCCTCAGTAGACTTCAACAGGAGAACATGACTCTTAAACACTCGGCATTCACTTTCCAATTCCCTCCACCTCAATCCAACTCAAACTCTAGGTCTTTCCACAAATCTCCTTCCCCTCTTCCAAACCTGAATAGCGCTGCTGAATACAGGGATAATTCTTCTAATCTTAATAACACTGGCGCAGGCGTACTTGATGACTTCCTCAACGACTTCGGTCTCCAGAATGACTTCATGTTCGACCAAAACCAATCGAACCCTTCTATACCGTCTCCCTCCGCCTCCGCATCTTTGTCTGCTAACAAAAAGCCCCCATCTGAATCCATTATCGGCCCTCCACCTACCATCCTTGAACTTGCTCAAGCTCTTTCTGATCCAGAGGAGAGACTCAAATGTCCACAGGTCAAGTCCAAGATGGAGCAAATGGGTATCGTTCAATCCCACCACGAGGATGTGTCCAAGATAAGCCCATACCTTATCCAAGAGATTAAGAGGATGGTAGAGATGATTGCCAACGAAAACAATGAACCCGTCGATGCCGTTGTGAGAAGGACGTGGAAGGATCTTGGAAAGGACATCCCCGAGCAGACTTTCGATCTCGACGACTTGTGTTCTCAGCTCACCGCTAAAGCTACCTGTGGCGTTAGCAGTACGGAATGTCAAGCCAAATTCTTGAGTGTGTTAGCTCAACAGCAAAACAAGTCAGCAAAATGAGCTGACTAAAGGTATTTATTTGGAGCTTATCTCATTTCGGTTTATACGCTCCCTTGTATTCTTAACTCTTGCTTTCCGTTTCACGCTTATGTTCTTTCTGTATCAACTTCTCCAATGTATTCAAAATCTTATATTAACATTTCAAACACTTTGCACAATTATTTTACCTTTGTTGTCTGCATGTTTTTAAGGGCTAGACTGAGTATGATAACATGTTTAATAGGATTGAATAGCCCCTCACTCCAATGAACGAAACAAACTTAGTTCACCCCGCAATTGACCAAGTATGTCAGAAGACGAATGCTGAGATAATACTAACAATTTGAACAGTTTAGCAGGACAATAGATCTCATGGCATCTCCAGCAATCTAAATATGTTTCCAGATTAACTCTCCTCTCGATATCCACTGAGTTGGATTCTCGACTACCACCACCCATCTCATTTTACGAGTTTGAATGATCTCAAATAAAAGAATTTCATAGGTAGCCCTGAATAAGCTCTAAAATTTTTTACCACAATTATGTCCCTGAGCCTCCAATTGCGTCCTATAAGATGCTCGGAAATTACAATCCGACAACACTCTTTAGCGCGCTATGGGATAAAAGTGGAGGATTTGACGCGATTAAGTGATCGATACAATCAATTTTTGCTGATGAAGAGCGCAAGAACCCAAAATTACAAATGCTCACACTTCTAGACGCGATTAACGTTTTCCGACAAACAGTGTCTACAGGGGAAATGTTTTACCATTCTGGATCATCTTCGACTTTGAACAATCGATTCATGCAAAGACAAGTGGAGTTCAATCCAACTTTGAATCGGGGGGTTTTGGATAGACCAAGTGCATTTTGATATTTCGAATAATAGACTTGTAAAAGGCAATCAAGTCTGCGTTGAAATCACAGAAGGCAGGATAGTATGAAGTTGCATTTCGAAATATCAAAACTCTCCTTGCGACATACCACATAACTGGACGAGCAGAGCATTGCACGGCGCTAATACCGATAAAGATGCTTTTGAATTAGTCGCCAAATCAACAGCTATAGAATGATATTAATATTTGTAGTAATTACAGCAATATGAAGAAGACGTTACTGAGCGTGTCGTTCTTGATTTGGAGATGACGAGCTTTATTTTGGTGATGTGGTAAGAATCAGGGTATAATCAGATATAAAAGAGTAATTTCATTGATCTATTTAGCTTTATAATAGTACTGGCTGTTGAAGTTTGCTAGTGTTTGACTGTTTTCGAGCTGTTGCTGCTCTGCGAGGATCAACTATAATGCTGTAAAATGAGAAAAATTAGGAGTCATGAAACATGATGACGTTGAATGTATTTAGGTGTTGTCACTTAAATTGTTATTATTATTTAACTCTCGTATAACACAATTCATCACACTTTCACTCTGATAACACGACTCTGTTGACATCATTGATAAACGCCTTGAGGGAAACCAGATTAATGATTAGTTGGACTTCAATTGAATAAGTGAGAGATGACTCAAGCAAGTCTTAGTATTTTGTCAGTTGGATGCTTCGTAGGTTGTCAAGTATTTTGTCAGATATTATAAGTGTTAGCACATCACTTATCATATATTTCTACATTTGGTCTTGATCCATTGAGACAAAATCTTGTTGCTTAATGATATAGTTGTTTGGTTCATCGCGTACTTAGATACGTCGATTTGGGCGGCTGACACAAAAATGTGCTTTGGCTTCTGGCTTTATTGATACTTACAAGGTCTTCTACATGGGTGAAAGCATCTACAGTAATCAAAACACAGGTACTCAAAGATCCTTTGATTCATTTCTATCTATAATTTCAAGATATGTTTTATACTTTGAACACAATCAACGCTTCCATAAACTACCAAACCACCCTGAAGAGGCAGTCTTGTTGGCATTCTTCTCAGCAGAGTCTTGAGTTTGTTTAGAATCTTCACTAGAGATGACGTGGCCAGTGGGCGGTTTCTGAGCTTCCTTTTTAGAAGGTTTTGTATCTTTGGATTGAGATTTGTCAAGTATGTAGTCAAGTGGTGGTTCAACGTAGGTGTTGGCAATATCGAAGAAGAGTGGACGCTTGAACTGCTGAGCGAACCAAGCCTTCTTGGAGTTAACCAGAGCTGTGTCTACCATCTTATTCAAGTCTTCAATTAGAGCGATGTCAACGACTGGCTCGAATGCTTCAGAATGGTTTAAGGTGCTTTCATCAAGGCTCATCAACAATTCTAATCCTGATCTGTTGTAGAACTTGCAAGACTCCAGTAATCTGATAGAAGGTCCATAGCTGTGAGCCATCAAGTGCGATAAACCGAGGGTGTAATTCTTAAGTGCTTGATGGTAGCTGATTTTAGTCTCAACATAACCACTCAAATCCGAGTCGTCAGATTCAACAATGTGCAAATTACGTAATTGCTCTAATGTGAAGATAATTCCATCGATAACTTTAACTTTTGATCTATTTTTTGCAGGTTCGTTTGACTCGAGTTGGTTGTTGATTTTGAGATCTCTTTCTAATCTCAAAGCGAGCATTTTGTACGTGAGGACCTGCTTCAATAGACCTTGAGGCGATATCTCTATCGCGTTGGTGTAAGTGTTGAGAATTTCGTCATAGTTTGATAGTGATTGGGTTGATTTACCAGACTTCTTGTCAATGACAGACTGTAACTTGTGTATGGCTTCAACGACGTCAACAGATGTGAGTCGTAATTCCTTGCCACGCCATGTCAAGTTCTTTACTTTAGTTGGCTTATCTTCTTGGCTGTACTCGAGTTGAACAAACGAGTGAGAAGATGAATGCTCGTTTGCTATTCTATCAATCTCATGTGATGTAGATTTGTTCCCGCTTTGATAAGAGCAGTAACGAATTTTGGGTGATAACTCATCTAACCACCCTTCACCCAAAGCCCTAATCTTATCATTAGGTGCAGCGTTAATAAGGTTTTTGAGGTAAACGTAAGAGATTGACAATAAGTTGAGTGCGTCGTGGAACTTATTTTTACTCAAATTGTAGCTTCCTTGGATGAATTTGTGATATATTTCCAACTGAACAGTGTCACTGGAGTGAAGACCGAACTTGGAAGAAGCCTCAATTAAGACATTTGCAAATTGATCTGATCTTCTCAATTTGCTCGTTGCGTCTTTATTCTCTTGAGACTCAGCCCAATATTTATCGGCAGAGAGGAGCAGCAATTCCAATACTCTGATATCAGATTGTCTGAGAATGGATTCTGCTGTACATTTATTGAATCTCTTGCCTTTTCCATTCGTCAGCTTGAGATTTCTACGCAGCTTATTGATCTTTCTAGTACAGTGTTTCCTATGCGCTGTTACAAGGCATTTCATGCATATAAACATACCCACCTGTATCTCAAGTAATCGCCCGTTCTAACGCCGTAACTGTTCCTCTCCACACTCAATAAATTCAAAGTCTGAAATACAAGCGACATGGAAGTTGATTCTTGACCAGCAATATCAAAATGGCAGACGAGTTTGCACCAACGCTTGAGAATGTAGTCAATAACAAAGTGAGATTTGAGTTTTCTAAAGACGCTTTACTAAACAAGCTTAGACGCTCAAATGGATCTTCTGTGGTTAGTACTTGCATCAGGACGGTGAATGTCTATATCTTTGAATTAGGTGGTAAAGGTGGTGTCGGTAAGACTACAACGTCTTGCTCTTTAGCTATTCAGCTCGCAAAGTCCCGTGAAAGCGTTTTGCTGATAGTGAGTTATATATTTCACTCAAACGTAACAAGTTTCTAAGCACCTTTACGCATTTACAGTCAACAGACCCCGCACACAACCTTTCAGATGCTTTTAATCAGAAATTCTCAAAAGAGGCAACTAATGTCAACGGTTTCGACAACTTATCCGCAATGGAAATCGATCCTTCTGCAGCCTTAACTGAAATGGTCCAGAGCAATGAAGACAGTGATTCAAATGGCTTGAACAGCTTTGTCCAAGATTTGGCATTCGCTATCCCAGGTGTTGATGAGGCTATGGGATTCGCTGAGATTATGAAATACGTCAATTCTCAACAATATAGCTGTATCGTTTTTGATACTGCTCCTACTGGTCACACTTTACGTTTCTTATCTTTCCCAACCGTTCTGTCCAAGGCTTTGGAGAAAATTAGCTCTTTGTCTGGTCGATTTGGTGGTCTGATCAACAACTTCACCGGTATGATGGGAGGGGGAGCTAATGCCCAAGAGGATATTTTTGCTAAATTAGAGAGTATGCGCACTACCATCGATGAAGTCAACACCCAATTCAAGGTGAGTCAGTTGAGCTATGATCGCGTTCACAGCTGATTATTTCTGAGAACGCTGACTTGACAACTTGTGAGTAGTATTGGTAATTAATGCCTCACTAACTCTAATCGCACCATCTCCAGTTGTTTGTGTCTGTATTGCTGAGTTCTTGTCTATATACGAAACTGAGCGTCTGATACAAGAACTTTCGACTTAGTGAGTGCTTTCAACTATGCTTGAAGCTACTAACACTCAATCAGTGGCATAGATACCAGCAACATAGTTATAAACAACCTCCTCTTGCTACCACAAGACGATCAAGGTAACTCTCGATCAAATTGCGATAGATGTCTAGCAAGAGATGGCACCCAAAAGAAATATCTTGCAGAAGCTGATGACTTGTGAGTGTTTGATGAGTGTAACGTCAAATGCTGATGAGTGTATTAGATATGGAGAAGACTTCCACATTGTTAAAGTAAGCGTATTTTTACGCAATCAGCACTAATTGACTTTCCAAAGATTCCACTCCTTCTGAACGAACCACGTGGTACATCCAGTTTAATAAAATTCGGTGAAATGCTTGTAAATCCATTAGCGCGTGAACAATGAGCTTGGTTTAATAATTGATTGAAATTTACATTGGAATGTTTTGATTTATAACAAAAACAAGCTTACTACGTTGAACAGAACAACAGCTTACATCTAGATAATCAGAATAAAACTAGACACTAACTAGATCCACGAATAGTAAGATTTTTTTTAATTAATTGTCTTCCTATTCGTTAATGATTGAGCGTGGCTGATGAATAATCTTGGAAAGGATTGGATGGCAACAGAGTCTAGGCTACTGCCCTTCTACGGCCTTCTGAAGAGCTAAAAGCTACTTTTACTCGATTGCTACTCGTGCTAATATACGATACACATCCGACTGTGACAGAGATGTGTCTCGGAATAGAACAGGATTTCTTGGCTATCACAATCGAATTCGAAGGGTGACATTAACAATTGAATTCGAAACGTGATATATGTGACGTAACTGATCAGGGGATCATTATTAAATAACGTCGCTACTCGATACAGCAATCACAGACATCCTTTCATCCGGAAAGCTTTTACCAACTTTTACCCGGACTGATGTCTGAGTGGGTGAACTTATTGCATGTTTTGCCGAGACCCCTTTAAGAAGTAATGCATTTTTCTTTTACTACTACCACAATGATCTCCAAACTTCTCAGCTCAGCAATCATAGCCTCTTCTGCACTTGCATACCCAGCGCCCCCAGACGGTGGCGTGGGCGTTTCAGGTGACGAACTCCCTGAGTACACCCCAATGTCCGACTTTGACACCGCCAGCTTTGTCGTTGGTGTTAACCAGGAGTTCCTGGAGTTAGACCTCTTTCACAACATCCTCGCATCATTTCCAGACGAGGATTTCGAAGCTGTTGGCATTGACGCATCACAAAGATATTACATCCAAGAAATGGCTGAGCAAGAGGTTGGTCATGCAGAGATGATCAACAACATTCTTGCGTCGGTTGGACAGACCTCCCAACAGTGCTCATACAAGTACCCTTACACTACTGTGAGAGAGGCACTTGCGTTCGCAGAATACATCACTAGATTCGGTGAAGCAGGTGTCTATGGTTTCCTTCCTCATTTGGACTCTCGCCCAATCGCTCAACTTGTGAGTAGACATTGTCTTGCTAATGATTTTTCTGATGAAACATAGCTTCTTCAAAGTATCACCACTGAGGCCAAGCAAGAAGTCTCTATGGCAATGATGGCGGGTGAATTCCCACAACCATACTGGTTTAACATGGGTAGGAAAATTCTCATCCAAGGATTTTTAAGCTGATTAATTCAATACAGGTCTCACTCAAGCTATGGCTTGGAGCTTGTTGGTTCCTTACCTCGACAGCTGCCCAGAAAGCAACCCAAGAGTCGAGTTCCCAGTCTTCCCAGCTTTGAATGTCACCAACGCCAACGCGACGCTCGACACATCTATCGAATCCGCTGTCAGTAATAACTACACACACGTAGCTCAACCTGGCAGACAGCTCGAGCTGCAATGGGAGGCACCAGGTATGGCTGTTGGACCATCAGAGCAAAACTACACCACCGATAAGAACCCAGATCTTGGTGACCCATCGCACGTCGCCTTCATTCACCAACTTAATGTCACATATGCTCCACTCGAAAACATCGACACTGAGGCCATGACAGCTACCACTATCCACCCAGACTTTATGATGTACGGCAAGGGTATGGGCGTTAATGGAACCGTCTTCATCGCAATCACCGACGAAGAAGTTCCAGTCACACCATACAACTTTAGCTTACTCAACGATCACGTCCATGCATTTGGACCATACTTTGCAGGTATCTGAGCGATTTAAGCAATTGCTGCTAGAAAACTTGAATGAAAATGACACGTCTTTGGGGAGCAATGACTATGCTTGTACTTTCATGAATGATTACGCATTTGAAATCGCTTTAGAATTTGGATGAAGTTTTAATGTAATTGGAATTAAAGAATTACAAATTGTAGAAGTGAAAGGAGTAGCAATGACTGGTTTCGGTGTTTCAAATGATTCGATTGTGTTTAACTAAAGTTATAACATTTTGAGAGCTGTGGAATGTGTTGATTGACCAAGTATTATGAATGCAAATCTAATTGAATGTAAATTGAAAAATATTGAATATGAACTGTGTCAAGGTAGGGAACTGAAAGACTATGAAGCTAATAAAGTACCATTTAATATGCCTCTAACATCATCAACCGCTGTCAAATCTGTCAAGAAAGGACACAAATCGGTCAATTCAGTATCATGAGGATCATTGAACCAACTTGAAACTGGTACTGCATTGTTTGGATGAAATACGTAAGATGCAGGGCTATTATCGATGATTATACTATCGTTGATCAGTCTACCTAATTGTGAGAGATCCTTGACATAATTTCCTTTATGATTGTAACAACTTTCTCTGAATAATCGGTGCCTGACTACTCTGTTGATATCCAACATATCTAATACTGGGTCGGCGTATTTAGATAGTGAAGCTGTGAATACGACAATTTCAAACAAATCACCCATTCTCTTAAGGAAAGCATCAACTCCTGGGCGCTTTATCACGTATACGTTGTGAGTTTGCGACTCAATTTCAACAGGTACCACGTAATCAGCATGCTGAATTAATTTAAATGAACTGTGCACTAAAGTCTCATCCAAATCCAAAACTAAGCACTTTTTGCCATTGTCTGATGTGATTAAAGGAGGTAAAAGAGGGTTAGGTTGACCATCCTCACCAACTGGTATACCCATTCCACCTTTTGCGATTATGCGCTCCTCATCTGCCAGCTCACTCTCAAATTCATCAACTTCCTCTTCTTCCTCTTCCTCAGAAGATTCGCTTTCGTGGTGTTGGTGAGTGGATGGTTGACGAGATGGTGTTGGTGGATTTAATTCTTTTCCGGGGGGCATAACAGCTCCTGAGGTCAATCCAGCTGTATCTGATAGAGGCATATCAACTCCTTGAGAAGGTATGACTGGCGTAGCAGGTGGTATATCATCTTCATTATTCTGACTAAGGTCTACTGTACTTGAGTTATTTATGTTATTATTAGACTTCCGCCGTGATGTTGATGCTGACGGTTGATTTTGTGTTTTGTGTGGTGCCTCACTCGATGAAATGTCGTGCGCTGGATTTCTTGATGATTCTCCAACGCATGGAACGATGGAAGAGAAGAATGAAGATAATTTTGACTTCTTTTTGCGCTGTTTGGGTACTGGTTTGGAAGGTTCTTTCGTTGGCTGAGTTTCTTCTTTTACTAGTGAGTATTTGGTAAATTTGAGTCTATAATTATGTAAGATAAACACTAACCATTGTTTGTCGCTGTTGTAGGAATCTGCTCGGGTCTTTGTGGAGGCTGTTCAGTATGGGGTGATTGAGCGTCATTTTCTGAAGTCGATAACGATTGTTGGGGCTGTTTATTGGTATTCTCGTGACTGCCGATGTTCTTCTCAGTTTCACTGGGAGCAGGCTGTTTCTTTTTCTTAGTCTTGCGAACAGGTTGACGCGTATTCCTCTGCGGTTGGGAATTTGGAGACACTTGAGTTACTAATTCAGCTAATGCGGCTGGTGTCTCGCCGCTAGATGTGCCAGCTGCCGTCATCTAAACAATCTTATTTTTTGAACGATAAATTAAGTTTAGGAAAGATCGATGGATTCGTCTTAGCGAGTGAACGCCGTGAGATTTTATATTTTTAATTTAAGCAAAAATCGTAAGGCTTTTAATTTAAACTGCGTTATTACAATCGTTCTCTCCATTTCCACTTTCATACAATTTTTTAAATTTTCATTTTACCACTTACCATATCAGTGAGACCTTGAAATTGAAACAAATTAGAAACTGCTATTTTGATTTTCTTGTTTATCACCTGATGTGCTCTCTCATGCGTTGAAGCTCCTCCTCTGCTGCTGCCTTCTCCATCTGTGCCCTGACTAGCTTGTTGATTAGAGATTCCTCCATCTCATCTTTCTCGATTCTTATATTGACGAGAGTTTTAACCAGCTCGCAATGCTCTCCGTTGATCTGCGTAAGACTAGCCTCCAGTTTTTTTATCTGCGAAGACAGACCTCTATTTGCCAGTCTCAATTCATCGACTTCATGCGCGTGTTTGTTGACATTGTAACAAGTCTCAGCCCATTCAGAAGCATAAGAATCTAGTTGGAATGGTGTTATCTTGACATCATAAGCATCTGAGACTAATGAATCACAGTCCCATTCACCGCTATCCGCTGAAGTAGCTAGTCTGGGGGAGACGCTTCCGCTTATACTCGAGTGTGGTGAGCTGTGTGATGTCCCTCTGAGTAGAGGTGCCTGCAGTGACACTGATCCTGCCCTAGTTGTGGTATCTCGTGGTATTCTGTATGCTTCCAACATTCCCTCTTTGAGAAAGTCGACTATATTTTCAAATTGCAGAGACAGTAATTTGTCTTCATTCTTTTTCATCAATCCTATGCCAAACCTAAAAATAGCCTCTATACCTTCAGCGAATATGTTGTCGAATATCCTGTAGACAATGTCGAGTGGAAAGCGATACGAAAAAAGTGTCATAAACCATTGAGAAGCATACATCGAAGATTTGACACCTTGTTTAGTGAGGTGCGTGTACACCATGGGTAAAAACTCTTCCAATAGTCTATCAAACTGGAAAAGTCTCAAATGTAAACCAGGCATTTCAGGTAGATAGTGACCACGCAGATCATAAGATTGCATTAATCTGATTAGCAGTCCAAAGGCCTCTTCATCTGGCGCATTTAACAGAAGAGGACCTATAACGAATAGGATTCCCTGGGTATATCCACACTCCACATCATAAAGTGAGTAAGCTTTGGCCACGTTGAAAAGCCAATTTACTGAATCTGGGTCCTGGAAGTACTCCAACGCCGGGAATGTGCGTGAAAGATCTTTATGTATCGCTTTGTCATTTACTGATGACAACTTTAGGTATTCTTGGTATAATGCTTCTAGATCTGGGTTCTTGGAGCTACTCCTTTAGAGCATAATAGTCAACAACGATAATCACATCAATGACGTTACTCACATGAGCTGCCACAACATTCCGCGTAATTCCTTGGGTATACCCTTCTGAATAGCCTTGGAGAGCGCATGCGGTTGGTTATGAGCTACGTCCTCGTAGTCTATAACGCACACCTGTCAGGCATATCTCACCGAAATGTCTCAGACTTACTAGCCATCACTTCGCCCCAGAACTGCCAGTCGATATCAGAAGAGCCCTTATCGTTTTCTTCGATAGCGTGTATAATATTATGTTTCCCTTTATGTAATGAATGCCTCCTTGATGTAGAGGCAGTCTCATCAACTCTGCGTAACAACAAGCCAGTATCCGTATCCAAATCAGATGCGGGATTGCTCAAGGAACGCATTTTTGTATGCCTGCCTCTTGGCGAACTCTCATTCCTCTCATTATGGTTGCTATCATCGATATCGTTATCTTTTAGAGAAGTGGATGATTTGGGTATAGCAATTGAAGTCATGGCATTTTCCTTGTTATGATTGGATAGCAGTGAAATACTATTAAAGTCTGTATCAATGTCTGTCATTATCTAGCCCCTTGGACTTGGCCGTCGATTAGGAAGAATACGCTGTAGGATGGGTGGACCCAACTTGGAAATATTCAAATTCGCTGCTTATCTCTTGTGAGTGTTAATTTATCGACGTGACACTATACGCCCAGCTTAAGCTGATGGTATTGGCAGCTTCCCAATAGCATTCATGTACCATTTTGGAGATCCTGAGTGGTATGACAAGCACATTGAGCCTGTGAGATTGATTATACACACACACACCTAGTTACTCACTCTGATCTTTAAATGCAGGCAAAAACGACATTCTGGCCTAAGGAAGAAGATACAAATGTAGGCTGACTGCTGTTTACAAGCAAAATCACTCACAAATATTTTAAGAAACCTGCAAAGGATCCAGAGAGCCTTAAGTCTCAGCTCCAACAACTCAAATCAAAGCGCAAGACGTCATCTGATTCAGCACAGATTGAGGAATCGCAACCACAGCGACTAGTCTGATACGTTAGATCTAAAATTGCAATGATAATATAAATTAGAAGTCTACGTTTTGTACAATTAGTCTATAATATTATCCTCTTTCTCTTTTTACCTGCATTCATCAAGGCTTCTTCCTCAGCTTTGAGACGTTGGTTCGCTCTTTCTTCATCCATATCCTCCTCCTCTAAGTATTTGGAAATGCGATCAGCGTCGTGTGCACGTCTGATCACTTTGAGAGCTGCAAGATTGAATCCAACAACAGACTGTTATGTGTAAGTAAAGTATTTCCTTAATCGTAGACAGCAACTCACTTTCTGCTCATTCAAGCGTTTCCTAAGTGACTTTTTTAGCCCTATCATTGTGTTTCTCATCACTCTGTTTGCTACAATTTGGTGGTGATGGGTCTTGAGTAGGAAGAAAAGTATACGCGCGACTAATCCGATATTCCATCCCTATGTTTTCTTGTCAGCTTACTCTTGATACTTCTCAAACATAACACACCTTTTCGGACCATGTTTCGAGATAACGCAACAGTGAAATGACATGGCTAAAAGGCAAAACGAGTAGAGCATCGTGAAGATCAGGTGGAGAAATCTTCTCAAGTACAAACTTGAGCAAGTATTCGTCAGGAGTTGGATTACCCAGTGCGACAAACTGTGCATGGCGGGTGGGTGGTCCACCAACCTTATCCTTATCTACTTGAGAAAGATTATTGTAGTCATTCAATGCATTAATATCCTCGTCAGATATTTCGATGGCTTCAATAATCTTTTCACCAGCCATCAACGTCTCGCTTGTTGCTTTGTGTACGTTGTCAGCTTCAACCTGATCATTCTGGTCCTTGCCAACATCCTCATCAGCAAGATCCGCTTCATATAACTCTTCCAAAGCCTTTTCACGCTCTTCTTCTAAGAATAAAGGCTCGTCGAGCTTTTCCCAGACTCTCAAACTCTTATCGTGTGAGCCTGTTACCAAGAATTGACCGTCTTTGGATGTAACCAATGCCCAGATTTCACCTTGATGTCCATACAATTTCTGAATTTGTTCAAATTTGTCACCATCCCAATAAGCAACGGTTGCGTCCTTGGATGTGGACCAAAATCTATGAGAATCGGCTTCGAATTGAACCTGCATCACACTGCTATCATGACCAAAAAGAGATTTCCTACAGTCACCAAAGTCCAAACCCCAAATTTTAATATTCTTGTCAGCCGATGAGGTGATGATGAGTTTCGAGTCGTGTGAGATATCCATGGATAATACGGGCAATTTATGTCCGTAGAGTGATAGATAAAATTTCAGTGAATCATTGAAGAAGATCTTGACAGTTGAGTCTAAGAGTGATACTGCTATGTAGCGGTTATCAGGTGAATGCTTAACAGCCAACACTTCATCGGTCATTTTGAGTGTGCGGGTGTGCACAATGCCAACAGACTTGACTTTTTGATTTTCGACAACATCAGAGTCACGTTCAACTTCAGTGATATCCCAGAATTTGACATCTTTATCGCCAGAGGCAGTGACGAGTGAAGTTTTTGATGGTGCGATGTCAATGGCGTAGATAGTATTGTCGTGGGCATCAACATCTGCAATTTGAGTTGACGAAATTAAATCATAAAGTTGAAGGTTACCACTCTTTGTACCAATGACAATAGACCTGTTGCCTGGGAGGAAAGCAACAGAGATGGCATAGCCACAGTCTATGGTTCTCAGACAGGCTTGAGTTTTCATATTCCACACCTTGAGTTGGCCATTGGATGCACTGGCTAACAACTGATCATCAGAGGAGAGAGCAAGTGCGCGTATATCAGCTCTATGGCCGGGAAGATCTAAAGAGTGAAGGCGGTAAGCTTCAGGCTCCCTTTCATCAGCGGTCTTCTTGGTTGGTGCTGGTATGGCATGCAATTCAACAGCATTATTGGCTAATGCTAAAAGGACCTGTGCAGGAGCTTTAGGATCAAAATTAGAAGGAAGTGGGGGAAAAGAGAAAGACTTGATCTTGGAGTGAGAATGGACGACCAAGTATGGAGTTAGCCTATCGTTCATGGTGACGTTAATGACAGAAGAATCATCATGAGTAGCTTTTCCTTTATCTTTATTGCGACGTCTACGTCTAGCCATCTTTGACTTGATTTCTTCTTCAGTACGCAATCTGAGAACTTCGAGAGATCTATCAGAAGATAAAATGGCTAAGAAGGGTAAGGAATCGTGAAAAGCGAGTTGAGAGATGCGTTTTCTATTAATAGTGTGAGTTGGAAGGGTGGAGATATGGTTGATGAATTTGATGAAATCGCCATTATCATCTTGAGACAAGCCCTCATGAAGATTTTCGTGGTTAATAGACCAAAGTCTAATTTCACCATCGGAAGAGCCAGAAGCGAGTAAAGAGAGGTCACTTGTTAAGGTAGAGGTGGTGACAGGGGATCTGTGACCAATTAGAGTTTGTAAGCAATGTTGAGTGTTAAGATCCCATAGCTTGATGAAAGTATCGTTTGAAGTGGAGATTAAATGATTTTGAGAGATGAAATGGAGTGTGTTTATAGCATCTTTGTGACCTTTTAAACGAGTAAGACCTTGTTCAGCCAAAGTATCCCAAACGATGATATTTGTGTCTTTTGAGCCAGAAATAAGGCGTATACCCTCAAAGTCCCATTCAAGAGAGGTGATAGGAGATTTGTGGCCGTTGAAAGTGATGTTTGCAGCGTTATTCTGCCAAATTCTAATAGAGCCATCACTATAACCGACAGCGAAGGAGTTATTGGCAGGATTTGGGGATAATTGGGTAACTTGAGCTGTACAGCCAGTCTCATGCCACTCAGATTGAAGAGTAGCAGATTTAATATCCCAAACGAGTACATCTTCAAGTGCAGGGAGATATGCTAGCTTTGTAGATGTTTGATAGTGTACGTTGGAAGGGGAATTAAATATTAAACCAAAAGCCTTTGTAGGGGCGTGTCTCGAGTAGCTGTAATAATTAATTATAAAAATTAAATTTTATTTATTAATATACTTACGCTGACATTGACAGCAGCTATCGTTGGTAACAAACGAGTATGGCTGAGAATGATATTTCAAACAAATCTCCATTTAATAATAAAAATTTATTAATCGATGATATTTCTTTGAGGAGGCATTCTATGATCGATAGCCCGACGCAGCCTTCTCAAGATTCGTACAGAAGACCCACGCTGGCCAACACGACTGAGCTCGACTTTTTTAATTTGAATTTGAATGACGAGCCAATAAACAAGCATAGATCTTCTTACGTGGCTCCAGGTCCAGGTCCAGGTCCAGGTCAAGTTGCAGCTCCAGACCCCCACTCGTCATCCCCAACGATCACCCACAAATCATCCTCCGACAACTTCAACTTGAACAACGAAAGGCGGGGCTCCAGATTTGACTTTGCTTCTCAGTCTTCCCCCCTCTCTTCTCAATTCCCCCCAAGTCTACAACCTTTAGACAACAGCGCGCTTGGTCTCGAGCTCAACCAAAGAAATCCTTTCAACCAAATCCTCCCCAAACTCTCCCCAATTCAAAACCATCCTCCTGCGCACTTTTTCAACTTGCCTCCTCTTCCTCTCTCTTCTCCCACACAGCCAAGATTTTTCCCTTTTGACGTTCAATCCCAGTCTCAGTCTCAGACCCAGCAACCGCAGTCAAGTCTCAATGATCTCGGCAAAGGCACTCCCACGTCTAGCATTCCTCCCCTTACTACCCTCTTCATCGTTGAATTCAAGGCTGCGAGGTTCGTTCTTTCCTTTTTTCTATGTCGTCACTAACCCCACTTTAAAGGTCCGACTTATTTTACTCTCTAGACACTTCCCTCTCTTCGAATATACACTTTGGTGACCTCGTCATTGTTGAAGCTGACAGGGGCAAGGATCTTGGTAAAGTTACAAATGACTCCCTCACTATCGAAGACTTGAACCAATTCCAATTTTCTCAATCTGGGCAGTCTGTTCATCCCATCCACTCAGACTTTTCTATGCCCACTTCAAGACCTTCTATATCTGTTTCTCCTTTGGATGATGCTCCCTCACCAACATCCTCCGTTCATCAATTACCCGCTGCTTCTGCTACCCACAACAATCACAACCCTGCTTTTGAAGCTCTCAAGACCGTCTCTAAAGACCTCCAACCAAAGAAAATATTTGCCAAGGCTTCCACTTCTGATACTCAGTTGTTGATTACTAAGCGCCAAGATGAATCAAAGGCCCTGCAAATCTGTATCTCAAAAGTTAAACAAAGGAACTTGCCAATGGAAGTTATTGACGCTGAATACCAATGGGATAGACGCAAATTAACCTTTTATTTCATTTCCGAACAAAGGATAGACTTTAGAGAATTAGTTAGAGAACTTTTTAGAGGTTTTAAAACTCGAATTTGGATGTCGAATATCTCAGCCACTGCTTCTGTTCAATTAGTTCAATCATTGCAGGCTCAAGCTCAAGCCCAAGCCCAAGCTCATTTCCCTCAACAAATGCCTCCAATGATCAACATCCACGATCCTCCTTCTCCTTTGACATCCTTGAACGATTTACCAAAGCAATAATGTACAAATTAGATAAAAAGTTACGTGCATTCTGCCGTTGTAAACCTTTTATTATAAATTACCTTTCTTTGTTGTTTATTCAGTTGCTGAAATAGCTCTCTCTGGTGTTCCCGATGAGTGTTAAAGATGAGAAAAGTTTCACTAATTCCAATAAAAAGATACGCAGAGACCATCAATAATTCATCAATTCATACAAGCATAGTTTGTGTCTTTAAGATTTATAAAATCAAGATTTCTAGCAGCAATTGCTTAAATCGCTCAGATACCTGCAAAGTATGGTCCAAATGCATGGACGTGATCGTTGAGTAAGCTAAAGTTGTATGGTGTGACTGGAACTTCTTCGTCGGTGATTGCGATGAAGACAGTTCCATTAACGCCCATACCCTTGCCGTACATCATAAAGTCTGGGTGGATAGTGGTAGCTGTCATGGCCTCAGTGTCGATGTTTTCGAGTGGAGCATATGTGACATTAAGTTGGTGAATGAAGGCGACGTGCGATGGGTCACCAAGATCTGGGTTCTTATCGGTGGTGTAGTTTTGCTCTGATGGTCCAACAGCCATACCTGGTGCCTCCCATTGCAGCTCGAGCTGTCTGCCAGGTTGAGCTACGTGTGTGTAGTTATTACTGACAGCGGATTCGATAGATGTGTCGAGCGTCGCGTTGGCGTTGGTGACATTCAAAGCTGGGAAGACTGGGAACTCGACTCTTGGGTTGCTTTCTGGGCAGCTGTCGAGGTAAGGAACCAACAAGCTCCAAGCCATAGCTTGAGTGAGACCTGTATTGAATTAATCAGCTTAAAAATCCTTGGATGAGAATTTTCCTACCCATGTTAAACCAGTATGGTTGTGGGAATTCACCCGCCATCATTGCCATAGAGACTTCTTGCTTGGCCTCAGTGGTGATACTTTGGAGAAGCTATGTTTCATCAGAAAAATCATTAGCAAGACAATGTCTACTCACAAGTTGAGCGATTGGGCGAGAGTCCAAATGAGGAAGGAAACCATAGACACCTGCTTCACCGAATCTAGTGATGTATTCTGCGAACGCAAGTGCCTCTCTCACAGTAGTGTAAGGGTACTTGTATGAGCACTGTTGGGAGGTCTGTCCAACCGACGCGAGAATGTTGTTGATCATCTCTGCATGACCAACCTCTTGCTCAGCCATTTCTTGGATGTAATATCTCTGTGATGCGTCAATGCCAACAGCTTCGAAATCCTCGTCTGGAAATGATGCGAGGATGTTGTGAAAGAGGTCTAACTCCAGGAACTCCTGGTTAACACCAACGACAAAGCTGGCGGTGTCAAAGTCGGACATTGGGGTGTACTCAGGGAGTTCGTCACCTGAAACGCCCACGCCACCGTCTGGGGGCGCTGGGTATGCAAGTGCAGAAGAGGCTATGATTGCTGAACTGAGAAGTTTGGAGATCATTGTGGTAATAGTAAGAGAAGCAAAAGCGGCAATTGATTTGCGTCATTTATACCTGGAATCCGCTAAAACATGCAATTAGTTCATCCGATGTAGTTCCACGGGTAAATTTTAAAGGTGGATGTGGGTAATGCAGACGATTGGGAACGCTTGCTCTATGTCTCCCATTGAGTTGCACGGTTTCCGCTATCAATCCGCTGACGATTGCATCAGGCCCAAATCATTACTTGCGTGAGAAGTAATAACGCGTGAGTAGGTGGCGCGAGAAGTTTCTGGGATATTCTCCGATACATTATGCATATTTCACATATTACTACCACCTCAAAGTTCTTGCATGAGTGTGGTTGCGAGTCTGTATCTGGCTGGTGGCGAACAGCGTGGAGAGAAAGCATTTCACAGGATAATTGAGTTATTTAATTCCCTCCTTAAGCCTGACAGGAATTAATTTGTATCCCTCACTCAATTCTCCACTTTCACCGCTTCCACCGCTGACATCACTCGCACGTACAGTGCATTTCAGATTTACTAGCATTTAACTAGAAATGAGCGCCGACGTTATTCTCACCTCCGCGGGCTACGATCGCACGATACGCTTCTGGGAGGCCTGGAGCGGTGGATGCTCACGGACAATTCACCACTCAGATTCCGTCAATAGGCTCGCTATCAGCCCAGACAAAAAATTTCTAGCCTCCGCAGGCTATACCTCTGTAAAACTTTACGATATCAATAGCAGCGACCCAAACCCGGTATGGCTCTGCTCTAATCTGATTACGGCGCTTTTCTTACTTGGCTTAGATACAATCATTTAACGGACACACTGCAAACGTTACTGCAGTCGTTTTCCAGGCTGAGGGGAAGTGGATTGCGACTGGTAGTGAGGATGGTACAGTCAAGATTTGGGACACGAGGTGAGCTTATCAGTCATAATAGTAGCTTTAGTTTCTCATTGCTCAATCCACAGAACATCTCATGTACAGCGGGCTTTCGATCATCCATCGCCAGTCAACGACGTTGTCATACACCCAAACCAAGGAGAGATCATCTCCTGCGACCAAGCTGGAAGCGTTAAAGTCTGGGATTTGGGTGAGAACACCTGCAGCCATGAACTTGTACCCGAAGAAGACGTGCCCATTCGCTCAGTCACTATTGCTTCTGACGGCAGCTCGCTCGTCGCTGGAAACAACAAAGGTAATTGCTTTGTCTGGAAGATACGCGCCGATCAGGAATACGAAGCCTCAGAATTCACTCCAATAACGAAGCTGCCTGCTCACAGTAGGTATATCACAAAATGTATACTCTCCCCCGATACCAAGTGAGCTGATACCTTTCAATTGCTCATAATCTGACAATTGCCATTAGGCATCTTGCTACTTGTTCTGCCGATACAACGATTAAGATTTGGTCGACCCATAATTACGACTTCAGGTTGGAAAAGGTGCTCACCGGCCATCAGAGATGGGTATGGGATGCTGCTTTCTCCGCTGACTCAGCCTATCTCGTCTCTGCATCCTCAGACCACTCCGCGAGGTTATGGGAACTCGCTAGCGGTGACACTGTGAGGCAGTACAACGGCCATCATAAGGCAGCAATAGCCATCGCACTCAACGACGTCAACCTTGCTACCTAGATTGTAATATTAGATACACATTTTTTTATTAAGAATATATAAGATCCGAGATACAAATATTTTTATCAGTCAACACTATCCCAGCGAGACTGTGTAAATATATCTATTGTTCATCCGCAGATACCGTGTTGGTAATCGTTTGGATCATAGGAGATGACGCCAAGTTCGAGGAGACGCTTGTAAGACCAATCTGCAGCGTCTTCGTTCTTCCATGTCCAGAAGAAGTAGCCACGACCACCATTTTCGAATGTGTCGATCTGTGTGTACCACATGTAGCGCAATCTATTTTTATAATCCTCACTCCAGTTGTCTCCATTGCCTGACTTTCCTTCACAGCTGCCGACGGCAGTTGATCCAGGTTGGCTGCCGTCGTATCGAGATCCGTTGCCTCTACCGTTGATATATTTTGCGCAGTCTGTGAAAGCCAAAGTCCATTCTCCGCAAATCACCCAATGTTGATTAGCCGTGTGCTCTGCAAACGTTTGCTTGAACGCGCATATTGAATCTAAACGCTGTTGATCAGTCTGATGGATCTGCTGGTTTGAGAAAATTTGGTATTTGTGAGTGTCCATGTAGACATTTTCTGCGCCAGGATATGTTAAGAAATCATTCCAAGAATCAAGTTCAATAAAGCCACCGGCAATTGCTGTAGCTGTTTTAGGTGACACTATGTTATATCCGTTCTGAAAGTATGTTTTGACAGTATCGTACATTGATGGACGTGCTGCTACTTGTGGCTCGTTCATAAGCTCTATTGCATCCACGATGCCACCATATTCAGGCTTGGTGAATTCATCAGTGAGAATCTGGATATAGTAATAGGATTTTTCGATATTGCTTTGATCCGTAGGCCATAAGAAGTAGTCCATAAGATGTCCTGAGTTGTCTTGACCATTCTGGGATCCAGGTGCACCTTTTATATTTTAGTCATGTGAGTAAGACAAGATAAGACACTCACCGTGTAAGTCAATCCACACTTTGAGACCAATATCGCGGCACCATCCGACGACTTCCTGTAATTTTGCATATCTGTTGCCCTTGATGTATGGTGTGTCCAGAGTTTCGAATGCCCAGAAGCCAATTGGGATTCTGACGTGAGTCAAACCAGCGTTTTTGATATCTTGGAAATCGCTATAGGTATAGAATGTGTCGAGATGACTGTTAATAACAGCCTCTGCCTGATCGCTATCCTGGTACTCGCCGAATGTCCACTCGTCGACGATGTCTGGATTGCCCGTGTTGTCAAAGATAGAAGGAGTGATCCAAGCTTCGAGGACAAGAAAACCACCGATGTTTACCTTTTTTTGCGTTAGCTAACATTCTCAATGCTACCAGCATCGCTCACGCCTCTAATTTGCTCTCCGTGACGACGCTGCAACGGTCCGGCTGCTGCGATCGACAGAAGCGCTAAACACAGAAGCTTTACTAACATGATGATGGTAGTTGTGGCGGTAGCTGTCTTATTTATTATTAGCTTCTCCGAACAGGGTCGAGCGCCGCAGTGCAAATTTGGCGCTGTCAAACGCCCCACTTATTCAGGTTTCATGCATAGAATATGTTTCATAATCATCGCTTAAATAAATTATGCGCTACGTTGAGGGATGTTGAACGTTCACTGCACCTCATGCCGGTGTCTTCTTCAGAGCAAAGGAGGTGTTTTGTTTTGAATTTTGCTTCTGATAATCACCAAAAGATGGTTTATTCTAGCTTATTGGAAATATTTTCAGAGCTGGTGTCTGCCATTGGTCTCAGAATTTACTCGATATTTTAAGGATTCAAAATCGAGGAACGCGAAGCAGTAACCACTAAGAAAGTATGGAGCAGGAAATTCATTTATCTAAAGCTCTGCCGCTGCCACTGCAAGCCCATTTCGTCACGACGCGCTGATCTGAATATACTGGGATACGCAGTAAACACTAAAATGTCTAGTTAAGCACCCACAAACAAAAATAAATTTACAGAAGCACACTTCATGCACATTTTTATCTTCATCACCGACAATCATCAGGATCTGCTGAAATTGGAAATACGCGACGATGCCAGCTTTAAACTTTAGTCGCGGCGTCGACGACGAGCATCTTATCGAAAAGTACGACTCCCCAGATCCCGTCGATCACGACAATCAAGAGGCCAAGGTTGCGTACGACAAGGCTTATCGCGCTAGGCTTCGCGCGACCTACAATTGGATGCCACCAGGTGCGTGAATATGGGTGGGCTGAATAAACGCTAATGACGTTCCACAGAGACGTACCTCTCACGTGCATACAACATCTACAATCTCTCGCCTCTCTCTAAATTCAAATATCGAGTAGATTCATCAGAAATGAGCGAGCGTTATGGCCCAGCAAATATAACACCCCTTATAAACTACTCCGACTTGGAACACTCACTTAGAAGCTTCGTTTCATCACGTCATTACGTACCAATCGAGTTGATTGATGTGCAGATAAATAAAGGTTTGGATATGGCTTTGCCTGGAACTATCATGTTCTATATCGTTTGCCCTTCTATTACTGCGGCCGACGGTACTAATGTCCTCACAACTGGCGACTTGGAAGTCTCTTACAACACCGATCCACCACCTAAAACATGGACCAATGCTGCTAGAGCTCAAGCTTCCGAAGAGTATGACAAATTTCTTGATGAATGCAATAGGAAGAAACTCGCAGAGGATAAGCGCAACAGAAATGAAACCGATGACCATAGGAAAATGAGGAATAAGCAATATGACCGCGTCGTCAGCTCTAAAAAGGAGGCGCTTCTTCCCGACGTACCAACCCTTGAAGAAAAATACCCTTCCAAAACAAGCGTATTTGTCATTCTTCCTCGTTCTGATCCCTTTGAAAACGACCCGAGGGATGACCCAACTATAGCAAAGTGGCCCATCTTGCTAGAAGGTGCAATGGACTCGCAAGTTGTTCAGCTGTTTAGAGAATGGATGGGCTGGAGGCTAAATGGTGTCTGGTCGCAGTCCAACTTGCATACAGGTCATGAAATAATCGACAGCTTTATCGAAAACACATGGTGGTATTCTGAGTACTACAACGTGCTTCCTAAGAGACAAAATGAGTTTTCTGTTGGATGGGCTTTGCCTCTGCAAGTCGGGAAAAATATTGACGTCGTCGACATAACAATATCTCATACCCAAGTAAGCAAGTTGGCCAAGTCAGGCGCTCGTGAAGACAATATTCCGAGGCTTCTACCACGGATTAAGGAGGTTCTTATAAGAAATACCGGTTTGCAGTTAGATAGGTGGATTCCAGTCAAAGCCACCCTCTGTGGAATTACCATAGATCTTTCACAGAAGAAGAGAATCAGAGTGAATCCAACGGCGCATCTCAGCAAGGATTACGAGTGGAATAACGATAAAGAAGCACTTGAAGAATTCAGACTGGCTAACTTCCTAAGGTGGCTTGTTGCTGCGTTTGACCAAAGGTCTAATACCGCTGCTGTTGAAAGATCCTTGTCGAGGAGAGAGACTAACGTTAGCTTCAAAAAGCGTCCTAGAGTTGTTAAGCATGTACCGGGTGCTAAGGATAGACCAGCGTTCAAGCGACCAAAAATTGATAAAGGTGCCCGGGCGCAAAGGATTGCGGAGAAGAGTCAAATTCGAGGGAAGGAAGCAGAATTAGCGGATGGACAGGAAGTTGAACATGAAGACAAGGAGGGCGTTGAGTCTAAGGGTGAAGACTCTCAGAAGGTACTTGAGGATGCTGAAAGAGAGCGCGATATTGAAGGCGGCTACACAGAGAAGAAATCTAAGGCAGCTGGGGCAACTGAAAAGCAAACGGACGGTCAAGATGTCGCAGAGCTCACTGCAGAGCCTACGGGTGCCGAGTCTGAAGAAGCTGATGCAGAGCAAGAGAGTAGGAAGGAGACCGATGAAAAAAACAAAGCAGGTATGATTAAGACGCAGCGTCCAAGAGATTCAAACACCCAGATACGGTATGGCAAAGCAAACAAAGAAGAAGCTGAAAAGGAGCTGAAAAAGCGTGAAGCAAGGGCTCGACGTTTAAGAGAGATGACACGGGAAGACAATGGCAATGTCGAGGAAAGTGTGCAAAGACTTGAAGAGCGAACTGCTATGGAAGGACGTGAAAGGCGAATGACAGGAGTTGAGACGGAGAGTGAAGAAGTATAAGCAGTCAAAACAAGTAATGTAAATAATGTATTTTAGTAATTTGTATATTATATTTAACCGTTAAACCTGATCCACCAAGATAGCAATCGCGATGGATGCTGCGATTGGAAGAATTGAGCAAGCGTGTCAGCAATTTACACATCCAGGGACTAGGCAGCAAGGCGAGAATGAATTATTGGCTATGAATGAGGCACTGTCCCCAAATGAGATACCTTTGTTGACGATTGCAGTACTTGGTGAGTTACGTGGGAGTGGATATACAGAGATTTATAGAAACTCCAGAGAACTCGCAGGAATATTACGCACACTTTCATCTCCTTACGCTGCTCATAACCACTATCAGCCCAAATTCAAGTCCCGAGATCAGTCAATGTCTTCTCAGTTACATTCTCAGCGATAGAGCAGTACCAGTATACGTTTCAGTAAAGGCGCATTTAGCCCTCGTTAAAGCTACCAGCCTAGAAAACTTGGTCGTCATTCTCAATAACATCAGACAATCTTCACCTTCAGCAGCTGTCGGTATATCCCGCGCGATCCTGGAAGAGCAAAATATTAATCTTGATGAAGACAATGAGCTTCAAACTAAGTCATTTGAGGTATGCTTCGTCTTTGTTGGGCTTACAACGCTTATCCAGCTTTTAGGACAACGTTCTTCCCGTCCTCTCAAACATCGTATTACACAGCCTCACCTACAGTCACGACCACAATGTCATCAAGTATACCATACCAGCATTAGAGGCGCTTTTACTTTATCGAAACGACCAAAAAGATTTCATTTACAACACTGCGACTGACTCAATGCACATCAGCGTCCTTATTCAACTAGCCAGTCCTCAAGTGCTTCATCTGATCCTGTCTGTAAACACTTTTGACAACGAAACACTTGGTTTTATGATGAAGAAAGTTTTGAACGCCATCTTCAGCAGCAGTCACCCACAAGACAAAGATGGATGGTCTCTCAGCCTTGTGCATTACCTTGAAAATGCCGAATGTATGGACATTTGTACGAAGCTCTCATGCCATAAGTCTCTGCTCCAATCTCGCAATCTAAACGTTATTCTCGAACAGAAAGGCGAGGAATATGTACAGAAGTTGTTCCAACTTGGAAGTGCTTCTCTATCACAAGGAGCTGAAGCGTTTGCAGATTTTTTGGCGTGCTGGCTATCCATCTTAGCCAGTTTGGAAAGTAACAGGATCATCATACCAATAGAAATGTGCACCCTGATAGCCAAAGGATGGCTGGAAAATAAAGCATCACCCTTGGATAATTCACAGGAAGTTTTCGAAGAAGAATTAGATGACATTGAAACAGAAATGAAAGTCATCTTGGATCCTTTAGCTCAACTGAGCAGAATGGAATCACTGCCAATTTTGGATAACGTCACTGAAAAGCTGAACATGTACAATATGCTTATCGAAACGTCAGGCTTTCTGTCAGACTGCAACTACGATAGATTACAAACGCTAGTTTTATTTGCCGGATCGATAATAGCTGACGAGGGCATCGGAGAAACACCATTGATTCCAACTCAAATCATATCCAGTGAACAAACAGTTTCTGCTTTGTCAATGCTTGTGAGAAGTTTGGCAAAATTGACTACCTTATTTTCAAGTGATATGGGTCTCTCACCTAACGTGTCTGGCATCATTTGGAAGTGTTTCTGGGCAAGATATCTGCGAACCTATGGACTGATAGATTGCTTGTCGCTTCCGCCACTACAAGCGTTGAATAATGTAGGGTTTTACGTTGAATTTCAAAAGGTTATCGAACATTCTTTACTAAAATGGAAATCTGAAGAGGAAGTGGTAGAAGGATTAGCTGATACGATTGAAAGTCTTCCCACATTACCTGCATTAATCAATTTTGGCAGCATAATTGATATTGTCTTATCGAACATGCACGATTGGCCGTACAAGCTGGACAAAAAGCTAGTTAAGAGTTGTGGAACGTACATCAGTAAGATGGATAGGAAAGCTGAACAGACCAGCCAGTACAAGTCTCGTATCTTCTATTTCATAAGCGTTATGCTCAACGTAATTGAAAATCCAGAATTTGGAGCCAATTCACAGAGGCATCCATACATTACTAATGTTAAAATGGGCTTGAATGCTCTAGTTGGATTAAGTGAAACGTTAGATCCCTATACATATATAGAGACTGTCAGTTTCATTAAAGATGTCTTGTCGCAGTTGATAGGAGTAGTTCAGCAGCACTACAAAGCACGCATCGATATACAAATGGATGTTCTGTCTATTTTCTATTCAATAATACAAAATATGGACCTTGGTTTGGATTACGATGAAAGTACGTTGAGAGCATTACCACAAACTTACGTAGCGCCTATATTGAATATGTGGTTTGAAAACTATCTATCTATCAAATACGAGACGGGCATGGACGATAGCGACGAGTTTAGTGAAGGTGTTGAGACCACAACTAAGATTTTGAGAGAGCTGGCTGCTGTGGATGGAAGTGCCAGTGATGTTAATAATGAGAAAAACTTCTCTTTATTTGTTCTCTCTTACTTAGACCCTGTCTTCAAAATTTCACGAACAATCATACAGTCGAACCTTACCTTGCAAAGTGACTCAATTGATCTTGCATGCACGGTATTGAGAAGCTTTCCGCGGTCAATAAATTTACGCATTAGTTCGTCTGAAGAAAACTTCTTCAACACTACTCTACTCAATATTCTTAACCAAGCAATCACTTCGCATTGGAACGCTTCATATACTCTTCTTGATGGAATGGAAAGCTTCATCAAGCACTCAGCTGATAGTTAGTTGGGATTACTACGACAGAAGTCATACTGACGTCTGTTCATAGGAAAACATGGCGCAAACGTATTATCGCAGATTTTGGCAATACCTCTCAACGCTATACTAATGAGATTGACCTTTTCGCGAACCCTGAAGCAACGACTAATTAAGTTCATTTCAACTATGCTCAACTACGAAGATACGAACCTTTGGTTGAACAGAGACTTGATACTATCGACTATCATTCAGAATCTAAGATGTCCAGAAGGCAGCAAAGCTGCACTTCAAGCCTCACTTCAATCGGCCCTGATGACTGGGCTTGATTTGGCCACTTACAGAAACATTCTCAACGAACTGAGTACACACATCGCAAACATGCGGCGGGTGTAATATAGTTTGCAGCGCATCGAGCTAATTTATGTTTAATGTTTGCATGGTGCATGAAATAGAGATTGATTGTACAAACAAAGATACCTTTAATTTATTTCAAGTTGGCGACCTTAAAAAAAGTGATTTAAAGAGCGTTGGAATGATTGATGAAGGTCTAGGGCGCAGAGAAGATGTGTATGTTTTTAAATTTGAATGTAACGAAATACACGACCAAGTTAGTAGAATTATTCAAAAAATCGAATCTGTATTTGGTTAATGTGTGACAGATGGTACAAAAGTGAGGTCAGATATTTCCCATGAGCCCGAAAAAAAAAAAAAGCTCCTTTTTAAATAAGTACTATAAATCCATGGTCGTAAATGTGACATTCATTTCTGGAGAAGTTAACTGAAACAATTTAATAACAAGGTAGTACCATTGGGAGACGATCGTATCCTAATTCTGTATTTATCGTCGACTTTCGCGTTCCCTAATAATACTATTAACGGTCTTTCATTCCTCCCTATACTCCGCATGGTTTAACGTTAATATTCTCAACTTGATTGTAATACATCAAAGCATATGTTTCAGGCAAAATATTATTGAAGTATGAAATCGCAGTATGATCATGTAAAAGTGACCTATATTCTTTAGTCACTTAACTTCAGGTTAGAACTTAACGTTACATTATATTTACAATAAGAGACTGTCGAGGAATTCAATGTAGGTTTTAAAACGGTTAAAATGTTTAAAACAAAACTTATTCCTATCTGAATGTTTATTAGAGTTACCGTTAACGTGAAAATATGAATTAATGGAAATCGCATAATTAAAAAAGTTCAATCATACTAAATTTACATTGACGTAATCAATCCTATATAAAAAAACAAGATGTCGAAAACATGATGATAATTAAAAGCTTCTTAGAAAATCATTAAATGAGACGGAATTTTCAAGTAAATTTCATTTCTAAACTGCTACAAGTCACCTTAAGTCAACGAGCGACGCCCCGAATTTACTCTTGAGATCCGTTTCTTGCCGAAAGACAAATGCGTTCTACTAAAACGTTCCGAGCTAACAGTTGTAAAATAAGCCTATCGAAATTGAAGACGTTCTTTAGTCACGAAATTTAGAAAGTGAGAATTATATCTCAATTTAAGATATTTGTCCTCAAGTCATACATCAGTGAAAGATGCAGAAAGCGGACAAAATTCTATCGAGACATGTAATTAAAGCTTGAAGCGCGACTAGAGTTCAAAGAAAGCAAACTGATGAAATAGAGAAAACCGCTTTATAACAAGACATGACGCACTAATAAAAACAGTAAAAGTAAACTGAAATAACTCGTCTCAAAAAAGTTCGGAACGTAGTGACAGGAATTTGAATTACATTTAATGACAGTTAAGGTTAACTCAAAACTTGAAAAGGAAGCACCGCCTCACTGAAACAATTTTCTTCACCAAGTGGAAAACGAATGTTTTTTAAAAGCTGAGGATATCCAATAACGAACTTTATTGAAAAAGGCAGTTTTCGTGCTCGTCTTTGGCTGCAAGAGTGGGCAGAAGCTCATGCGCCAAATTTGTTATTTTAAGCCTTTTCGCTTATCATTATGATTTCTTTTCTGATTTGTACGCCTTATAAGTACATCAATAGATAGTCGTCAAGCTTTTCTTTTCATTCCTTACGTGAGCATGAAACCCGTATCGAGTCTATTGCATTTTTAAATTGAGTTCTAATAATGTCGTGTAATATGGTACACGGTTTAACGTTGTCTCCGTACGAAAAAAATAAATCATAACTCAATTATCATACGATATTTTTTCTTCAAATGCTACAGAAGGATTTACGATCCTAGATTGTATTAATGGGCAGCTGTTCTGATTTTTTGTTCTAGCCACAAAGGATCTCTAGTCGAGAAAACGGAAATTTTGGCATTTTGCATAACATTTTGGTTTTGCACCGAAATATCGTTGCTGATACTTACTTTTCCGAACTTTGTCATCTACATGACAAAATATAAGGAGAAGACACACCCAAGGAATTGTGGTTTCAAGCTTTTAGCGTAGCTAAAGGGACAGCACTATTGAAAAGTGGGTACAATATAATCCAGGTTTGGTCGCAATTTATAAAGATTATACAGAATATTGATAACTTAGTCTTCCTGCTCTAAAGGCCAATTTTCGTTTCAAGCCTATCTCAATGCACATAAACTTAATAAAAGGCAAATGTTGATCTCACAATAGATGTGATGAAATATTCTTCCGCTACCAAAAGGGAGATTATTTACAAAAAGAAACATTTGTGGACTTCTCCTTAAACCGGTTTCTATAAATTCCAGTGGAGGATTGGTTTAAGATGCGGAACTCTATTGCCGTTACTGGAAGAATGCTGCTTTTAATTTAAAGTTAGTAATACGGGATTCCAGTCGGACTCGTTCGCGCTGCTGGCAACTATTCTCAACGTACGGTGCTCTATCACTAACAACTCTTTAGTATCTCTGCCCCTCGACGCCAAGGTATTTGAACCAAGAAGACTTACAGGAAATTATTTGTGCAGCTGTATTGATCCTTAGCTGCATAGTAAACAAGTGCCCTCCATCGGATCGTCTCTGCCATTCTCGTTGACGCCCTATCCCAAACGTGTGTGAGGATTTTCAAGACGTATTATCATCATATAACCACATAGTACATAGTAGCCTCCTTTACTGGAGCATCTGCTCTTATGTCTTTTCCAGTAAATTAACATAGCATTTCTGTGGATTCGATTTAATCACCTTTGTCCGTGAGCCATTACTTGAAGTACCCCACAACCTAGCAGTTCGAAGTCTTTTTGATATATGGGTGAATTTAAATTTTCTGACTGTGAACTGCGAAAAACTACAATTTCTGAGCACATTCGGTAATTAAGGAGTTTTAGAGATCATCTGAGAAATTAAATCTCAATATTCTCAAATTCGTGCGAAATGTCAAATTCTGTAGAGTTTGAAAAATGTCCTTAATACTAGCACTGGACTTTCTTGGGAAGACCCTACTTCATTGGGTATTGATTACCACATGACCGTCCTACTTTACCTTGCAACTTATGCGCGCTATTTTGAGTCAATTTCCTTTACTTCTTAGCTTACTCGCTCTAATCACAACCAAAACCATCTCAGCATACTGGCGATTTGTGCACGTGACTGAGACCGTTCTTGACGATAGAGCATACTTGAAATACCTGATCAATGCTCTTTTATATTTCCTTTCATACCAAAATTTGTGAAAGGTACAACGTCCAAAGCATTCTACCCGCAGTCATATCAGACAGCAAAAAGAAATAGCGATGCATTGAATTATCGGTGGCATCCAAGGAAATTTTGCAGTTGAGCCTTGTGTAGAAAGAGTGATTGAGTAGTATTAATAACCTTTAAGAATTGGAAGAAACATTCATGTAAGTTTCTTTGCTAATGTCGTCTAAGTGACGTTAATTGAAGCTTGCTTGTCGCGAAAAAGATCATAAATGATTAATTTAAATTACTTGTAGTCTTTTCAATAAGAGGTGGAAAAAGTACAGCTGTTTGGGTATTGAGTGTTAAGGTCTGAGTGAGTGAAATATTCAGTGCAGCGTCTTGCAAATTTCTTGCATATAAATCGACACCTAGTTTGTCAAGCAATTCTTTGCTTTTATTTGGCATGATTGGTTGAAGGAGAATACCAATAATACGCAGTGTTTCCCGAGCGTACATGACACATCGCGCGCACTCCTCAATTGAGGTATGATCAGACCACGGCTCAACTTTTGTGAAATATCTGTTAACCTGATCGGTCGAGTAAATATAAAAGAAAAGAAGATGAACAGACAAACCTCGTGAAGGGTATCTTCGATGGTTTCCAAAGCTTTTCCCATCTCAAAGGTATCCATAGAAGTTATGAACCGAGTATGCAAAGAAACCAACTTGTTATGTAAGATCTCTTCATTATCATTAGGATGAATATCGATGGGATTAGCATTTGAAAGTTTATCCATAATTTTTTTTCCACTAATTCTTGACAACAAATTACCAAGTAGGCCCTTTAAAGTAGAGCTGTATTTCAGATCTAATTCGTGTTGCTTAAAATCAGCGTCATTTGCGAAGTTACCACCAACTCTAAGTAAGTAAAACCTCAGTACGTCTGCAGAATACTTGTGAATTGCGACGAAAGGATCGACGACATTACCAGTGGATTTAGACATTTTGGAACCGTTCATGGTCCAATGTGCGTGACTAAGAATAATTTTTGGCAATGGCTTATTTGAAGCCAAAAGTAGAGCAGGCCAGTATATAGCGTGAAACCTGTAATGCTTATGAGCATTAAAGGCAAATGAGAAGATTTTATATATACCTAATAATGTCTTTGCCAACTACGTGTATATCAGCAGGCCAAGTGCTTAGACCATGAAGTTGAGCAACAGAATAATAATTAGTCAAAGCATCAATCCAAACGTAAATGGTATGTGAAGGATCGTTAGGGACGGGAATACCCCAGTTTAAGCGATTGGAAGGACGGGATATGGACAAATCTGAGTTGGCGCTCTGATTTGACTGAAGGGAAGAAAGGATAGCGTTGTATTGCTGGGGTGGGTGTATAGCTTTAGGATTTGATAACAACCAGTCAATCAACTTTTGTCTGAAATGTTTAAGTTTAAACTTGTAATTAGTTTCAGACATCCATTCGACCCTTTTTCCAGTTTCAGTGGAAATTTTATACGATTCACCGGTAGAGTGATCAAAGTGATCGGTGACAGATGAATCAGAGTAAAAAGCTTCATCGGATACAGCATACCAGCCTTGATGGCTACCTTTGTAGATGTAGCCTTTGTTGAATAAGTCCAACCATAGGGAATGGACAGTGTTGATATGATGATGACTGGTGGTTCTTATGAAATCTGTATGAGAAGACAGAGCTAAATCTGCTAGACTTTTAAATTTGGGGGAGATGTTGTCACATAATTTAAGAGGTGTAGTTGAATGGGCGGTAGCAGCTTGTTGAACTTTCAAACCGTGCTCGTCTGTGCCAGTAGAATAAGCGACATTATCGGAGGGGTGTTTCAATTTCAAGTAACGCGCGATAGTATCCGCGACAACAATTGAATATAAGTGACCAATATGGGGATCAGCGTTGACGTAGAAAATCGGGGTAGTAACAAAATGAGTATAATTCCTAATGCCTAGCCTATTAAATTTATGTAAGTTTCTTGAAATCATCATTGTAATATTTTAACTTTCTTTTATATGGGCCTCTTCGACAAAACTTCTTCTTTCAATTTCTCAATCAAGTTGAAGTGGCCCAGAATATTTGAAGTTAAAGACTACTCAAATGAATACCACTCAACTGAGATAAATGATCGATTTAATTTGGCTAGTTGAATGTATCTGACGTTCTTCGAGTCACTCAATCGACCAACATGCTTCTTCAAAATGCTTTTTCCCCTTGTAGCCTGATAACTTAAGAATATTTCTCATTTCACTCCAATTGAATGCCTTAATACCATGCCTTGTTTGATACGCAGCCACACAAACACGGGAATTGGAATGCTATGTCACTGGGATTTTCTACATCCTCATCCCCTTCTCTGTCTCTAATATGACTTATAAATCTGAAAATACGAAAACTATCGTCTTTGGCTCGGTAATCGCCACGGGTGTACTCGCTGTCGTTGTATTCGTCATCGTTCTTTGCTGGCAGATTAGAAGGAAAGCTGCGGATTACAAGAACGATGAGAGTAATATTCAATACAAGAATTCCCCTCAAGACAAGCTCTTTCAGTCGAATCACAACACGAGTCATATAAACCTGTGAGTCTTGATTATACGCTTTGTTACAATCGATTGACTCGATAAAATTAAGTAAATCGCCTACAACGACTCCCTCAACTAGGTCCAGTGCTAGCTCCTTCTTTAATCAGCCCAGTTCCTGGATAGATAAAGACTTTAACCAATTGATTAACAAGGAGAGCATAAAAGGTGTTAAGTTTAGCAATAAATTAGAATTGTAAGTTCTCATCCCTTCCGCTCACATCAAGTTAACTCATACAGTGTCGATGACCACCCGCAATCGCCATTATCTTCCACCTGGTCACTTGACCCAGAGTCTAAAAACTCACGCAGCTCCTTGGCTTATTTGAATGAGCTACCAATAAAACCCAAACCAGCAGCGAATACTGCGAACAAATCCAGTCACTTAACTTTAATGGTTGACAAAGACATGGTCAAAGATGTTCTACCAAGCTATTATAAAGATGAAGATAGTGTATTCAACGTTTATCATGAGAGGTGCAAAAGCTTAAGATGACATCATAGTTAATGTTTAACATGTTGCCATCATGCCGCGTTATCCTTCATTAAACTTCCAGATGTACAATTCTTCAACTACCACTCAGTATCATATACCACAGCTTCACGAATTTGTAATTTTAATAATAGCATAAAGTTTATTCACGAGAAATACACCCGAGTTTTCCAAATTGATGTTTTAGTTACTAAATTAATGTCTGAGTTGAATCCATGATTGAAGATTTTCCTACGCTTTGGTAATACACTCAAACTAGCGATTAACAAGCGCATATTGATCAATTCGCCGAAATTTACAACATAATTGCTTCCTTTCCTTAAACGGTAAATAAATTTATGAATTCTGCGTATGATATCATCACAAGGACTAGACACGCCGTCTCTGTACTCGTTCACACACCTCGATCTTAAACTAAAATTGAATTTAACTTCTCGACTGCAACGTTCAAGAAAGAAGCTTTTACATACAAATCATGTCCAACTTCCCACAGCACGTCCAGCAGGCACAATCGCTGTTACAGTCAACCCTGGACGATGGACGTATTAAGCTCAAATTCATTAGCACTATTGGTACTGGCGCATACGGTACAGTACTATTAGCTGAAAGACTAGACGACTACTATAGACCGCTCGGTGAACTGTACGCCGTTAAGTGTTTGCCTAAGTATGGCTTGGATGATCGTCAGAAAGCTTTTCAAAGAAGGGAAATTGCTTTGCATGGTTTAGCTTCATCACATCAAAATATCGCAACCGTTCATGCGATTATTGATAGTCCAGCCACAATCTTCGTTGTTTTGGAATATGCTCAAGCAGGCGACCTTTTTTCAATGATAACAGAACAATTCAAATATATCGACAACGACGAGCTAATCAAGTCGGTATTTCTACAAATAGTTGACGCCGTTCAACATTGCCATCGCCTCGGCATTTACCATCGTGACCTCAAACCCGAAAACATTCTGTGTACTGCGGGTGGCAACAACATTTTGCTAGCTGACTTTGGTTTGGCTACTTCAGAGAGACGTTCAGGTGATTTTGGCTGCGGTTCCAGCTTCTATATGAGTCCAGGTCAGTTCATTGACTTTTTCCGGAATTTAATTACTAACTCCGTACAGATTGTCATGGGGCTCTGACTCACAGAAAAGTTCCTTACTGCACAAAGCGCAACGATATATGGTCTCTTGGTGTTATTTTGGTCAATTTAACCTGCGGTAGAAACCCCTGGAAAGAAGCAAGTCTGACAGATGAGACATTCTCTGCGTACCTTCGAGAACCAGACTTTCTAAAAACGATCCTACCAATATCAGATCTCACAAATTACATCTTGAAAAGGATATTCACTATTGATCCAATTCAAAGATGCAGTCTTGATGAGTTGAAACAAAGGGTAATGCAAGTTGAAAAGTTTACCTTGACACCTTCTCAATTGAAGCATGCACACAAAGCCGCAAGACAAGCTGCCGCTGCTACATCATCTGCCGCTGCATCTGCTGTTGCTAATAGAATCCAACAACAGCAAGTTGATCTTCAACAACAACAAATGGTGGTACCACCCCCACCTCCACCAAACGCTAAAGAATTAGGTTCGCCAAAGAGGCCAAGAGTAAGGCAGAGGGCAAACAAGAACGACAAGCTGCCACTGACGCCGCCAACAACACCACCAAAGGAAGTCAATTTTCAACACCTCAGACGGGTGGAGAGGAAGCCAAACCTTAAGAAAGTGGCTGTGCCCGTTGAATCATCAGACTCGTCTTGCAACTCTAACGAAACCGATGGCTCATTTACATCTAAGCAACCTGAAAGTCTATTAACACCCTTATCGACACCACCTGCGTCACCAAACGATGCCAGCCCAAAATTCAACTCAACAACTAAATCGTCTGCGTTCTCTAAACTGACACAAATTTTCAAACCATCTAGATTCCATACAGGTACGCCAGAACAACAAGCAATGAATATAGACGTGGAATCAGATTTTGGTGATCAAATTGACCAACAAATCGAGAGGGTGTCTTACCCGTCAGCTCTTGCGATTGATATCAATGGTATGACCAAGTGAAATGATGGTATTTTTTGTCTACTTATATTTGGGATTTTCTTTTTCAACTGTATTAACAAGGAGCAAGATATCAAGGATGCTTTGGGATGAGCATTGACATGTCTATGGAACTCCGAATAAATTTCTGCTACTTCTCACTTCAAACACACAAGCCAAATTTAATAATTAACTTGTATTTGTATTGATAAATGCAATCGTAATTAAAGTTAAAAATCGGGTGTCTGTGGAACTGCCAAACCAACCCTTCTGGCAGTTGCTTCGACCCTCTCTTGTGGCGTCTGGTCTGAAAGTGGATTGTAGCGCTTCAATAACTCTTTGTGTTGTCTAGATGCCCTCAGGAAATCCACCATGCTTTCCATATCTTCCTTTGAGTGGCTCGCTGATGCGAAGAGTGTACGCAGATGGGCGAATATCTGACCATTACGCTCACCGGGCGGTGTCTGTAGCTCCTCTTAGCACAATATCTAAACGAAGGTCCATCTTACACTTCTGCTGAATTCTCTCAGCAGATTTCTGTATAAAAGCGTTGTCATCGACGATGAGAGTGATCTTATAAGAAGCGTGCGTTAGGTGCAGCGGCGTATGAATAGTCAAATACAATTTTATAGGCATATGTGCTAGTTTGTTAGATTGCAGGTGACGCATCACTTGTTCAGTTTCGGGGCTGCGGTGTTTCGGAGTCTGTTGCAATGATTGACTTTTAATCGATCGAGGAATGCCTACGTCAGACAGAACTAAATAAATAAAATATTTAGAGTACGTTCGTTTCTTGGCCACATGGATTATAACGTCGATGTGTTGATTGGCATCACACCATGGTTAAGTGCAGAGCTGGAATTATATACATTTGCCAAGTTCACTATTCATGAAAGCAACGTCCTAAAACAGACTTATCAGGCTTGTTTAGAACATAAAAGATTAATCAAATAAATCATTAAAAATACAATCATAATGGCCTCAGAAAACACTCCAAGTCCCTCACGACAAACCACGTCAAGACATTGAAATCAACGTCGACAATTAGTTCGCGTGCACGTCATCGAGAGGCTAGCAGCGTGCTACCACCTCAGAGTTCTCGGTGAATAAGGGAAGGAGGTCACTAGTCATCGTCGAGCCAATGATAAAGTGGCAGAATTAAATCTGCGATAGACTGGATACGACCTATAGAATATGATCCTTTGGAGTACCTGACGTGCTGTGTGAGCATTGCTTCTAATCCACTTTAGTTGTTCACTAACCGTCTTAAAGTTTTAGGAAGAGAAGAATTGCCTCTTTATACCAATCCCGTTAACGTAGATTAACGAAGTTTAACGAGGTGATAAAAGCGTTTATGACTTACTGATGAATGCTTTAAGTTGATAATATATATTCCGTTCGGACAACCGCATCCTAGAGTTTGTTGTACATGGCTGATGTAGCTCATATATGGTGTGAGTCGCAGACCAGTATGTATCAACAAAAGCTTCGTGCTATCAAATAATATAATAGATCGAATGAAAGGTTTTGATGTCTCGCTCTCTTGATTTGTGTCTTATCTCATGTACGGAGCTGGAAGATGGTGTTTGTCGGTGGTGCCTATAAATCTTGCCAGCTAAGTTGTAAGTTGCTATTGATGTGCTGAGATATATGAATGCTTTAATCACTTTGCCTTCTCGACCTTGACCATCATCAGCACCATCATCAGTCATGGATACACATCAGTTGAAGTTGCTTAAGAATAGTGTTATAGGAGATGTAGTACAAAAGAAGCAGCTTTCTGAGAGTAAAGGCCAAGTGGAATCATTGATTGATCAGATTTCGCCGTCGAATTTACATAATCAAGTTGATACTGACAGGCTGATACAATCTTCGTTAATTATTGGCAGTTTGTACACCAATATAAACATGGAACCAAATCAT
Source organism: Wallemia ichthyophaga EXF-994 (assembly GCF_000400465.1). Lineage (NCBI taxonomy): Eukaryota > Fungi > Basidiomycota > Wallemiomycetes > Wallemiales > Wallemiaceae > Wallemia > Wallemia ichthyophaga. The sequence continues at coordinate 172,206 of NW_008806283.1, read as the reverse complement.
CAATACCTATTAATCAATGTACTTGATGGCGTCGTTAAACGCTTAGTTGAGACTGCAACCGTCTGTAACTGTCAACGCGTCCTTGAGTACTTGTTCAGATGTCTACGGAATGCATCTATCTTCTACAAAACAATCACCACCTTTTCGAATAACAATAGAGCCGGTATCGACAAAGATAGTATGCAAATCGATGACGATATATGCTCTAGGGCTGCAGCGCAACTCAATAACATTTTTTTTGTAGGTAATGTAGCTCTATCCTGCCAAAGACTTACAAATTCATTCAGTCTCCGCACCTACCTAATCTCCTCAAACATCTCACATCGTCTAATAGAAAACTCGTCATCAACTTGATCACTTTGTTGACCACAGTGAATGATACTCGACACAAAGCATCGCTTCTTTCCGTAGAGGGTCTGCTTGACCATTTGGCTAAATACATCTATTGCGATGTACAAAAAGTGAGATCCCTTTATTTAATTATATTCAACTAACCATTTCATAGCTTCAAATTGCAGCGCTCAAACTGCTTGGTTCCTTGTGCAAAGACTATTCACCTGCGGTTTTAGCATTTAGACAGGTACAAAGTCCGTGCCGATTCATGCTATTAGATGATTCTAACATTTATATGCCATAGTGAGAGCAATACCATCACTGACAATATTTTTTGAATGCAAGAGTCCCCAATTAAGACTTGAAGCATGTAAAACGTGAGTTGTTTTGAAATGATCTTGAATTCGACTTATATTATAACAACAGACTAGTACACATTATCAAAAGTCAGCAATCAGACCTTCTTAGACCCGATGGACCCCCGACGATCCAACTTATATCAACCATTGATAGGCCGAAAGCATTGGAGTTAATCGAGCAGCTGATTCGACTACTTGATGAAAACATTGAGATACAGATACCGGCATCATCCATCTTAGCGACTATATTGTCAGATGCGACGGACTTAGAAGACCATGCGTGCAAATCAGGTATACTCAACAAGCTGAATGATATATTTCAGACTTGTCTGCTGTATGAAAAAGACGAGTACAACGTGGAAGGTAGTAAGCTATCAGAAGACAACCTGAAATTACAAGAAGGGATTCTGATGATAGTTGCAGCGCTTGCACTTCATTTAGATGAATTGAGAACATTGATCGTTGATGCACATTTATTAAAAGCAATCGCGGTATCTTTACAACATAAAGCCAAAGGTATTCGAGGCTCAGCTGCACAGTGCATCAGAGCACTGAGTAGAAGTGTAGGAGTGTTGCGTACATCATTGGTTGATTCAGGTGTTGAATTGACATTATTGAGCATAATCTCTAATGATGAGGAAAATGAACGTAATAAAGTGATAGCCTTGATGGCTTTAGCTAACTTAGTGTGCGGATTCTCACCATTAAAGCAAAAGTTAATACAAAATGGTGGAGTAAAGATTCTAGTGAAACTTACGTACTCGAAATCGCACAAGGTTAGATTGAATACTCTTTGGGCTATTAAGAATATGGTTTTTGCTGCATCGACAGAGTTGAAGAGGTTTATTTGTGATCAAATTGGATATAATCACTTCAAGAAGCTGTTGAATGACAGCAATAGCGAAGTTGTTGAGCAAGTTTTATTTGTTTTGAGAAATTTAGTTACAAGAGAAGTAGATATCAATCTGGTTTGTAGTGGATTTGGTGGAGAGGATAAGTTTCTGGAGATTATTGAACATAAGTTTCAAACAAATCAAGTAGAGATTTTATTGCAAGCTGCGTATGTTGTAAATAATGTCGCAACTGGCTCATATGAACAGAAGAAAACGTTGCTATGGCGACCGCTTATATGCAGCAACTTGAAGCGATTACTTACGCACTGGGATGAGAGAGTTAGAGCTGCTGCTGTATGGACACTTCGTAACCTTTCGAATTCAATTGAAGGTCAGCCCTACCAAGCTCGTAGTGAGATACGTACACGTATGCGTTTATTGGAATTCGATAAATCGCTCTTGACTTTGTCTCAGGATAAATTCTCCGTTAGTGAACCAGCAAGATTAGCCTTAGATGGCATGAATACGTAATTATCAAACTTAAGACACGCATAATAATGTTTCTACTGTATATTATAAATTGTACAAGTGTAAAAATATTAATGAACGGAATTATTAAACCTTTCTACTCCAAAATAGACTGATTTCACCAGCACGGTCATCTTCATCTTCATTGATATTGCTGTTTGTCTTGGGTTGTTCTTGGATTGGCCTAGAAATTGCTCGGAGCAATGGCAAGGCATCAATTTCTTGGTATTTGTTATTATTGTTGCTTGCTGCCAAATTTAAAGTTGATGGTAACGTCTTTTCTTGATCTGATTTGTTGTCATTTTGATCATCATTCTTGTTTAGAGAAAGACGAGATCTCAGTAATCCTAGGTAATGTGTCATCACGTTGTTTGTATATATCTCCGAGGTTTCTAGATATGATGAGGACTGATGGTAAACTTGATCTAATTCTGATATTGTATAATTGAGGTTGCTAATCGTGTTGTTCTGATCAATGGTTTCTTTGTCGGACGTTGACTTGTCGAGTATACCTCGAATATCAGATTGAACAGCTTCAGGTAATTGATCTAGCTCCAAGTCATTGTCTTGATTCATCTCTGTCAAAGACGAGTGATTGTTGTATACATCTACAGATTCTTGTTCAGCTTTCCTAGCATCTGATCGCAACCTCGACCAAGTTTCATCCTCTAGTTTTAACTTTGCTAGAGTTTCTTGAGACTTCCTTATTAGCTCCTTGTACTTCTCATTTTCGGGATTTTTAGCTTTCTGCCTCTGTTTGTTGCTCTTTGGTGGCATCCAAGGTGGAGCATTGATAGACAACGACTTTACCCAATCATCGACAACATTTTGTGCTAAGCTGACAACCTTTTTATTGTTTATTGCATCTAGTAAAAGCTTTTGCTCTTTGAGTTCACTCTCTTCAACTCTTTTTGATCTTCTAGGTTTAACGACATCTGGATTACATGCTCTAAACCTGCACCATTCAAAAAGAATCTTGAACCTCCTTGGATCGGGTAAATCTTCGTCTATATGCCTACAGAACTCTGTGGAGTTGAGATCAGGGTGTGGTGGTACGATGATACCTGATCTAGACCAAGATGATGATCGCTTTCCTCTATTGCCTACAGAAGACCGCCTACTTTTTCTCAAATCTTTATTTGCTTTTATTTGAGGAGTTTCGGCGACTGGCATAGGTGCAGAGATATCGACATGTTTTGATATTTGAGGCTGAGGAGCTTTCATTGGAGTGGATGATACGTTATTTGTAGCAGTTTCAGGAATTTTAAAAGGCCTAGGTATCTTTGTAGGACCTTGATCTTTAATACTGAGTTGATTATCTTTACGCTGAGTAGGTTTATCCTGTTGAAGTTGAAGCCTCTTAGCTTTATCTTTATCTTTTGCATCTTTTCTTTCCTGAACATCCTTCTTCTCCTTATCTCTTTCCTTTTCTTTTAGCCTATCTTTTTGATGAGGTTGGAGTTTGCGGTTATCATGATGATTCGACTTGAGTTGTTTGGAATTAAAGTCATCTTTAGACGATCGCGGAGATTTGTGAGCTTTTTGATCTGAAGGTAGAGGTTGGGATTGTGAAGGCTGCTAGCGATATCAAGTTAGACGAAGACTGGAGAGATATCAAGAGACGTACATCAATCCTAGGCTTCTTTCTACTGTCAAGATCAGAGCTGCTATTCTGCCTTGTATTTCTGCGTGATGGTAAAGGAGCTGATGGAGGTGGAACATCTACTTCATCGTCTTCTAACGAGGGCATTAAGAAGGTGTAAGAGGATTGCTTGGATAAGTTATTCGACAAGCCAGTTGACAGTCTTGGGCTCTGCCTTCTCGAGGTCGTTGCCATTTTTTATTTCAACAGAGATGATGATATAAGTTGAAGACAGTAACGCGCGCAGTGAGACGCGTATAGTAACTCAAGTAAAATTTAACGAAATTGGTAAATGTAGAGGAAATTTATTAAAATACAGGTGGGTTGTTAATTTATAGTTGAATATCATCTTGATAGAAAATCTAATCATCCTTATGAGGTGGTGGACCAGCTGGGGATATCATAGACTAATACATGTACATTGAGTTATATTTACTAAGAGTTTATATGGAATTTTACTCACCTGTATCATTTTAAACTTTGTACGTGATATTGATTCACCATCTGCTATGGACATATACGAGGATAGAGGTGGATGACCGACGATGCTAGCAAATGTATCTCTTTGTTGGTTTGTGACCCATTCGCTGAATTTTATTGGTTAGGATTATTCATAATAACAAGTTAGATGTGCTCACTGTTTGGATATATCAGGATTACCAGTACCTGTATATCTTGCGTGTAATCTCTCTAATTGTTGATTTTGAATATAATTAAGATTTTCGGACTAAATTATTAGAATTTAAAATATTCAATGATAACTCATTGACACACCATAGATAACGTCGTCGTTGATCCAATATGGACCTGTATAATGAGTTCACCTTAAAATTAAATGAATTTAATAAAATTTTGAAATCAATTACAGGCGACAAGAGCTTAGATGAATACCTGGGAGAATTAGATACTATCAAACAATCAGAATTACAGGCTAATTTGGCATATTTTATACAGGATCTTGTTTATATTTTACTAAATCTGAAAGGCGTGGATACAACAGATCATTCTATCGCAAATGAACTTAATAGAATTAAATTGCAATTCTCAAAGATTAAGCACGCACAGGAACCTCAACACAAGTTGAATGTTGATAAGCCTGCTGCTGATAGATTCATTAAAGCTGCTTTACAGCTTCAACAGAAGTCCACTGAGCAACCCCAACAATCTCAGCATTTAAGATTCGATAACGATCATTCCGAAAAGAAGACTTCTAATGACAGAAAATTCAGATCAGACAAAAAGAGCAAGAAACGCTCTTCAGATTCTCATCAAGAAAAACCTCCTTCATCAAATTCCTCAACTTCATTAAATACATCTCAACCACCGAAGTCGAAGAAATCCAAGAAACATACTTAATCTTTGTTTCATTACTTGTACAACTAATAATCCTCTTTGTTAACATCATCATTACTCCTGCTAGCTTTATCTTTTGATTTTATTCTACTCAACAACTGCTCTGATCTACTGCTCCTGTTGCTGTTAGGTGAACTAGACATACTAGCAGTTGCATTCTCATACGTTGAATTATTACTACTAATGCTTGATGTCATTCTGTGAGTCCCTTGTCTACGATCATTCGACTCTGAAACTACTTTATCAAGCGATCCCGATGGTGAATCTATCGAACGCGATGAGCTACTCTGTCCTTTCCGTTCACTTGGTATACCAGGTATTGACATCATTGGTGAAGCTTTCGGTGGTGTCGTTACTGATGATCTTCTTCTACTCTCATTAATTTCATTATCATTCGTTTCATTAGACAGATTCAACTCAACTGTTGGTTGACTGCGTGATATATGCATTCTTTCATTCAATTTCTCCGCTGGTTTCATTAAAGGTACCTCATTATCTTTTCCCTTTGCCTTCTGATCCTTCGCCTTCTTCTTCAACGACCCTTCACTACCATGACTCTTTTTTTTCTTACTTATTTTCTTCAATGCATCTTTAGCGTGATTCAGTTTAGGTGATGATTTCAGCGCTTCTATTGCAGATGATGGTGTGTTTGTATACGTACTCCCCTTTGATGACACTGAAATTGAACTTGAAGATGAAGATGATATTGGTATAGCTGCGTTATTGTCGCTTTTCACCGAAAGCTTTTCGCCAGTCTCCTCATCCTCTTCGCTTTTCATTGGAGACACAGCTGCTTCACTGTGGGTAACACTGACATCACCACTCTCTTTCTTCTTCAAATGCTTACCGACCAATGAAGCAGATCCGTCAGCTAGCGAAGAGTTTTGATGATTTGTATTGTGGCTCTTCAAATGCTCTAGCCAGCTATCTTTATTAAACTTCTCACTGAACCATGACTTGGTCTTGGATGATGTGCTCCCAACAGAAGCCGATGACGACGCCAACGCTGATGCTGGTGCTGGTGCTAAAGATGTTTGCGAATCAAGTACGTTCCCATCTCTATTATTAGCGTCGCTCTCATCTTTTTCATACGTCGTCAAGTCTATACCGGGCAGTCCTGAAGGCAAATCTGTTCCATCAAGTGATGTAGGTGCAATTGATTCTTTCTTATCACTGTGTTCCAGTATTTCTTGATCACGTTGCTTGATTGATTCTGGTCGATTTTGCGGAAATTTCGTGCCTTCTCTTCTAGTCGCTTCAGAGAAGATACCACCCCTGTGTATCTCATTGCTTGTATCGAAAAATGCGATATCATCCATTGCTGGCATCACCAAACCTTCTTGTATCTAAATGTTGTGTCAGCTGATTGAAAGTAGTACTATTCATCTTACTGACCATCTCTCTTAATTTGTCCTTTATTGTAGATAGCACCATATTCCATTTGACCTTTCTATCTTCAACGACAGGTTCGACATCTAATTCCATTTCTGGCATAGTCGTAAAGCCATACCAAATTCTATTCGATGGAGGCTTCTTCATCTTTATAATCATGTTTCCTTCCAAACTTCTTAATACCACAGCTAGAACCAGATCGACAGAGTATGACTTTAGCCTATTACCTAAGTTGATTGAAGCTGTAGCGGTCAGTGTAATCTTAACACAGCCTTTGAATGACACATGTACTTCAACTGAAGCATCGCCCTCTTTAGTCAACTCCTTCAGTACCGGTTTGGAGAATTTCGGTGGCATATCACCCAAATTAGCTTCGGTGACCGTAATATTTGACAAAAACTTTGGTCTTTTGACCACCTTCAGCTTTTTCATGATACGACCGATAATCCAATCCTCTATCCATTGCGTACGATAAATACCAAAGAAATATCTGCCCAATAAGGCGTTCAACCAACGGGTGGGAATTGGATCTGGATCGTTATCGATATTACTAACCAATCTTTTCATATCGTCGATGATAAATGAGGGGTACGGTTCCGAGTATGGATTGCTCGCTGGATCTGAAGCCTGTATAAACTCATGGTACCAGTCTGAAACATTTTGTTAGACGATGACTTCATAGACATTGATACTAAACTTACCTTCGAAATCAACGAGATTCAAGGCATGGATGAAGTAAGGCTTGGATTTGTTTGTGACGTCCAAAGTATCATCAATCTCACTATTACTGCTATCCTTGTCCTTATCCTTATTATTCTCCTTGTCCATATAGTCATTCGAAACGCCGTGACTAGAATCTATTTGTAGCTTGATGGCAGTGCGCTTAGTGAACAACTCCGCATCAAGCAATCCAGGTGGATAAATGCTGACATCGATGGAATCCAAATTTAGTGCGACGACAATCTCATCACAACTGTCATCGGTATATATGTATAAAGTGCGAGATTTGAGAACTGCCCAGAAGATGTATCTTGCTTTTGGTTTAGGGCGGTGCTGTACATCTTTGTTCTCTACTAGAGATTTGTACCCCGCAATAATCATTGAGGCATAGGATTCGTCTACAGATAGTGTCGGATCTAGTTCAAAGTCACGCTTTAAATGCAACCAGCCAGACTTGGTGACTTTAGAATCTTGTAGTGGCTGCTTTAAAACTTTAGGCTTTTCCTTGGCTTGGTCTTTACTCGCTCTCGGGGCAAGTATGATGAACGCCGAAATGGATAGCACCAACAATAGCGGAATGAAAGTAATACCGCCGATAAAATAGACTTGTAGGATAAGCTTAAGGTCTGTCATACTTGAAAATACACTGCCCTTGATCTGGATCGCCGCTAGAACGAGTTGGCCGATACGAATCAAGAGTGATTTCATTGAATTTCCATTTTGGGTTAGGGTTAATACAAGTTTATGGGAGCGGTTAGGGTCTATCAGAGATACCTACAAAGGACATTAGCAGACTAGTGCATTTAAGCGGCGGTTGTGCTGCTCGGCTGAGCTTCTCTTTAAGGGGATATTTGTGAGTGGCACCAAGCGCACAGACCAAAACAAGTTGTGCGCCAAAAAGGACCTAAAGTAATTTTATGGAATATTCCGATATATCCACCAACACATGTACCGCTGAATCTTATGAACCGCCAAACTTTAATCACGTCGATAGCACTGGAAGCACAGCTAGGAATGGCTCATTTGAATTTCAGGCTACAAGCTACAAATCATTCCCGTAATAAACCCTTTTAAACAACAACAATCACTGCCAATGGACAAATTACATAACATAGTCAAACAAATAGACAGAAACGACGAGAATGTTAGCGTGCAAATTACCGCCATCAAAAACCTTATCGATCAGATTGGATCTTTGCAGGACTATGCAGGCTCGTTTGAGGAGACTCAGTTTGGGTCAGCAGCAATGCAACTAAAAACGGAAATAGATAATACAATTCCGCGTATACAAGATGTTCTCGTACAGAATGACAACCTTATTCAAAAAATGATGGACTTGTTCTTCGTATTAGACGCTGGTCCTCATCTCGACAAATTGTCTCAAGAGTTTGGTAGGTACCAGGAGACACATTTAGAGGTAAGCGCGAGTGAGCCACTAAAATCCAGCGCTAATTTGACTCAGAAACGCGACTTAATTGATGAATACAACATGGAACAACTCTATGTAAATGATTTAGTTGCTAAATGGCCGCAAGATAGCACCATCAAACAGCTGTCGAGTGAGATTGATGAGCTGTCATCACTATTTGCAAACTCTGGCCTTTGATCACAAAAGAATTACAACAAAATACGATATCCTCAAATCAAGAATCCTCTAATTGCACCACCAACATTGGATGTATCAATCCTGTTTGTTTATTGTTAGTATTGAAATTCTTAAGACTGTTTCAACCTCACAAGAAAGTATCGTGTCCCCACGGTCCATCTAGTGCGAAGAATTTCACGCGCTCAGGATCACCTCCCTTTCTCAAGCTATCAGCCAACTCTCTTTGCTGATCAAATGGGAATAGTATATCACTGTGCACCCCTATAATCAATACTGGTATCTTTGATAGTCTTGTTAAACCCTCAGTCAACTCTTGAGCGTATGGCACTGCTGGGGCTGTTGAAATGTATGGTTTGCGATTGTTGACCTGCACACTATCAAGTGAGGGCGGTTCCATTGAGTGCGATGTTTTTGATCCAAGCAGTTCCTTATTAACCTTGTTCTCATTTCTCTTGCGGTGTTGATCGATGTCCATCAGGGCTGGTTTGGTCATATCGAACAAATCCATTGCTTTGGAAACGTATATCAATGAGTTGGCATCGTATTTCAAACAGAATTGTTCTCCCTGTAGACGTGTCAGACATACTCCACAATAGATAAAGTCCGACTAACTTGATGATCAAGGTATGTTTCGATAAGAAAATCTGGGCACAGTTTAGGTGCATCTCCTGGATTGTTTACATTCGTAGCCATCTCATCATCTGACAAGGGAGTGACTCTCCTCTTTCTGCTGAATCTTTGTTCCCACTCAGGTCCAGATCTGTAAGTGATAGTGGCGATTTGTCTAGCCATCTTCATGCCTGTGTGTGGAGGCATACCATCGTAATAAAAACCTCTATTCCAATTTGGATCAGACATTAAACAACTTCTCTGAGCGAATCTCATGGCTACAGCGGTTGAACCTGATCGAGCAGTGCCGGAGATAGATATAATCGAGCGAACACGTTCAGGTTCAAGATGTGCAGCAGCGATAGACTGCATACCACCCATAGAACAACCGGCTGAAGCGTAAAGTTTGTGAATACCGAGGCTATCGATCAATCTCCACTGAGCCCTGACCATATCAAATTGAGTAATTATAGGGAATCTTGTACCATAAGGTTTACTATCTTCTGGGTGGGGAGAAGAAGGACCAGTGGAACCATAACAACCACCGAGGACGTTGGTACAGATAACAAAGAATTTTTCAGTATCAATGGCATAATCTGAGCCAGGACCGATGAATCTTTCCCACCAGCCAGGAGTATCATTGCCTGGATGAGACTTGGCGTGTGATGACGCACTCAAACCCGTGTGTAGGAGAATAGCGTTTGATTTGTCTTGATTGAGAGAACCCCAAGTTTCGTAAGCGATATCGAAATTAGGGAGTACACCGCCATAATCCAAGAGTAAAGGATAGTGTGAAGTGAAAGACTGATAAGTTGCTGGAGTGGGAGTTGCATATACGGGCTCTGGGCCCTCACCCTCAACGTCTTCAATTTTAACCTGATTTTGATTGTTTTGTTTGATGAATGTAAGCTTATTCGCCTGTGTCGCCAGCTTTGCTGCTCTTGATTCATTCGCATCCACGCAAGGGAAAGAAGGAGCATCTGGGCGTTGGTGGGGGATTGATGAGCTCATGAATCTTAACCCAAGCTGTAAATTCCCCCGACTAGCCGATTTGACAATTTTCATCATAATTAGAGTTGATAGTAAGTGAAGATGACGATCTTGGTTTCAAATTATCAAGTTAAATGAGCGGTAGAATCAGTGAGTGTGTTTTGTTATTTGATTAGCTGTTTAATCTGGCTTTATAGAGAAGGGTGGCCTTAAAATACCACCAAAATTGAACAACAAGGCTAGGAAACCACCTGGAAAGCCCAAGCAGAAAGAGACAGAGACAGATGCTGATCACCCACTTCCAACTCCACCAGCCACGCAAGACGCTCCTCAGTCTATTCACCAACAAGGTTCCAATGAGAATATCGAATTATCTCAGCCAACTCCGGCGATTGAGCAGATTGGGGAAAGCCAGGAAATTAACACTGGAATTGCTACACCTGCTCCCACACAGCAAATCCAACAACCTCAGCAATCCCAGCAATCTCAGCGGTCTCAGCAGTCTGAGCAGGCTACTGGTTTACCTACACCAGCACCAATCCAACAGCCTCAACTCCCTCAATCATCCCAGCAACCCCAACCATCACAGCAAAAGCAAGGTCCAACTCCAATCTTGCCATCAAGAGCTTCTTCCACCTTATCCTTCAATCAACGTTTCAATCACCAACAGCAGGAAGAAAAATCGCAGCAACCTCTAAATACAAGAGCATCACAGACGCCGCTTCAGACGCGAGCTGTTGTTACTCCTACATCATCAGCCGCTCCCCTTAACACCAGAGCTGCTCAAAATCCGTTACAGACGAGAGCATCTCAAGCAACCAGAGGAACTCCAGCTCAAGGAATAGAAGTAGGCACTTCATCGCAACAAGAAACCAACTTAATAGAAAAAGAAAATCAAACTCGCGCTAATACGAGAAAGAATGATGGCGAGGAGGACGATCAACTTGAAGAAGCCGAGATAAAAGCAAATAATGCAAAGCTATCAGCTAGGCAGTTACGCACACAGAAGATGAGAATGAAAAAGAGACCAATCGAGGAGATTTGGCGTGATGATCCGGAAGCTCAGCCAATAGACACAAGTACTTACAAAATGTCCGATCTCATTCACGATCCCGGCGTGGGCAGACTGAGTAGTAGAGTTGTTGACGTCACAAAGAAACACGCACAAATGAAAAAAAGGCGGAAAGAGGAGAAAGTTAGATTGAGAGAATTGAATGAAGAAGATTTGAAACAAGATGCTGGTGATGATGGTACAGGTCGCAGGCGAACCGTCGAAGATGAAGAGAAGCAGAGGAAGGAGAGAGATGAAACAACACGAAAGAAAAAGGAAGATAAGAAGGCCGAAAAGAAGCGTATTAAAGATCAGAGGAAAGCTGAAGAGGGTGTGGAGGAAGTAGTTGATGGCGATGATAACAATGAGTCTTCTTCCGATGACGATGAAGATGACGAGACAAATGACCAGCAAGGTCCGCAGATGAGATTGGTCAACGGAAAGCTTGTTATAGATGAGCAGTCTTTGCTTGTCGACCGTTCTGCGCATTCTCGTAACGACACTTCGGCGTATGAAGTTACCGAGGAACTCGATACGGATAGATTTGTGAATACCAATACGTGGAGAGGCAATGGAAGAGGTCGTCAAGACAGATGGACAAGACTTGAGACTGAAATGTTCTACGATGTGAGTATGTGACTTTACCCAGCACTCACGCTCACGTTGCTCTAAGGCTCTTAGTAGATTTGGCACTGACTTTGAAATGATAGCAATGTTGTTCAAAGGTCGTACACGCAGAGTTATTAAAGCAAAGTTTAGCAGAGAAGAGAAGTACAATAGTGATCTCATCACACAAGCACTCAAGAATAGAAAACCGTTTGACCTCATTGAGTATGGCAAGTTCATAGGCGTAGACCTCAGTGGTCCTCCGCCAGAAGTACGCCTTCCGACACCCTTGCCTCAAGGTGAAGATGTTCAGAAGAAGGAGGAGGACGCTGATGGAGCGGAGGAGGTCGTGAATCCAGACGAAGAGGAGCATCACGGTCGCGGCCGCAGAGTATCTGTCGGAAGTGCTTCTAGCAAACGCAAGCAATCTAGAGGACCAGGTGGACGTGATCCTGAAAACGAGGAGGGTGCCGAAGTAGTCGGTATTGTTGAAGGCGGCCAAGTTGTTGCCGCATAGAATAATTGATAGGAGTGTAATCAGTAGTGTACCATTTATAAATATCCTTGTATTTTAAACATTCCATGCATATAATCACCTCGTTAAACTTCGTTAATCTACGTTAACGGGATTGGTATAAAGAGGTAATTCTTCTCTTCCTAAAACTTTAAGACGGTTAGTGAACAACTAAAGTGGATTAGAAGCAATGCTCACACAGCACGTCAGGTACTCCAAAGGATCATATTCTATAGGTCGTATCCAGTCTATCGCAGATTTAATTCTGCCACTTTATCATTGGCTCGACGATGACTAGTGACCTCCTTCCCTTATTCACCGAGAACTCTGAGGTGGTAGCACGCTGCCAGCCTCTCGATGACGTGCACGCGAACTAATTGTCGACGTTGATTTCAATGTCTTGACGTGGTTTGTCGTGAGGGACTTGGAGTGTTTTCTGAGGCCATTATGATTGTATTTTTAATGATTTATTTGATTAATCTTTTATGTTCTAAAGCCTGATAGTCTGTTTCATGCCGGTGTGTAAAACACAGAAACTTACGAACCGTTTCGGGAGAGTAAGGGACATTGAGTAATCATCTACTATTCAAGCTAGCTTTTTACATGAGTCAATGAATTTTTATTAATTAGATCAAAGGCGCCCTGCAAATAACCAAGTCAGTGAGACTACAAACTTAGGGATTCCATATCCCGATAATTTGAACAATTTTGAAATGACATAAACTAGAGCATTTCAAATACATCCCAATATCAACCCTCTATTCAATATCAACCAACTTCGATTTCTCGACTGCCACCCATCATCTCAGAAAATGATTTACGACTTTTGAGATTTCTAAGTAAAAAGGCTTTATTGATAGCTCTGACTTAAAATAATACGATTATGCGATATTTAGATCCCTGGTGCTCGAAGTTGCGTCCTGCAAGCTGATCGGAAGCGGTGACTCGAAATCGCTCTGGAGCACGCTATAGGATATATTTGGAGGATGTTACGCTCTTAATCAATGGAAATTAATATTTTTACCTGTGGATACCGCAAGTACATAAAAATCTCTGTTATTCAGCTCTACAAACTCGGAAAAAGTTAAAATTTGTGTGGCGTTTACAGGACTCAAAACTGGCACCAAGGAAAGAATTTTGCTATTTTGCCTCATTTCACACTTTGATGAAGGGTTTTAAACTTAGAAAAGTGGGGGACAGCCACACTCTGAAATCGGGGGTTTGGCATCAGCTCAGAAAAATTCGAGAAAACTAAATAATGAAGGGAAGGCAATACTGGAACTCTCATTGGAATATTAGTTCTCGATACATTTCACTGTTCAAACTTTCAGGAATTACAACGACTTGTACGGCAACTCCTTCGACGTGTCAGAACCACTGAGTCATTTTAGGACGCTGAGCGGTAAAAGCTATATCGGATGCCGTTATTAGAGAGGTTCTTAGATATATTTTATGGCTATACTGGTCTATCATGTCAGCATTTATCAGATCAACTCCCCCAATACCAGATTGCGATGCACAGTAAAGCCAGATCCCAACAGGCGGCGTAAATAATTAGCACAGCTTTATTCAAACACAATTCTAAGTTTTTAAAACTTTCATATTAGTGTTAATCACAGCATCGACAAGAAAAATCCTAATGTTAGCGTGTAATCAGAATTAGAAAAAGAAAAGTATTAATTAGTTCTATTTATAACTGAGTGTTTTGGATGAAAGATCTTAAGAATTTGCTGTCAAGGTGTATAAAAATATGGTTTATACAATTTTTCTTTTAATTTGAAAGGATTCGTCATGCTGCGACAATCTCGATTGAAGAGCATTGTTTTGTTTATAATAGATGTATTACAGTAAAATAACACCCTCTATCAAGCTGTAAACGTCTTGATCTTTGTGAGGTGGAAACTTTGCACAAAGGGCAAGGCGCTGTGATTAATAAGAGAATTAAGTCTAAATTGTATAAGAGTAAAAAAAAATTGTTTAAATAATTTAAATTTGGGGTCTTCTCATTGTTCTCTGCGTCCCGACCGCAATTTGATATTATAAGAAAAACTCTATCCGCATAGGCATTAATGGGGTAGTGGTAACCTCGATCGTTGCCACTCATCAAGCTCGATCGGCCCCCGGTTCAATTCCGGGTTAATGCATCCTTTTTGGTCATTCATCGTAATTCGATAAGTATTAAGTCGTTTCAATTTTAAACAATTCGAATTTTTAGCTAGCGGAACTACCATTTCAGAAAACAGATAATGTTAGCATCATTGCTTTGTCTCAAAGGCCTTCTTGTTCAATACCATAACTTCCCATCTTATCTCTTTCTTCTCGCTGACGTATCTCAGTACAGTGACGTTATGGTAGAGCTACACAGCTCTTACACTTTTATGGTCATAATTTTTTTGCACTCATATGCACCTGGATGTTGAATCACATAGATCGATATTACAACACTGACAGCGCGAATTTATCCCAAAAAGCACGCTACTTTATAAAAAGCTTAGCAGTTGTTGCTGTCACATGAGCCTTGCTGGATCATACGGTATGAACCTTTGTTTTTCATGTCATCAGGCAACTCCATACATGAAGGGCCCTGCACATTCCAACAAGCATCTTGACATACGCAGCCTGGGTGAGGGGTACCAACTAGCTGCAAAGTGCTTGTGCTGCCAAGACCACCAGGTAGTTGCAGAGATTTGAAGTCACCACCGTTGATACAGCCTGGGTCGGTAGTTCTGAAGTTGATTGAGCAGTCCAAGGTGCAATACTTGTCTTTACACATGCGGTAGTATCCGACGCCTGGTACACCATAGTCTCGTCTGTCGAGTGCAGGTGAAGTGGGGCTGTCAACAGCATCAGTGAGACCATCGGCGACGTTGTCAACAGTTTGTTCCAGTATATCGCCATCTTCGCTGACTTGCTCCGATACTTGCTCTTGTTCTTGCTCTTGCTCTGAGTTGGAATCATCATAGTATTTATCCTCCTGATAATGTTCATCCTCGTAGTCTTCGAGTGTTGGAATTGATCTGCTTGATCTGTCTGGGCAATCGTTCGATGGGCATTTGCCTCCAATGAAACGGAGTGACTCATGTTGTCCAACGTAGTAGCAATTGCCCTCAGGAATAATGAGACCAGCGCAGTCTGGAACTGGAGCATTAGAGTTGGACAATCCTGTTATACAATCGAATTGGCATGGAGAGCTTGCGTCTGGTGATTTGACAAGCGAGAAGCATTGGACGTTGGTGCCGTGATACTTGACGTATTCGTTGCTGCCAGCGCTGAAACAGCCCGGGTTGTTTACGCTAAAGTCTACAGAGGCATTCTCGGTACATGAGGGGTCTGAGTAGAAGGTTGCATAGGTGGTTGCATTGACGATTGTGCTTGTCAAAGCAGCAGAGAACAGGAGTAGCTTCTTGAACATTGTTAAAGTGTATCAGTTGGAAGGTTTGTAAAGAAAACATCACAGGCACCTTCGCAGTTTAAATAGTGCGAGCCCCACACTTAATTAAGTCAGTCAGAATGAGTAACACCTTAATTTAAGCGATGGGCAAGCCTGCGAACAGGCACATTACGACGACAGGATGAAGAAGCTGTCCCTTGATGATATATTGTAGCAGTGATCTGGTTTTTTATCGGGTTAGCGGGATTTTTTAGAATTCACCGAGTGTGCCTTGACATAAATGACACCATCATTTTGATAAAAATTCCGAAGGGCTGAGAATGTGATAGGAGGAAAAAAACCCTGAAAATCGGAACAATAACCGCATTTTATGCTTATCACAACGCAAGTACATTTCTGCTTGTTAATTTGTTAGGCGAAAGTAGTGACCTTAGCGGTAGTACCTTGATTTGAGATGACGAATGATAGCATATCACAGTGATGGAACACTGTGAATACCAGCTCGGAAGTATTAGGGTGGAGCAATAGAGAGGATCGAATTCAATGTCCGATGAACGCCATTGATGTTTGATCATGCAAGGATAAGGTGTGTCAGCGGGAGGATTATAAATGGCTCACGATTATGAAGGGTCATACTTGCCGAGTGGTGGAATGGTGGAATGCTTGTGTAAGACTATCTTCTCCCATGATCGAGTACATGTGCCAGCTTTTCAAAGAATTTCAGTGTAGCAAGCCCAATAAGCGATATAGATAGTGAAATGCAAACATTTATGTCAAGATACATATCGTCATTGTCATTGGTTGTTTAGTAATACAAGTTGGTCGTGTTGTAGATTTGACACCGAAATATAAGTCCAGATTGATAATTGGTTTGATTCAAGGGTGATTAGAAGATATTGGCAATATTTGAAAATCTGGAAAAGTTTAGCGCGTAAATCTGCGGTATCTTTTTTTTTGTCTTGGTTATTGTCTTATTTTCTTTCTTACTCGGAAATGTGATGTTGATTTGTTTGATCAAACGGTTACGCACTATGTGTGCAGTAAAAATAAGCTAGAAAGTGTCAGCTACTTGATCCACATGCAAATCAAAACTCACCTTACACACACTCAAACGCGCGTGAAGTTCATCTTAGTGAGGAAAGCCTTGAGACTCTTTTTACGATTGAGCGTGCCACTGTTAGACTGCTCGTCGCCATTTTCAGAAGTGGCAGAAACGGGGGTAGAAGCCGATGAATCTTTACCCTTTTTGCTCTTTTTAGATTTGTTCGAGCTAAACGAATTCAGTCTGGAGAGAAGATTAGGCGAGCTTTTTGAGACGCCCGATCTGTTCGATGATTTTTGTTTAGTGGATTTAGGCGTCTCACCAGCAGTACCTGTCTCAGGAGTATTAGGATTGGTTATATTGTTCTGATTGCTCTGCGTCATCTGCGTCATGTGTTCATTCTGCGGACCAAAATCATTCACTCCTCCCTCCTCCTCCATTGCCTTTTTCTCATGCTCCCTTTGCCTCACTCTCTGGCGCCATTCTGCACCACCATCCTCGCCGATAACGAGCTTTGGGAGCTGCGGAGCACCTGCGTGCGACGCTTCAGTCGAAGTGCGCGACAATGCTGGAGCGGAGTGGTCCGTTCTTTTACCGCGAAAGTGTGGCTGAGGAGGTTGTAATGGGTGGACAGGCAAGTGTTGATGGGCGCTACTGAGGCTAGCAGCAGGCGAGATGCGTCTGTTTTTCGATTTTCTCGAGCTGGGTTTGAAAGCGTCAGGCGAACCCTCACTATCGCTCTGACTCTGTCCAAATATGAAGAACTTATTGATGGGAGACATGCGCCCGACATCGCCAGGAAGATCTAGCTGTGGGGTGTCCGTGTTGAGTTGAAGACCTTTCAGTGCACCTTCGTGGTCTTTCTCAAGCTCACTTATCGGCTCTCTCTCCTTCTCCCTCTCACGCTGCCTGGGTAGCATGAGCATTGAGAAACGTGAGCGGGACCGCTTGTGATTGCTGCCGTGTGCATGTGCATTACCATTGCTCACCGCACCTACCGCACTAGATGCCGACACAGCCCGCGGTTGCTGCACTCTCACTCGACCTTGTCCCCTTCCACGTTCTTGGGACGAGTCGCTGAGACGTTGTTTGGTGCGGTTTTGGGTAATAGTGTTATCCACTTCAGTATCCGTAATCACATCTGCATTCTCACTGACATCCGTATTTCCATGCGAAAAGGTAAAACTGCGTCTGACTGCAGGTCTCTCGTCCTTGTCTTTGTCTTGCTGCTTATCTTCATCAGGAGATTCTTCAGGTGGACCAATGTCGCCTTGTAAGTACTTGATATAAAGCGCCTCTGTCTCTGACAGTTTGCTAGCATTGGGGTTTTTGTGTTTAGCCAAGTTTTGCTCTGACGCACTGCTCTTGAGGGTCAGAGTGTTTTTCAATCCACTGAAACTGCGACTGTTACGCCTCACCCCGGCTACACTTTGAACAGGTGGTGGAATAGGTGCGCCCTCAGTTGCATATATGGCAGTCGGTGTGCTCAGTGGACTGCTGTTGGCACTACCTGGTGTAAAGTTTTTGATCGAGTCGCCAAATGAGCTGAAGCGGCTACTGAATGAGTGTCCCAACTTGCGACGATGCTTCAACTTGTCATCTACACTCACGTTAAGCGACCAATCAGACAATTCTGACAAATTAGCCATCGTTTCACTATTACCTCCTGTATTCAAACCGTTGGATAAAGTTGGTGCAGATGACTTGCGTTTCCGCCCGTACATTTCAGCGATCCGAGAAGGAGTTTTCTTGTGTCGACTGTGTGTAGAGCCAGGTGCGGATGACGTTGCACTATCTTCGAATATATCCCCAAATGAATTGTTCGTTCCATCCTTGGTATCGAGGTACACAAAACTTCTCCTGCGTTTCACTTCAGCTTTCTTTGTAGTATTTGCGGTATTTGAATTGTGTATAGTGTTCGTATTGTTAGCAGATGGGTTGGGATCTTGATTTGCCATCATATTGAGATCGGCGTGCACAGAGTGCATCTTGCGTGGTCGAGCTGGTCTGCGTAGATTTAAAGCAGCCATGTGACGAGCCTGAGAGATTTCCTCGGAGAGTATTGAAGACATGCACTTGTCGACAGCAGCGCGAGGTGCACTAGGAGAGCGACGGAGAACGAGGGGTTCAGCAGGGTTACCGTTATGATAGACAAAGCGGGTACTGCTAGTAGTGTTGATACTAGGAGCAGTCTCAGGTGGGGGAAGAAGATTATAAGTGAAAGAGGTGGCAGGTGTGGGGAACTCCTGGGGTAACTGGGATTGAGGTTGGGGTTGTGGGGAGTGATCAACGTCAGTCGCGATGGGCAGAGAGTTCCTTTTTTGGGCTGAGACACGGAAGTGCTGGGATTGTTGGGCGGATTGTTCCTCAACATCCTCAGCAGTTGCTGAAACAGGAGCAGTTAGTTTTCTGTGGGCGAGAGAGTAGGCGACGTTAGTGGGGAGAGCCTTGATTGAGTTGGAGTGAGACATGGAGTTGACGTAATCTTGTGACCACATCCTGCGACTAGTTGAGATGGAGTTGATGATGGCTTTCATCCAGATGTGCTTTTCAGAGTCGGAGCAGCAGCTGAATTCGAAGTGTTGTAGGTGAAGGGAGAGTCTAAAGGAATGGTGCATGAGACCTGAAATTATCAGAAGGGGAGTGAAAAAGGGAAGAAAAACGTACCATCACCAGAGGGAACATCAGTGACGTGCCATAAGTCCAAAGGAAACCAGTATCTGGGTTCATAGATGGTAGATTTGCGTATTTTGACGAGAACAAGAAAGCGTTCGTAAAGAAAAGCGCCGAGGTACTGTTGGTTGGATGAGATAGAGTAGTGAGAGGTAAGAAAAACCCCACCTTTACTTTAAGTGGAGGGATTAGAGGTAGTTTTGAGTTGTGTACAAAAACATCTAGTGCTCCAACCAGTTTTGCAGTGCCAAAAGAGTTAATTTCGAGGGAGGAGAGATTGGAGTGGCCTTCACAGCGAGTAGCGATGAGTTGGCTTTTCTCCTGTTGCTCACATTCAAGTCTAGCTTGATCAGCTTTCATCGCGACTTGTTTCATAATATGGAGTGCTTGATCAATGTGAGAGTCTTTGTGGTTGGAGGTTTTAGAGAGGCTGTCTAGAAGTAGAGGATATCTACAGACGCGTTGAATAGGTTTGATGAGGTAGTCTTTCAATTGTAATTTGTTGTTTTGTGGGTGAAATTGTTGGGATAAAACAAAGCATTTGCGCTCGTAGTGATGCCAAATGGGGAGGTTAGAGGAGGAGGATAATTTCGATAAGGCACGTGGGTGATTAGCGCAGAATTCGTTGTATATGTCGAAGTAAGGTGCTTGATCGATGAAGCTGTTTGCAACTTTATCAGTACATCTGTCAATTGTGCGCTTGTGAATAGCAGAACCAGGACCAATGGTGAAGGTATCTAGCTGCAAGTGCTCATCATCGAGTACTTTGTTAATAGAAGCCGTTATACGTGAATGTAAAGCGAGAATAGATGAAATATTTCTTTTGATTAGATTTCTAGTTGGATAGGATAGGGCTTTGGGTAGGTTGTCCAAGTAAACGTTTACCAGTATTCGTAGGTCGTTGTAG
The DNA here is from genome assembly GCF_000400465.1 of Wallemia ichthyophaga EXF-994. Lineage (NCBI taxonomy): Eukaryota > Fungi > Basidiomycota > Wallemiomycetes > Wallemiales > Wallemiaceae > Wallemia > Wallemia ichthyophaga. The sequence goes on along the minus strand of NW_008806283.1, from coordinate 151,657 downwards.
TATTGCGTCTCAGTATTAACCAACTCAAGTAGTAAATGATAATTCCTTATAACGCTCTTATCCGTAATTGATAAAGATCTAGAGGAGATTGAAGTTGTTTTCGTTAAAGTGGAAGACAAGCACGATGAGGATGATGATGATGATTTCGTTGTTGGCGTTGTTGATGGCTCACACGTAAACTCATATCCACAAACTGTCGATCTCCTCTTCATCGTTGTTTACCAAAAGATTTTTAATTAATTGCTGCCCAACACCAACCGAATTTGGTAGTTTGAATTGAACCATCAATATCAATTAAATAATTAAAAATATGTCATCACAGCATAAGGCTTTCTTCTGTGATGTTGTATTTGATGGTTGTTATTGGGACATCGGCGAGAATCTCATCTCTCCTTCCCTGAACTCCTCGTCTCTCCCACCACCACCAACCAAATCTCCGAATATACAATCATTTCAACAGCAACTCAATGAATTAATCAGCACTGAGAAATCTTACGTTAAAAGGATCACTGCTCTCAAACTCAATTACGCCGATCCATTGAGACAATTCGCTAAACACAAAGACACTCAAATCATAAACCACTTTGACGCCAAATCTTTATTTGCAAACATTGATCAGATTTTGCACATCAATTACTCCTTCCTCACCGAATTAGAACACGCGAATGAATTTAACATAGGGAATATTTGCATGTCTCACTTTCCCTATCTCACTCCTTACAACCAATATTACTTTAACAGGCAGAAATCCGTTGAACTGTTCAAGGACCTATTGAAGAAGAAATCTTTTGTCGAATTCATCGATAGAACCCAATGGCAGACTACGGGTATCAACAATATTGGCTTAAGAGAGCTGCTAATGGAGCCTGTCCAACGAATCCCCCGCTATATCCTCCTCCTTCAAGGTATGATGAACTATCTTGACCAATCTCACGATCAACGCTCCCTACTCTTTCAAGCTCTCGATTTAGCCTCAAAGATCGCCTCCTGTGAAGCTGACGAGACTACTAAACGTGCCACTCTAATGCACACTCTCCAAAGAAACATCCAAGACTTTCCCCCAAATCTCATCTCACACAATCGCACTCTAATCGACTCCATCGACGTTGACGACCTTCCAACTCCTCTTACTAGTCACATTGACGACCCTCTCCCATGCACTCTCTTCCTCTTCAACGATAAGTTGGTCATCGCTAAGCGTCCCTCTGCTCACGCAAGAGGTCGCAAACTCTCCGGTCTTGATGACTTGGACGCTTCCAATCCTTCATCCACACCCGCCAAATCCTGGGGAATTGGTATAGCAAAGCATCAACTGGTTTGTAAAGTTGTTGCTGACCTATCAGATGTAACTTTGACCGATTTATCACATCAAGGTGACTGGTTTTTTTCCTGTGTTAGTAACCCACTAACACACAATTCAGAACTCGGTATTGTCTTCAACAACTCAGCGTTCGCTGATTGTGACGATGAGCGGTTTAACAGATCCTCCAAAGCCTTCTCCGCAACGCAAGTGTCTTTCTCTCCATCAGAACCTCTCTCAACGGACAGTCCAATGACGCGGTTCATTTCGAGTACATGGAAACAGCAGGCCATTTTAAGTACATTGTCAACCGGCGGAGATGCCTGTGCCAAGATATCCCGCGACTGGTTGCCATTAGAGAGTGGTGGTGTAAGCAGTGGGCGGGGGAGTGGGCGAGCTCGACTCTACTACAATGTGTACACATCCCGTGACCAGTGGTTCAGATCAGCACACAAAAGCAAAGCAGTTTTACACATGGACGGGAGCGGAGGGGTTGCTGATGCCATTCCACTCGGCGAGGCAGGCACTTGTCCACTAATAGTGATGCGTGCGCAAGTCAACAACGAACACGACGACGTGCACCTTACCACGACTTTCAGTAGTCCACCCGAAGAGTTGGAAGAGAGTGTGGATATGGCTGGCGTTTACGAACGTCTCGTGTGGCATATCCAAGCGGCACGTCTGTACGACTATACACCTGCTGGCTTAGCGCCAAATCTGACAGTGGGAGGACGCAAGCGTGAGCGGGCACCATCTTCACCGACAAAGAACAAATTCGAGAGCGTATCTAGGGGCTTCTTCAAGCACGGCGCGGGTGTTGCCAATGGGAGGCTGGGTGTACCTGACGCAGACCTCACGAACTCTACCAATTCACACTCGCACCGCCGCACACGCTCACTAGCGAGCAAGTCGAGCGGTAATTTAACAATGGGGAGTGTAAACAGCGAGGTGACATCTACACCTGCAACGTCGGTAGATCATCGCGGATCGGCGCCTTCTCATTCCACCCTTGCACACACTCACACGCGTACACCCAGCCCACTGCCCAAATCGCCGCCAGCACCGGCCGTATTCGAGCGCAAGGTGAAACGCAAGCAGACGCCACCTGCAGCTGACGCCGAGCGGGAGGCTGAGGCAGAAGCCGTTGCGCGCGAGCTACACAAGCGGAGGACGACGGAAGCACAGATCGACCACGAGCGCCGCCTGGCTGTTGCTAAGGCCGAGGAAGAGGTGGAAATGCTCGACTACAGGGATGGCGTGCGTGCTTCCTATCTCGAAAGACCTCGCTCGCTTCCCCCTCCCTCGAGCAATGTGGGTGTGGTGGGTGTGAGCGTTGCAAGGAGTGAGAAGAGTGGGAGTGATAGTGGGAGTGAGAGTGAGAGTGGGAATGAAAATGAACATGGTTACCCACTCGATCCACCTCTCCCGCCCCGCTCTCATAGCAGCCTAGCTACTGCGGGTAATTACAGCACTCGCTCGGACGCTTCGACGTCGCTGCCTTGCGGTAGTGACACAGATGCACGCACGAGCGACGCCACCAACGGCAATGGCAGCACTATCTCTAATTCCACCAGCGTTGACTTAAAATTCGGCGAGAATGATTCGTCACAATTCCCGCGTTATGAGGATGCGGAAGAGGAGGCAGATAACGACACAGACGAAGACATTGCAGCTGCAATAGCTCGCCAGCCTTCCTACATAGCCGGTGGGGCTGATGAAGCGATAGTGCGTGAGGGCAGAGCAGGATTGAACACAGTCAGCAGACGGCGGTCGACGAGTGTACCTACGCACTCTCACACTTACACCACCAACCACACACCCACTCCCACTAGCCCTGACCAACCCCATCCGGAAAGCGTCAGCAGCTCACTCATTCCCCCCGAACCGGCATTCAGTATGTCGAGGCAGACTACCAACTCGTCCGCGTGGTCACGCAGTACTGGTACAAGTTCAGGTCTGAGGTCGGGAGTAATGTCGCCCGGTGCAAGGAAACCGTTCGGACCGCGCGATCTCACCCGTAGTACTGGTAGCACAAGTAGCAGGAGCACCCTTAAATCTACTCCGAAAGTCGGGAATGCGTACAAGATGGATTTGCCTGTCGTACGTCCTTTGAGTATTCCAAGTAAGAATGTTGCAGTGGAGCAAGTGGAAGTGAAGGCGGAGTCACAGCCAAAACCACAGCCACTCAAACCATCCAAGTCAACCAAGTCAGTGCCGGAGGATGGCTACGGCTACACGAGTGCACTGGATGAGTGGGTGTACAATGACACTGCTGATACCTCAGAGAAGGAGAACAAGGACCGTAAGATAATGCCTCCTCCTAAATCCGAGATTGTCAGGGTTGATGTCGGTTTGAGCGAGAGGAAACGCAAGTGGGAAGAGATTTGTCACAGTGCAGGCACTACCGATGAAAGTCTCAATTTCCTTATAGACAGTGTGAGTTCGGTGGAGTGCCATTCATACCCATCTGACACACAATACAGCTATCAGATGACGCAAGAACACTGAAAAAGACTAAATCCGGCCAAATCGACAGCAATTCATTCGCGGAAATGGAAAGATCACTTGAATTGCAAGTACAGGTAGCGCGACAATTGCAACAGCGTCAAAAAGCAGACGCAGAACGCACGCACAAGCTAGAGAAGCAATTGAATGAATGCAAGAGTGAGATAAGCGTTCTATACGAATCATTCAATGAGGAACTCGACGGTATGTATGCGGATGTGCATGCCGTTGATGGAGTTGAAAAAATGGCACGGGATTTAAGCGTAGCCAAGGCACAACGTAATGAATATTTGAAAATATCAACGGAATTGAAACAACAACTTGATCTTTTATTGTAAAGGTATTTGTAATAATTTTTATAGCTATATTGCTGTTGTTGGACAATCACATGAGAACGGGGAGAACGGGGAAAAATGTGCAAACACTGGCGGAAATACTCAATAATAACGAATTGGCGGAGGATTTTAGGACATTTTTAGAATACCAGGAGCACTCGATTGAGAATCTCAACTTTATCTTGTGGTTTTTATCTTATAAGAGTAGATGGAGTGGATTGAGTGGAATAGAGCAGGATAAGTCACCTTCGTGTAGATTAAACAAGTGGAGGAAGAAGACTAGCATAAACACACAAGAACAACCATATAGACGTGAAGTTGATCACATAATCAGCGTCTACTTCAACAATCTCAGCCAATTTGAACTAAATCTCCCAGAAGATATCCAATCATACACACTCGATCTACTCCGCACTTCAACACATCCGGATTGCTTCACGAAAGCATACGAACACGTAAACTACTTAATTCAAACATCATCTATACCTCAATTCATGGCTTGCAAGTATCCTCAACCTACAAAGACTCCTTCACGTCTGAAATCTTTCTTCAAGAGATTGTAATTTTACCTTATAGAGTTATTTATTTATTATTTCTTAATAGTACACTTTTACAATTAGACATTTTTGTTCTTACTTCTTATCACGCTTGCTGCTTAGTAGCTTGAACTTCCTTCTTTCACCACTAGATGACACCAGCTGGCTTGTTTCTGGACGCAAATAACTAAGCTCATCATCCTCACTATCTTCGAATACATGATCAATCCCGAAAAGATAATCAAAGTGCTTGACTAAAATTTTGACGAATATCGCTGATAAACAAACTGACGGACATATTACGAGTACTAGATTTGATAGGGTCATTTTGTTCACCTCACTATTATCAGCTGTCAACTTAAGAATTTTCATCGTTAGTCGTAATAACCAATAGTTTGAATGCGGTAGTTCTGATAGAATATCTTTCAACAGCTTCAAATCGACATCACTACTGTCAATTTGATCGCATTGTTTATAGTTACACTTTAATGCAGCTGCTGGTGTGTCATCTGAGGTAACTGCATTTACTTTATATGATATCTGCATGAAATCGTTGAATTGTGGTATATTCTCATTTGTGAGTATGTTATGTGGTAATTCCCTTAAATAAGCTTTGAATATTGATGCAACGGCGTGTGGATCTAGTATGGAAGGATGTATATCTCTCAAATAGATATCACTCCCGCTATCAAATTCATTGCGAAGTTGTAATATCTGTGAAGACTTCCCTGAAATCCTGAAAATACCTTCTTCAACCATTGCCCATTGAATGAGATATTCAAAGCATCTGATTACCAGACATGGCAAGTACTCTTTTGCTTCAATTGGTATTTTCCATAGCGAAGGAGATTTATCAATCTTAGTTGTGTATGTGGATTGCCACAAACATGCACCAAATACTAAACGCTGATTTGGGTATCCAATGCGCAATCTGTAGTTGAGGATGCTATTCTGGGGACTAGACTTACCCAAGTCGTTAAAGTGTAAACTCGAGAATGCTTTACCGAGCATACCACGTTTGCTGTTATCTTTCGAGTCCTTGGACTCTTTGTGGTTATTGTCATACGAAGAAGACTCCGTCGAAATCTGAGGAGTTGAGAGTGAGTTTGTGAAATTTGGCATCCATCCTTGTATTTTATGAGAGAGGTATTCCGTTGATAAATTTCTATGATGGGTTGAAGATGGTTTTAGTGTGGGAGTATAAGGTGATTGATGTTCTTGTGGTTGATGGCTGCTTGTAGGCGAGTTGAAGAGCTGGAGACTTGGTTTAGTTCTTCTTCTGAGACTATTCCTCGTGATGGTACCTAGTGTACCTGTAGACGACCTATTAGACCGCATATCCGATCTGAAGTCTTCTTCCAGTGTGTGTGTTTGTGTTTGTATGTGTGTATGCGTATGTGCATGCGCGTGACTACTCGTGGACCCTGACGCACTGCCAACGTTATTGAACATAGTAGAAAGCGGCCGCTTATTCAACTCTGCCGTAGTCGATTCAAATTTGGGGCTGGAAACCGTCGGTGTTGACCTCGCTACTTTCTGAGACTGAGGACTTTCATCGTGATTGGAAGGGGAGCTGTTCTGTATAAAGTAAATCAACGCGGGTGATATGGTGGGTGAGGTGGGCTCTAGGAATTCATTGGCATTGTGTTTGATCTGCATCAATACAGTATTGATGGATTCCGTACAATAAATCAAACTAGGCCAATGCGACGTCAATTAAACTCGGAATGAGATGAGAATGAGTTGAAAATTATAAAATCAAAACGAGTATTACAATCAGTATTACTATTGTAAGTATTAGCAATAAGCATAGTGCTCTCTTTCCCGCTTTACGCTGGTACTCGTGCGCAGAAATTAATTGGTCATTAGCTCTGTTGGCATCTGAGGAGATATTATCTACGTTTGACTCTATATTGTCGAGCATTCCACCCTGTTCAACGACAATTCCACCTAGATCTCTAAAAATGTCGTTTAATTCGTGTATACCGCTGTGTGGAGTGTGAGCAGTAGCCAGAGCTTTTTTTTTTTATAAAACACGCACGTCTCAATATCTCTAATCTCGTGATCACGCTCCTCAATTAATCCATCTTGGTATGCCATTTCAGCTTCTGTGATTCTACGCGGGTGTATTTGTTGTTGGTGTTGTTCCTGTTGCTGCTGCTGCTCTTCTTGCAACTCTCCCTGGTATATATCCTGGTGATTATACAGCACCTCATCGGGCTGGGCTGGCTGGGCTGCCCCTTCAACTCTTCTCGACAGCTCCTTCTCCGTCGACAATTTCGTTCGCTCCGCTGCATCCTTCTGCACTCTCTGGAATGACTGCAAAGCTCCACTAAAGTCTCTGCTAATCTTGGACTGCGTGTTGCGTATTATCTGTGGACTATTCGCCGGATGTGCGCCATAATCCCAGTTTGTAAAATTACGCACGTTCTCAGTGGTATTCTTGACAATGAGCCTTGTAGACTCAAGTAGCTCATGTAGTCTGTCCCGTGAGTCACCTTGCTCTTTCGCTGTGCCCAAAACAGCTACGATACGGTTGATACCTTGTATATTACCGTTTATTTTAAATATACTAATGCTCAGCTTATCTTTGAGCTGTATGAACTCATCTGTTGTTGGTGAGAGCTGTGAGCTGTGCTTTGTATATCCGCTCAACCCACTCGAAACGCCGGGTGATTCGTTGGGCGTAGACAGTGGCACGCCTCCACTTTCCAAGTCATTGAAGCTGGTCACCGTGAGATCACCCAGAGCTTGATAATCACTGCACCTACCTCATCGTGGTGATGTACAAACTCAGTTATCTGTCCATGTAGTTTAATATAATCAATATTAGTATCATTAGCATCATTAGCTATACAAGTCTTGTATCGTAACCAAAATTCGTTATTTTCCTTCATTCATATCCAATCGTGATGTGATGCAGCTGGGTTATATCGTGAGACACTGCCATCTTCTCAAGAACGCGGCTGATAGTGGGTGATACCTTGAGCAGATTTGGTGTGCATATTGGGGCGAGAGCTGTGCGTGTGTATTTCAAATTTCCGTGTTCACGTCCACCTCCACCTACCCGTATGTATTCATTGAGGTAAACCATTGTCGATGTCAAGGAGACATTGCTCCAGCTCCTATATAATATAACAGCATATTGTAGGTATCTAGAGGCTGGCATTTTCTCGCTAAACACTTTCTTAAGTTTCTCCGCCGAGCCTCTGAAGTCATTCCCGGCGTACAAGAGCACTTTCTCGAGATTGGGGAAGGAGGTGAGCAGCAAGTCCACCACATCATCCGGCTCACTATCTTCGAGGTAGAAACTCCTGCATTCGAGCACCAGCGTGGATATATTCTCCATGACAATATTCTTCATAGCAAGTATGTGGTAAAGGGAACTCAACGTTACTGTCAGCTGGTGGAGGTTGGTGAATGCGCAAACGTGATTAGCTAGTGTGTTGATATACGAGCCCATTTTACCTGTTTTGAGTTATTTATGCGCTCATCATCCCCGGATTTCGACGTTTCACCCCCACCTACCTGACTTGGTGTTGTGCATATTCACGTAAAGCTTTCTGATGTAATCTGCACACGGTAGTATCGTCATTCGTTTCAGCTGCCCGTTAAAACCACCGATAAGCTTAACGGGAGTTTCTGAGAATGTGTAGTGGGACACCCCGCGTATTTTGCAACCCGGACCTCTAACGATGGCGAAATCGTTCTTTAGATTGAGGTTGTAGAGGTATTTACATGTCTTTGCGAGTTGCGGCTGCAGTATCAACACCATATCCAGCAACTCAGCAGGTAGTGAGTGCAGACTGGCTGGTTGTGTATCTACCATGGTTTATTGATCTTATGATATAAATTACACTAGTTGGTGGTATTTCCACAAGAATCAGTTGACTTTAATACCCGAAGTGGGTGACATTTGGATAGATGCCAAGTTTATACTTAAGATGTGTGTGTGGGTGCTGGCTAGTGAGTATATACCATTCCGGTTTACAGCACACAACCGCGAACGACGAAACAATGATATCAAAATTTTCATTTCATCGTAAAACACAAAACACAAAACATAAAATGAGTGGTTATTTACTTTTGCTTTAAATTTCACTCCCACTCCCACTTCTATTTCCCTCAACAGCGTCTTTAACCGCTGCCTTTGTTATAGCCTTCCCGTCGCTGCTCATATCCTTAATCTGATCCGCAGCTTCGCGACTGGCGAGTGAGCCATTAGAGAGTAGTTTCTGAATCATTTCGTCAACGTCTCTTGTCAACAGCTCCTCGTCCAGCCCCACCCTATCTCTCAACTCAGATGTAGGGGTGGCGTCGAAGAGGAGGTCGTTGAGCGTATCATCGCGTTGCTGCTTCTGTAGTCTGCTCTGTAACCTCCCTACGCCACCGAAACCTTTGAAATAGGCGAAAGCACACGCGACCACCACTACGCCATACCAGCACACGCTATTCCATCCTCGTACACTATCTCTCCAATCAAGAAGCAGGAAGGGGATAACGGCAAAGTTGATGAGCGTCTGTGTGGTAATGATGGAGAGTACATCATAGAGGTATTTGAGGTGTTTGCCTTGTTCAATTTGTTCACCTTGTTTATCAGTAGCGATGAAAAACGGTCTCACATTCCTGCGCACCATCTTCCCCAGAGCTTGGAGGAACCCACCGAAGACGAATGTAAGATAGTAACCCAAAGGCAGGCCGTGCCAGAAAGCGCTCGTGAGGAAGGTGAAGAGGGTGGACGCGAAACCAGGTTTTTCACCACGACTAGTGATGCGAAGATATACGCAAGTCTTGAGCCAAATGTTAGTGTTCATATTCCACGCGTCTAGTAGCTCCTTAATGTTCTGCGCCAGCTCTACGCTGAGCACGTCGATATTGCGCACCCGATCCCAGCGCGTGCGCCCATTAGCGGCGTTGTAGCCATTGAAGCCGAGACCCGAGATGATGCACGCGCCCTCAGAGATGGACCAGACTGCGTAGTACTTAAACCGAGTAATGACGCCTGCTTTCTGCACGAAGAGGATGCGGCGCAGAATGGTGTGGTTGCGCTGCCAGGCAGGGTCAATGAGGCGGGACATATCAGCGGATCCCCCCCACACCGCGTAGATGGCCAAAAAAAATAACCCAAATACCATTCTACGATATCCAGCCCGTCTGCGTCCTTTGAGTTTGAGCTTGCGCGGGCGCGGTGTCTCAAATAGACTATCATCCACTAAACTGGCATACGCGTCGTATGGGAACGCAGGACCGACGAGGATGGCGGGAAAGTAGAGAGTGTAAGCGAGGAAAGCGAGGAGGGAGGGTTTGTGGGTGACGCGGTTGTCTTTCTGGTGATCCTGCAATTCCTGCAATTCGGCATCGGTACAGCAGCCATCATGGACATTCCAGGCGTAGGTGGTTGTACGCTGGATGAGAACCATCAGACTACCGCTGATTTCGACCGAGGTTGAGGGAGTAGTGTGGATTAGGCGTCGTAGGTGGAAACATAGGAGGTGTGACATGGCAAAAGCCATAACGATCCACGGCATGTGTTTGTACCTGGATAGAGTGTGTGCCAGGGAGTAACTAATGACAGAGTTTAGGATGAGGTTGATTAGACCCCATTTAAGTGAGAATATCCCGACAAGGAAGAAAAGAGAAGAGGATAGATTAAAGGCGTGACGTAGATTTGGATATTGAGGTGGAATACGCAAGAATACTAGGGGACTTTGAGTGGATGATACCGTATTTAGTGGTTGGGCTCACAGTGAGAGAGTGGGTAGCTCAGTAGAAGACAGCTAACCAGTTTTAGATGATCTACAGCGATTCCATTGGATTTGTTAGATAAATATTCGTAGAAATCATCAATCATCTATTGTCGGTAGTGATGGTATCGAGAAGACAGTCATCGGGAGTATTTGATGGGTTTCTTAAGGAACTGGTTCAATCAGATCCCGAAGATTCCAATTAAAGGCACAAGTCACGGCACACATCACCCACATCGCATCGATGAATTATACCCCTGGCTGTGCAACAGACACCCTTCTTTCAAAGCAAATTCGAAGCAAATTGACTTGTTGAGCAAGCCTATTGACTTCCATAGGCGATTTATACATCATATAAACACAGCCCAACGCTCTATCTACATTTCCACCCTCTATATCGGCGAAGAACAGAATGAGTTGGTGGGACTGTTGCAGCGGCGTCTGAGAGAGAATCAGCAGCTCACAGTCACTATACTCGCCGATTTCAATAGGTTTACACGCCAAGCACACCCACCACACTCACCAGCCAGTCTGATTTCCCCTCTGGTACGCCTCTTTGGCAATAGAGTGAGGGTATTTCTCCACAAACCAAACACCAATTTGGGCATCTTACAACGGTTTATACCGCCCAGATTTATAGAAGGTTTTGGTACACAACACACCAAGATATACTGCTTCGATGACACTGTTCTTCTTTCGGGGGCGAATCTAAACACGTCTTATTTCACAAACAGACAAGACAGATATATGCAAATTACTGATCATTTCCAGTTATCCAACTATTTACGCGCTTTTGTCGAGTTAATGACGCGCTTCAGTTATAAACTGTGCGACTCAGATGATGTGCGATGGGAGAATGATGCACCAGCTAGTGCATTCAGCGATAAAGCGCGTGAGGAGATGGAACACTTCACTCGCAGACAGTGTCGCATGAGTAATGAACAAGTAGACCAGCCACAATACGACACCACCATTTATCCGCTCATCCAGTCTGGTTTGTGGGGTGTGAGGGAGGAGGAGGATTCGGTGCACTATCTTCTTGACGCAATCAACAGCATTCCTGGCGCTATACTTCACATGACATCTGGTTACTTTAGCTTGGGTGGGGGTTACAAGCGGCGCGTAATGGAGAGTCGAGTACCGACATGGATAATAGCTGCATCACCGGATGCTAATGGATTTTTAGGTAGCAGGGGAGTTAGTGGGCGTATACCGGAGGCATATACGCATCTAATGAGTAAATTCTACACATCGTCTATCAAACACCACCGCCATAACTCACTCCAATTGAAAGAATGGCGGAGAAATGGTTGGACTTACCACTGCAAAGGGCTATGGATACGTAATGAGAAGAGTGCAGATGATGCTATGGCCACTCTCATCGGCAGTTCGAACCTCAGTGGACGAAGTAGCAATCTCGACCTTGAGTTGAGTTTTCTGTTGATGACGAGTAGTGGCGAGCTGAAAAAGAGGCTGCAAGGGGAGGTAGAGGAATTGAATAGCTGCAGTACTGAGGTTAGTGAGAAGACATTCAAGCAGCCACAACGTAAAGTTAGTTTGTTCACGAGGTTCCTGCTGTGGATGGGTGTAGAGGGGATGCTTTAGATCAAGTAAATTAGAATAAATATAAATTTTAATACATTATATCTGCTTCTCTTCCTCCTTTAGGGACATCTGAATAGCCAGTGTTAGCTACAGGCACACGCTTTTACTCCAAACCCACTTGATGCCTCTCAAGAGCCTCTAATCTCATTTGCTTGTGGTTGTTGTAGCCCGATAGAAGAGTGAAAGTGCCGTATATCTGGAGCTGTTAAGTTGAGAGTGGCTGTGTAACACTCAACGACTCACAGTAACACCTGCCAATACACTAACGAATGATCTGTGTGCTATATCTGCTAATCTGTATGCTTGTGGCATGATGGAGGGTGTTGAAGGTGTAAACACAAAGATGCTTACAACTCCACCCAGGCACCGGGTAGTCTGGCAGCAGTTAGCCTAGCACCTTTGAGTCTTTCGATCACGTTGCTAACCCCCTCTCCACGAACGAAGGCCAAATGAGACTCGCGCAACACCTCCTCCACGCTTGGAAGCGGTTTGATGGGTATTTGAGCTGTTGATAGGTGTCGAACGACGTCTCTGCAGATTTCTTCCGTGGTTTGTGTGTTGGATTTCTCTTGTCTCTTTTCTCGCATGTTTGGAGTGTTTGAGAGGTGTAACGAAGCAAAATACATGAATATTCGAAATACAACAGCAATTGGAATGAATATGAGTATTTTTATAATTATCCTTCTCCAGGTGGTCCTTGTATGGGTAAAAGCACTTGCTGTGCCCTGTAAACAGCGTTGGGACGTGTGCTCGTAGGTGGAGGCGGGGCTGTCAATGTCTCCCTCAGCTTATTCAACTCATTCTTCATTTCCGTCTTCTCCCCACTAATTCCCGCCAAGGAAACGTGCTGGGCGTATACCGGGGATTCCAAAGAAGCTACTTGGGTATTTGTGTTTACCCACACCGAAATACTCCTCCCCTGCTCTTGATACACGCACTCCAACTCCAAGTCTGAATTGAACGTTATTTCGTCACCGTCGCTATCTCTCCAACCCAGGCTGGCTATGCATTTGAGTGGAATGGAGTGGAGTTGCGCAGATACCTGCAATATCTCCTCGTAGCCCAGTTTCTGTGTCTGTGTCTGCTTGCGTGTGTAGCCATTGCTACTGATTTTGTAGGTGAAATGGGTGCACATAAGCGACAAGACGGAAAAGGAAGTTTGAATTGAAATGCAAGTGAGATTGAAACCAAATACCCTACAGTGATATAGATATCTGAATCGATCAGCAATTCTTACACCACCACACCCACGCATATGCCCAAACACACAGACATAGAAGAAATCTACGACGAAGCGGTGGACATTGAAGATAAGGCTGAGAGATTGGGATACGACGTGAAAGTTGTTGCGAGATACGAGAAGGCCTTGTCGCTCTATGCGGCGGTACTTGAGAGTGAGCAGGGCAGTCACTACGACGCACTCTACAACTCTGCTCGCCTACGTCTAGAGATTGGTGGCGGCTATAAGCATCCTCCGGACGCGTTTGTCTATCTGCAAGAGGCGTATCGTTTGTTCATCAGCGCGGCGGAGGTCGCTGGTCGATTCAACCCACCCAACCAAATCGGCAGGTTTGACGCTCTCTACAACGCAATTCAGTCTGCTGTATCTGTTGGTGAACTGCATGCTGATTTGGGGGCGGATCGTGACGCTGCTGATGCCTTCTCCCATTGCGTCGATTTGTTGCGCGGTTTAGTGGCAGAACAGAAGTCTTTTGTGGGTGCGGACAGTGGTGGTTATGCTGCTGCTGCTGCTATGGATGTTGGCGGCGGCGCCTCACTCTCACTCTCCCTCCCACCCTATCAAATCGTGCAGAATATCAAAATTCTCGTTGATGTGCTGCTCAAATTGCAGGATGTGGTCGATGTCGATGATGGCACTAGCACAAACACTGATCACACTCTGGCACACGCGCAGATGGCCCTCAACGAGGCACTCACCCTCAACAACGCAGTCGATGAGCAGTTCAAGGAGACAGACACGCTTCTCCTCCTACAGGCCAAAATACACCTAGGAGAGTTGCAGATGCAAATACAATCGCAATCACAACCACAACCGCAATTTCAATCACAGGCTCAAACAATAGTGGCTGAGTTTAGACACGTGCTCGAGTTGCGCAGCGGGAGAAGAGATAGCGGGGCAGTAGAAGCACACTGCGAGCTGGCAGAGGTGTTGGTAGAAGTGGCTAAGAGTGGCGTCTCAGGCGTCTCCAGCTGGGAATTGCTATGTGAGGCGCAGTCCCTCTTCAAGGCAGCACTCGAGATGGAAATAGCACTTAAATCCATCGGCAGTATCGATCCTCAGTCACTCGCTAACCAAATTAAGATCCTTATGGCTGTCGCGGGTGCGTCGACACTGAGAGCTCTGCTCGTTGGCAGCGGGAATGTAAACTATACCACACTAATCAATAACAGTCAGGTATTCCTCAAGAGAGCGGTGGAAATCACTCAGCCTGTCCAAGTTAAACATCCTAATTGGCAGGTGGAGGATGCTAAGTATGAGGCTATGGTGAGGATTATCCATGAGCGAATCAAGTACAGCGGTGAGAGTATCGACTCCCAGGGACATTTATTGGGATTGCTTGCGAGTCATGGCGTTGATTTGGAGGTTTATAAGAGAAGACTCGACTGAGTGAAGTATTTGATAGATGAGACATTGGACATAAGAACCAGAAACGACACCTCAATCCCACGGCTTCTTTGGCTGCTGCGTAGAGGATGATGATGGTTGGTCTGCCACGACCGTGCTCGGAATTGTGCTTGTGTGCGGTAGTGAAAGAGATTTACCAGTGTTAATCGCCTCAACCACGCTGTTCAAGCTAGGTGTGAGTCTGGCGTAGTAAAACTGTTTAGCCTGTTGAACCACCTCATCAGATGGATTATCCCCCAAACGCCTCAAACCAGCTTTAAACTCATTATCACTGTCAAAATCGTAGTCCTCCATCAAGAGAAATCGAAATCAATCAACGCTACAAATTATTCTATTTTTGATCAGCTTGATCTGGCTGTTGTATCTTTAAACCGGGTACTGTGCAATTTTAGTTTGTAAATCAGAAACACATTTCACCCACCTGCCAATGGATTAAACAACCTGTTGCAGTCTGAGTATGCATATCCAGCACCGAATCCGGTAAACAACGTAATTGGCCACGTTCTTCTCTTGAATATGATGGCTGATGTGAGCACGCCAACACCCAATCCAGCTGCTGCTTTGACTGCAAAGTTAGCGACGCATTTGTCTGTCTATCAAGGCCATTAGCTTATTCATTATTATAACCCATGAAAACCCACCAAATTGGATATCTTGTTCTCTGATGTCGAAGCCATTTCCCAAGCCACCAGAGCTATGGATTCCAAAGCGAAATTAATGAAAATAACGAATAAAAAAGTGAAATTAAAGGAATTTGTACTGTCTGATCGGAGATTGCTATATAATTCAAAGAAAGAGGGTTTGATTCCACTCAGTGATATTGTCTACATCGACTCAAATGGATCACACCTATCAATCTACTTTAATAGCTCAAAGACAAATAAATTTAAAAAGTTAGATTTGTTTGATTTACAAGGGGGGAATCAATCATTTATAAAGCATCTCATTCTCCTTCACAGCGAGTTTACCGGTGATAAACACTCTAGCAGCAGCACCAGCACTCATAATACATCTTACCTGCCAATATCCACTCCAAATGACTTCAAGGAGTTTGTAAAACACACTCAGCAAGATTTCGTATGCAATTCCACCCCTTCACAACTCAATACACTCCAATTCAATCGATACCTTCAATCCAATGAGAATTCATTGCAAAAACCACAAAATACCACAGAAAATGAACCACTCTATAATTATTACATTAGCGCTTCCCATAACACATACCTCTTTGGTAATCAACTTGCTGGCTCTTCCACCACTATCGGCTACATACGCTCACTCTTACTGGGCTGTAGAAGTGTAGAAATTGACGTTTGGAATGGTGACGATGGTTGGCCTATTGTCTACCACGGCCATACTCTCACCCAACCCATCCCCCTAATCGACATACTCACCACAATCAACACTTTCGCCTTTATTTCTTCTAATCTGCCTTTGATTTTATCTGTGGAGAACCACTGTGATCTAGCACAGCAAGATAGAATGGCTGGGTTGTTTGTGGATATTCTCGGTGACTTGCTAATCACTCAGAGGCTACAACACGATAGAGACATTCTACCGTCTCCACACCAACTACGCTACAAGATTCTATTCAAGACTAAAAACCTGCACATAACCAGTGCAAGTGGGAGTAGTGCGGCAAGTAAGGTGGATGGCTTTGACGTTGCACTTAACTCAAACTCATCCGATTACTCCCACTCTCACTCCCACTCATCAAGCTCTGACATTGAAAAGAGCAAGTTGAGCAACTTTATACAGAAAGTCACACGACGAAGAAGCACTGCATCTTCATCTGACAGATCTTCAACTGCATCCACCTCGCCCACACTTGTCGACTCATTTGGGAATCTCAACTCGACGACGAGCACGAATAACACGGATAACGCAGTTAACACAAATAACACTAAAATGTCACAGAAATTACTCGATCTGCTAATCTACACAGTGGGTGTAAAGTTTCGAGGCTTCAACAAGAAAGAGCATTACGAAATAGAGCATATGTTCAGTTTGTCTGACAGATCAGCGCGGAAGCTGATAAACGCGAGTAGTGGGGAGTTTATGAAGCACAACCGCAATCATCTCACAAGGATATACCCACACGGAGCAAGAGTGAAGAGTACTAATTTTGATGTATTAGATTATTGGGCGGTAGGATCGCAACTGTTAGCGCTCAATTACCAGACGGTGGACTTGGCCATGTGGTTGAATTTCGCCTTGTTCAATGATACAGGCGGGTATGTGTTGAAACCATCACCTTTGCGCAACAAGGAGGAGAAGAGGATGGTGGAATTGAAGGGGCTGGTGCGTCTTTCCATTAAGGTGATATGCGCGCAGCAAGTGTCGAAGAATGTGAATAAAGTGGCGGTAGAGGTGCACACACCGCGTTCCTTCAATAATGACACTTGTCTTAAACGCTTCACCAGCACGGCAAATTTGCAATCGCATGGGCAGGTGGAAGGAAACCCTACATGGAATGAAACACTCAGTTTCGACGTTAATGTTAGAGGGAACATGATAGACCTTGTCGTCGTCAAGTTTGATGTGCTTAGCAGTCAGCATGAGGAGGCTGTGGCTAGCTACGCCATTACACTCGCACAGATGCAATTAGGTGGGTTTGTGGAGTGTGTGTGGTTGTGACGCTGCTAACTATTACACTTCCCTTCTTAGGTTATAGAAATGTACCGTTGTTTGATCAGCAACTCAACAAAATAATCTTAAGTAAAATATTCGTGTGTACAAGTTTGACATATTGCAGATGATATACACTCTATAGGCTTTTAAATCACATGGTATCACATTAACTCACGCCACCGTGCATTACCGTGCATAAAGTCACGTCACAAACGCACTTAAAGTTGATTTAAAGGTATTTAAACGCGAAAAATAAGCATGTCTTGCACAGCACACCTTTGAAACATGTTCCACACAAATATATTCCGCACCCCACACAAAACTTTTCCGAAAATTTTTGAACCTAAAGTGGAGTAGAAGGTGAGTGAACAGGGGCGGAAGGGAAAACGCGTGATGAGGAGGGGCCAAAAGGGGATCTAGATGTAGAAACGCGTGAATATAGTGTCAATTGATTTAATTACGAATTTAGATATTTAAAAAGATGCCTGATCATCACGGCATTTACGGTTGCATAACGACAACCACGAGGAAAAAAAAGAAACAAAAAAGAAAGACAATGTCAGTAGATCAAGATGAAGATCTACGGCCAGAGGAGGCTGCAGTGCTTGAGCAGCTGTGAGTGGAGTTTTTATATGTCGATAACAGCTGACGCGGGCATAAAGAGAGCTAATGTCGAGCCAGTCATCACAGCCGTACGTTCCCCACGTCTTGTCTGTGATTGGCGAGGAGTCTGAGCCGGCGACAACGTCGAGTCAGAGCAACAGTCACAGCCATAGCCACAGCCATAGCCGTACTGGGGCTGGGAGTAACAGGAGCAGAGCTTCATCCGCTAATGACGATCTACCCCGCTTTACCCCCGATATCAAATCAATCGACGACGCTGAAACGCTCAGTTCTCCATCGCCATCGAGTAGAGACGGCAATTCACAGCCACCATCGAGCTCGCAGCACATCCCAACCATATCGAGCGCCTCTAGAAGTGCTTCTGTTCGCTCATCTGGTCAGCCTAGCTCTATCCCGTCGATCCCCTCGCAGTACTCGGCACGGCTCGATACACCAGCGTTCAGTGATTCCCCCTTCATCACTTTCGATCAGCAGTCTTCCCACTCAAGGAGCAATTCTGCTTCCAACTCTGCCAACTCTGAAATTAGCAGCAGGGCTGGTAACCTCATTGCCTTTTTCGAAAGCGGCAAGGAGAAGGAGGAGCAGAAGCCTGAGCAGAAATCTGAGCAGAAATCTGAGCAGAAATCTGAGCAGAGACCTCAGCAGAGACCTGAGCATAGCACCTCTCCTCCAATCAGCAAAGTCATTCAAACAAAGCGCCCCATCAACCTCAACAGAAACAAGGACGATAATAAACCACGTCCACGCAAACAGACTCAGATTCAGCCTTCTCTACCATCTTTACCCTCACCCACCCACCACGAAAGTCTCACCGACGGCTGGGAAACTTTGATCAGCTCGTCGACCCCAACGGATTTCTCCACCCCTCTTTCCTCACATAAAACTCCTATGACCTCCCAGCGCCCCACTTCTCCAATAGACTTGTCCAGCTTCGATGATATCACTGAACAGGTAAGTTTTGCTTTTTCTCTTTCATTTTAATTTTACCTGAGACATTCTAAATCTCCTCTCTAGATTGCTCGTGCTGGCACTCTCTGGTATCTTCACGTACACGACGGCACTCCCTATCGATGGGTACGTGCTAGAGCCGCGCTTCTACCAACGACCCTCAAACTTTCATTCCTACCATCACCTGACTTGTCCAGCTTTAGACTACAGCGTCAGATTGTCACCCTTGACCTCAACCATTGCTCAGAAGTCCGCTCCGTCGCAAGTCCTTCTAACCCCGCATCGCACAAGTTGGATCTCGGTTTAGTGGCCGCACGCGAGCAGGGTGGTTTAGAGGGTGTCCTTAATCCCTTCGTTCTCGTCTATCAAGATGGCTGGGAGAGGTTGGCTACAGATAGCGCCCGTGAGCGTGTACAATGGGTCGGTGCATTCTGGGATGTCATCAGACCCATACAGACTCCCCAGACCAGGATGCTTGTTAGAGCGCCTTCGATTGCCTCGACATCTGCTTCGTCCGCCACATCTGCCACATCGAGAAACTCGCCCCTCTTGCCCGGTCAAACCACCCTCACTGGCACACCTATAGTCAGGAGACCGGTATCACCATCCAATTCCAACGCTGGCTCGGTGTCCGCTTTTAACGTCAGGTCTGAGGATTTTGGCGCTCCTGAACCTACAGCTAGCGACTCAGAACAGCAGTCGAACAGCAGCATCCAGAAGAGCAGAAGTAGAGGCAGGTCGTCGACGTCGAAAAAGAAGAGGGAGAGTCTTGATGATTCGTCTATTGGGTTGGTCGCCGGTACGTCCACCTCAGACACTGTGCGCGGATTGGGCATCCTTTCAGATACGTGGGACTCGCGAGACACGCGAGACACTCGAGACGGAAGTGCAAATGACAGCGAGGCTGACGATATCATTTTCCCTCCGTCTGTGTCCGTTAGGGCACACAGAAGAGGCGGGCGCAGGAAAATGTCGGGAAGGTCATCTGATGACAGCGCGAGTGGGAGCGGAGGCGGTAGTGGTGGATCGTCGTCTAGCTCAACTTCAACTATCCTGTCCGCATCGAAGAAGAGCGACGCTAAGAGCATTGGCGCTAGCACAGAGAGAATGCTCAGGTCGCCCAAGCTCGGTCAGCTGGCTGAAGATGCCGATGAGGAGGATGTCGAGACTCAATCAGCTTCAGCTTCAGGATTAGGTTCAGGATCAGGATTAGATTCAAAGACAAAGTCGGCAAATAGTGTGCCTCAAAAGGTGGAGAAGGTGGAGGAGTTAGAAAAGGAGAAGGAGAAAGAGCTTGTGGAGACTGAGATTGAGCGAGAGAATCAGGATACACCCTCTCCTCAGCAACCCGAAACTGCAACAACACCCAAGTCAAACCATTCAGGGAAATCTAGATCCCATTCTCGCACTCATTCTGCAATATCTATTCAAAATACTCCTGAAATGGGTGCACAGAGTACGCATGATACTTATCACACTCAAGACCCTCAAGACACCCACGCTCAAAACACCACTGACTTAATGCGCTCCCTCCCTTCTTCCTACCCCTCTCAATCCCAGCAACCATCCCAAATTGATACAAGAGAAACTGCAGAAAATGGCGCAAGCACCAATGAGCTGCTAAGGTCGTTGTCGAGAAAGTCATCCAATCCTTCGACGGTGAAGAGAGCTGAGAGACTGTCCACATCGCATAAGTCTCTAGCTCAGTTAGTTGATGCGCTAGGTGACAGTTCTGAGGATCAGGAATTGAAAGATGCTTTGACCGAATTGATCAGCAAGAGCAAGAGTGGCACACCTGAGCAAAACAGCACTCCAACTGAGAGGAGTCTGCCTTTGAGCAGACGAAGTGGAATGAAAAAGGTGGTCAGCAACGCTTCATCTAACCGTTCCTCAAAAATTCAGAGCAAAGAAAAAACTATGTCGACAGAGTACCACACTGCTCAAACTAACTCACCTAGTTCCAACACCCCTGTCGTGACGAGTACAGCTACACAAGCACCACCGACAACTCAACCTTCGCCTCACACGAGCAGCTCCCCATCAGCATCAGCTCATATCCCAACCAACACCACTGAACCCAACACAACTGAAAGAAAAACTCCATCCGTGTCGTCTTCCAAGAAATCATCAACGAAGCCCTCCAGAAGCAGGTCTCAGAAGAGCTCGTTCAAGGCACGCTCAGATGTACCTCCACCCGAGCAGAGCGCTGGTGTTGACGCTGCTAGTGAGAGTGGAGAGTTTGAGGACGAGGAAGACGACTTTGACATGGATTTGTTAGCTCCATCGCGCACAGCTTCACCTGAATCGGTGTGGCCTCCGTCAAGAGTGTCGTCTTTGGTTAGCAGGAAAGCTCCAACGACTGTATCAACTGTGTCGCGCTCCTCAACGATCGATTCGAAGTTTTTGGCGCCGACGATTATTTCAGAATCATCCGAGGGTACCTCAATCCCATTAGATAGAAGCAGTGATGCGAAAACTATCACTCAAGATATGGTTCACGGAGAGTTGGATAAAAATTTCCTCACGTCTGAGCTCCAGAAGCTATTCAATGCGTTGCTAGCCAGAGAATCGGGTAGGACTAACAATACTGACGATATCCTTAATGCTATCCAAAAGGAGCTCGGTGGCTTAGCTGACGCAATCAGAGTACTTCCGTTTAGGAGAAGGGGCAGTGGTGACATTTCTGTCACAACCGAGGGCAAGCTTACGGATAATCAATCAGTGCCTGATCTCCCGTCTGAGCCTAAACCCGAAAGCTTTGATAACAGGTCCGGTGATCTTCTTCGCGATGTGAGGAAGAAGTCAAGTATGTCATACATCCCTCCACCGCCAGTACATGATGACAAGCCTATTCACGATTTGGAGAATAAGGTAAATGGACTCATTGATGTCTGCCGCGATGCTCTCGATTCTACTGGGAGTGATAAGCGTATCAGAGATGCCAACGAGGAGCGAAACAACGCTCATATGTTAAGATTGGAGAATCTTGTCAGAAATTTAATCAGTGGGTAAAAATCTCTCCTAAGTCAGCCTTACTTACTCCTTTTAAAGGACACTTCACTAAGGGTGGTGCTTCAAGTATATCCAGCTGGCCAGACATGATGTCAGAACATCCGTTTGACGACGATGGAGAGGAACTAAGTGCTGATTTAGATGCGGAGCTGGATGATGGAGCATCTAGCTCGACAGTAACGCAAAAACCGGCTGTCGAGCAGGTTCAGCCTAGCGTGGATGACATGTACCCGCATGACTCAATATCCATGAGGGATCTAATGGGACCCCTCCCAACTCCGCCTATATACGCATCTCACGAATATTCGGAGCCTGAGGTTCCTCACTTGTCAAGAGCCGAGAGGGACTTCACTTCGCGCAGACGGTGGGCGAGGTCTGAGTCACCACCTGCCAAGTCGCTCTCAAGTGTTTCTACTGAAACGGCGGATGAGGAGTACGACGATGTCATGTACCCCGATGTCTACGATCCAGAACCTGGCCCACCGCTCGAACAGGGATACCTTGAAGAGCTACCACGAGAGACATTGCAGAAACCAGTGCCAGATCCAGTTCCAGAGCGTCAGCCAACACCAAGAATACAAGTTAATGAAGGCGGATATCCACGGACTGAGAAGGAAAGCAATACTCACGATTTCAAACCTCCTCTCGAACGTCTCAACAGACCTCCGCCTATCAGACCCAATGGAATGGCTATGCCAATGCCAGGCCGACCGCCAATGATGAGAGGACCTCATATGGCCATGCCTATGCCATACAATGTCAGAGGCGGGTTTAGACCGCCACCTAACTTTAACGGATTCGTCAGACCAGCTGCGAACAATTTGAGGGGATTCCATCCTCCAATGCTTCCTCCGCAGATGGGTGGTGCACCATATCGTCCACCACTGATGAGACCTGCTGGTATGGGCGCAGGCCCAATGCATGGTGCTGGTCCTATGCCAATGAATGGATCAGCCCCAATGAGAAACAACCCCACGTTCAGACCTAATCCCACGTTCAGGCCTTCTCCTATGATGGATGGCATGAGAGGCGGTTCATTTGCAAGACCTATGCAAATGCCTCCGCCGGGTGTCCCACCTGGAGGGATGGGTATACCTCTCCGATTCGGCTCTGATTTCCATCCAGGCTGTGAGTGATTATTCTGGAATGCAGCCTTTATCTAATTATTCACATTCAGTCAACGAAACGCTGTACAATACAAGAAGAGCTGGATGGAATACGGAAGAGATTCTGAGACACCAGATGGATGCAGATAGATATCTGGGGTAAGTCCAATTGTCGATTATCTCATTACCTCTTGTCTGACAACGCCACAGGGCACTCAACAATTGGCTCGAGAGAGAGGTGTCAGCCAAGATCAACGAGTGGGGTCCTGTTCAGCGCCAAATCAAGGAGATGGAGGTAGTACTGCGCGATGTTCGCGATTCAGTTAATAGCTCGAGGGGTATTCCACCTGGTGACAGTCGCGGATTGGCGCCGTCGACCGCGGCCGACCCTCATACTATGCCCGGTCCTTCCGGAGCATCTCGTGGTATTACACCTACTAATGGCCAAGAGCCTCACTCAATGGGTGATCCGTCAGGCGGTTCTCGTGGTATGCCTGACCCATCGGGCGAATCTCGTGGTATGGCCGATCCATCAGGCGGCTCTCGTGGAATGGGAGACCCTTCTAACGCTGGTGAGGAAGATCCAGATCTTGCTGATATTGTTCCTCATTTACCCCCCCTGCCGATACGATGCGAGGATTGCATAAGAATGAGGCGACTGGATCGCAATTGCCATCTGAACACGGTCAACACGATCAAGGTGCGTCACTTCCTGATGAGGGTGGTCCTAGATCTGTAGATGGGAAACCCCAAGGCATGAATCCGGAAGGAGAAGGTGCAGTGCTTCCTGATGAAGGTGATGCCAGATCCATGGGAGGCAAACCTGAAGGCGAAGTAGGTGCAGTGCTTCCTGATGACGGAGCTGTCAGATCCACTGGAGGCAGGCCTGAAGGTAAAGAAAATTCAGGAGAGAAGGGACCACCATTCGCAGCTCTTAGATCTAATAAGCCATTCTCAGAGGAGATTCCAGGACTCAACAAGCTTCTAGGAAAAGGCAAAGGTAGAGGTTCGCCTCAGAAGCCACCGGCAAGTCACGGCGTTGGTAGTCACGCTGGCACTCAAGCCGGATCACCGCCTCCAGGTGAAGCTACCTTAGGTGCTGATACAAATGAATATCCACCACAGGAGCAAGCACCAACTCATGCGGATAGCAACGTTCCTCCAAGTCATGCTCCAAGTCATGCCGCTCCAAGTTACGCTGGATCACCTTACCGCCAGGATGGTGAACTCGGTGGTGCTCCTCCCTCAGATAGAAACCTTGGCTCCGGGCCAGCTGACCCTGGCAGCCAGGCTCCGGATGGTATTGCTCCTTCTCACTCAGCTAGCAATGTCGGGCCTAACCATGGGGCTCCAAGCCACGTCCCATCCCCTGTCGGCCAGGGTGTAGAGCTCGAAGATGGTCCTGAATCTGGTATTCCCCAGGACAGAAAAGTAGGGTTTTCTTCTGCGCCAACTGAACTCGGCAGCAATGCTCCACCGCCCGGGAAACCTGCCGGTAAGGCGCCTGGATCTAGCAAGGGTGGCAGCAGATCTGTAAAAGGTGGCAGCAATGCTCCTCAGTCTGGTAAGGGTTCTAGTAATGCTCCTGGTAGTGCCGCCCCTCCAAGCACTGTTCCTCCAAGCACTGCCGCAAACGATGCTTCGGTCGGCAGTGATGTTCCTCAACCTGGGAAAGCAGCTAGTGAAGCTCCTCCACAGTCTGATAGAGGTATCGCTCCTCAAGCTGAAACACCAGCTGATCCGCCATTCGTCGGTGATGCTTCTCAGCCTAATAGCTCTCAATCTCCCACGGGAAATCATGCTGGTGAGGCAGGAACCCTCGGTGATGCGCCACAAAACTCAGATGCTCAACCACAAAATGCTGCTGGAAATGGTACGTAAAGCTTGTTAGCGTAGCAATGATTAACAAGAATCGCAGAAATCACGCGTCTGCCTACTCCGGGTGGTGATCAACAACATGATGTACCTCTCAGTCTTCAGCCTGGCGTATCTCCAGTCTTCGGCTCCCCAGCCAGGAGCAACGCTGATGGAATTGCTCCATTTGCCGGTGGAAAAGGTGGAAAGGGTAGTAAGGGCAAGAAAGGCAAGAAGGACAGTAGTGGAGGTGGAGAAGCTAGGAGCATGGGCAATGTTGGGAGTGAGCCAGACGTTGCACCCCCTGCGCCTCCTGCTGAACAAGAAGCCGCTGCTGGTGGGAATCTAGTAGGTGACTCCAACTCAAATGGTAAGGGACCCTCACCTGCAGGCTCTACTAGAGCGCTTGGCGATGCTCCACAAGAACCTGGAAATGTTAAGTTTGCTGAACCAGGAAGTAAAGGTCCTTCACCAGGAGATACTGCCGGTGCACTTGGCGTCGCCCCACAAGACTCGGCGAATGACAGTTTCCCTCCCATGTTTGGTTCGCCAGCCCATGACAACGTGCTCGGTGATGTCTCACAAGCTCCAGGCGATGGAAGTGTTCCTCCAGCTGCAGAAACGCCAGGTGCTGATGGCGCTGCTCCAATAGCCGGTGGTAAAGGTGGAAAGAAAGGAAAAGGAAAGAAGGGCAAGAAGGACAGTGCCGGAGATGGCGAAGTCAGGAGTATGGGCAATATTGGAAGTGAACCAGACGCTGCAGTTCCTTCTGACCAAGCACAAGACAAAATCACCGCAGAATATCCTGACGCAAACGTCAAAGACCCTTCACCAGCAGGTTCCACAAGAGCACTTGGCGATGCTTCACAAGCTCCAGAAGACGCTAATTTCCCTCCTATGTTAGGCTCGCCAGCACACGATAACGTGCTAAGTGATGCTCCGCAAGCTTCAGGTGGTGACAGTATCCCACCAGTTTCTGAAACGCCAGCGAGTGATGGCGCTGCTCCAGTTGCTGGTGGAAAAGGTGGAAAGGGTAGCAAGGGCAAAAAGGGCGATGAGGTCAACAGCATTGGTAAAGTTGGCACTGAGCCAGACGCTGAAGCTCCTGCCGAACAAGAAGCCACCGCGAATGAAATCCCACCAGGTTTCTCTGACGCGAACGGCAAAAGCCCCTTACCAGCGAGTACTACTAGAGCACTCAGTGACGCACCTCAAGCTCCAGGTGATAACCATGTACATCCAGTATTAGGCTCACCAGCCAAGGACAATGCGTTCAGTGACGCTCCTCAAGCTTCAGGCGATGACAGTGCTCCACCAGTTGCTGACATTCCAGCTGCTGATGGCTCTGCTCCAGTTTCCGGTGGAAATGGCGGAAAAGGTGGAAAGGGTAGTAAAGGCAAGAAGGGCAAAAAGGACAGTTCTGGAGATGGTGAAACCATGAGCATGGGCAATGTTGGTACTGAGCCAGGCTCTGAGGATCCTGTCGACAAGGTACAAGATGTCGCCACTGGAGGCGATCCATCAACATTTGGCGATGCTTCACAAGCTCCTGACGAAGCCGCTGCTTTTGAACCAGGTACCAAAGGCCCTTCACCAGCAGGTACCACCAGAGCACTCAGTGATGTACCTCAAACACCAGGCGCAGGATCTGCGGATCCAAACTCTACTGATCTTCCAGAAGCCGCCCAGAAGGTGGAAAATGTGCTCAATGATGCTACCAATGGTCAACATCGTCGCGATCCTGGTATTGATTCTATCTTGGATATCCTCAGTAAAGCATTCCCTGGTGAGCCTTCAAAGGAGGCTGCCAAGGAAGCACCAGCTACTGGAATGAGCGATGCTGAAAGAGGTGCTCTTGAGGATAAGGCAAACACTGCATCAAAGGAACGTGATGATGCTCACAGCGTAGGTATTTTCCAAAGGGAGCCGTTCTTTTTACTCACAATTTCACAGAAACTGAATGAAATACTTGCTGTTGAAAGGGCACTCTCTGAAGAGAGAAATAAAAATGCAGAAAAGGAGAAGGCTGAGTTACAGCAGAAAGTAAAGGATGCTGAAGCTGAGAGATCGAAACTAGAATCTCAGCTGGGAGATGTTAACAAGATGCGTAATGAACACCACAAGTTAATTGCTGATTCGCTCAAGCAATTAACGTCATTTACGACCGCTGAAGCAGATAGACTAAAGCAGGCCTCTTCAAAGCCAACTTTACAGGACATTCGCGATATGATAGAGCATCAAAATGATGAAAACAGCAAATTGCTAAAGGTCGTTGCATCTGATATTATTCTGCATAACACATCTCAACATAGAAGTACCGTTGGCAGCGTCGAAAAGTCTAATGCTACTGCTATGAAAGGAAATATCGATACAGCTGTTGATGAGTTTAAGAAGCAACTGTTGCCAGAAGTACGAGGCTTGGTGAAGGAAATTGGCGATCTCAGAGAACAAAAGAGAGGCCTTCAACACGAAATTAGTGAATTATTCGCCATCAAGTCAAAGCAGGGCAACGGCGCACCACCTCCGCCAAAGGTTGATTACAATCCTCGTGCACCACCTGCCAAAGAGAACAACAAAAAGGATGACAAGCCAAAAGATCCAGCCCAACCACCACCACCAGCTTGGCTTAGCTGGCAGCCACCAGTAAACTTTGCCCCACCGCCATTGCCATCTCAACCACGCTAATCGCGTATGTTAATACCCCAGACTTATTACTCTCGTTACTTGTTTTTATTAATTCGTGTATATACCTAGGTAAGTAATGGTATATGCGCAGCCGTATCATAGCTGACTCTGTTCTTAGTATAATAATTGCTCACTCGTTAAATGCAAATACTTGCAATTTAGTTTATGTTCCACTTACAGATGTATATTTTTATAATCACCTATTAGACATTTATTTGTGCTCTAAATAGGTTTGTTGTTTGTTCAGTTTAGCATTTTCAATGAATTGATTTCTGCTTGACTTGAGTGGATGAAATCAGCTCAACTTGATCTTCAACTGGCCAACAAAGGGCTGAGATGAACATAGGCGATTCCTCTTTAAGAAATCTTCAAATAAAAGGAATTCCATCATAGCTCTGGGCGAGCTTTAAGAAGGTTGCAAAATTCAAAGCTTTTCGGTTCTGTTATTGCTATTAAGGCAAGGCACAAGTTGGATTCAGCATCACTATGGAGCACGAAACCGAGCAAACGCAGGAAATTGCGCGCAAATTCATTGTCTATAAGCGTAAAGAGCGGACAGGTATCGCTTATGCCCAAATATCCAAGTATTCACCTTTTTAGACGCGTGTTCTGCTTTCCAAGGTCTACGGACCACAGGACTCAAACCTAGCACCGAGGAAAAGCTAAGATATTTTTGACTCTCCTCTCACTTTGAAGTGTAAAATTGGGGTTCAGCTCAACTCTGGAAACTGGAAGCTCGACTTTACCAGGTGCATTTGGGGGAAATTGATAATGATTGTGGAGAGATGGTTGAGGCTTCGTAGATTCAGAGATTAAAATAATATAACCGTGGACTTCGAATCTATTTTTCAACTCAAAATCACTTGCCGTGCATAACACAAACTGCGCAACAGCAGCTAAAGCAGGCTCGGTGGCGTAAACGCCATTATTCCATGGGCTATGCACTATTATAATTATCAGATTAATCGACCA
Organism: Wallemia ichthyophaga EXF-994; assembly: GCF_000400465.1. NCBI lineage: Eukaryota > Fungi > Basidiomycota > Wallemiomycetes > Wallemiales > Wallemiaceae > Wallemia > Wallemia ichthyophaga. Next base: position 123,153 of record NW_008806283.1, on the reverse strand, counting down.
TTTGTAGTGCTTTTCGTAGGTGCACTAAAGTGAATAATAACAAGACATCGAAGTAAATAACGCATATTGATTGCTATCTAATGGTAAATTAAACAAATTAAGGTAAACGACCTATTAAATGAGAGGGATTGGAGTGCAGTTGACACCAACGAGACCATCTTCCTTGACGTCTTCACAGCACGTGGGAGTGTTTTTGCATTCATCTGTGGGCTATTAATTGTGCTGTGAAACAGGAGCATCTACTTACCCTCTATAGCAACTCCGATCAAGAGGGGGACTTGAGTACATTGAACACCGACTTGGTCGAGAACGTCGCCAGTGTGGAGGAGGCCTGATTCTTCACCGGTTGACTTTTGAACCTTTTTGTTCAAATCGCAACACGAGAGTTTACCAGTGTTACATGAGCCGGTCTTGGATTCCCAGCCAGCTGAGACAGAGGCGACGAGGGCAGCAGCGAAGACAGTTTGAGCAATCATTGTGAGATTCAAAGTGTGTTTGATTGTAGTATTATATCAGGAGCGTTTTTGACTTTTATATCTACTCAATTTTATTAGTCTCACTTTTAGTCTGGTATTAGCGCGTCGAGTAGGTTTATTCAGCGGACACGAGAATGCGAAGAGATTCGGCATGCGCATCGAGGTTGTCGTCGCTGTTCGGGCGGCCGCAAAAGAAGGCTGGCTGTAATACAACCGCTGGACTCAGGTTCAAATCGACAAACGTCTCATCGACTTTGGGTTGCTGGACAAGTCGGAGAAGATGTGGCTCGAAGCGCATGACAAAGATGTCTAGGGAATGATATTGCCAATGCTAGATAAGTCTGAGACACTCACGGGTGTAATATGACATGATAAATCAAGTGTACATGCCATGAGTAATTGTATCAACCAAACAACGCTCAGCTCGATAGACTGTGAATACGATATGTCGACAAGAATTGCACAATAAAATTCGTCAATAATGAGTGAACGTGTATAAAGAAACAAGATTTCATTGTTCTGTTTATCCAGTGCAATCGGATGTTGTTATATGGTCAAGAAAGTATAAAATAGGTTGTGAAAGCAGACAGAGCGTCCCACTCATGTCTTAGCAAAAGTCAATTTATCTTAGAGGGCAATTGCGAGCACAGCCAAAGCGATAGCTGAGACGGTGGCGAAACCAGTGAAGGTGGTAGCGCTAGAATCGCCGTCGCCAGCGTTGGCGCTGGTTTGGCCGCTGCCGGTGGAGCCACCATCGTTGCCGTCAGGGTTGCTTTTGTCGGATTTATTGCTGTCAGGGTCACTGTTTGAGTCCGAATCGTCGTCTCTGTTATCTTCAATGACGCCAGTAGCTGAGACATCGACGTTGTTGCCAGCAAGGGATGATTGAGTGACACAGTTGGATGAGGATGGGGTCATTTGTGCGGCGGTTGGAGTGTCAGTAACACCGACAGTGTATCCGACCATGGCACCAGTGGTACCTGAGGAGTAGCTACCAGTGTATCTTTGAGCGAAAGTGGAGTAAGAGCCATCTATAGGGTAAACACCAGGTGGGTAAGCAACGTCAGCATCACAGGTCTCAAAGACATCACTGTCACCTGCATCTGGCATAACGAAACCGCAACCCATTTCATCTAATTTGTGCTCGCACATGACTGGAGCACCCCAAGTGTCGTTGCTTGCTGTACAAATTCTGATACAGAATTGCTCGTATGAGATGAATTCCATCCACTCAGCGTAAGAAGTAGAGGTACCGTTGACAATGTCCGAAGTAACGTTACCACCAACTGGGTTACCATCGCCAGTAGCACCGTGTGGGTCAAGCTCACCACCGTAGTCACCGTCTTTAACACCGATCTTTGTCAAATCACCGAAACTAAGTTGTTTTAGCAAAATTACTTACCGAGACACCACAACTCACCCAGAAACTTGGACGTAAGCGGGGGTCTTAACAAAGTGCGTAGAGGTAATAGTGCCATCTGGGATAACACGTGCGTTGTTACGTGGCTTAGTACACCAGGCGACTTGTTCACCTTCAGTGTCACCGATGGTTACATTTGCCTCTTTTGGACCGAAGAAACAGAAATCGTCGATGGAGTTAATGGAGACAAGACGGGCTACCGAGGTTTGGTTAAGTTCTGTGCCCATCGTTGCCTCTGGAGGGTTGGTGGTACCCATTGCTGTTTGACATGTAAGGATGTGTCACAAGTGGTACAGAAGCGGGACTAACTTCCTGTGGCGATAACATCAGATGCCGTGTGGTTCCAAGCGTAAGCGGCTGTTGCAGCGAGCAGCGTTGTTGCTGTTTTAAGGAGGACCATAATGGAAGTTGTGGATTAAGAGGAATGGTGGCTGAAGCGGGATTCTATTAAAAGCGCTTCGATCGATTTGATCGAGACTGCGCGGAATACTCAAATAAAATAAAATTCAAATATAATTATACAAGGCTGTAGCTGTCTCTGTTTGGCTGAACGTGTATCTGTGCGTGCGTAACTAATTAAATCTGGGCAAAGAGATTACAAAGATACGATGACTCTTTGGATTTCACCAGAATTTTCATCGACTTTGACTGTAAACGGAGTGCCTGTTGTTGGTGCTGCTGTGTATTTCTCAATGATTTCAGCGTCACTGTCGTTAACGTTGAATGATCTATTAAGCTGCCCAACATCACCGCCATTCTTACGCTCCTCCAAGTAAACCAACAAAGACTGAGGAGATAGCCTATTATACGCCATTGCTGCGTTATCCACCTCGCTCTCCACCTTCCTGCCTCTCAAAATGTTGATCATCTTATCTGAAGGTCTAAAATTTGTTTGAGCTTTCTCAATCTTAACTGGATCAATTTTTGACAAATTATTCATAAAATCTGGATCTTGGCCATCTTTCATGGCTGCATTTGGTTTTGTGTGTGGCTCATCATGTGAAGTGCTAGGATTCTTCAATCTATCTAAAGATTCAGTTGCCTTCGGTACTTGTTTTGATTGAGTTTTTGGGAGTCTTCTCACCGCTTTAGAAGTTGAATTGCCCATTTTGAGTCGAGAATACGATGACGAATGCAGATAAGATTGAAATAATTGTAAAATTAAATTTGTTGTAAATTGCGTTCTCTACTGTCAAGTGTATTGTCGTTGATTCATTAGTATTGTAACAAATATCGAATCCACCATTTAATACTCTCCCAATGATATTAACTGGAACACTTCCAATCCAACTCATTCTCACTCTCAATAATTCTCCCTCTGTGAACCCTTTTAATTGATAAGTCTCACACTTCTTCCCCTCTGCTTGTACTTCTATCGGGTAATGGATATCCTCAGTTAACACCACTCCACCCACTCTACCACCCTCTTTAAACCTTAAATTCATCACTTCCGTATCTCCTAATACCATTCCAATCCAAACCATCAATATTCCTATCAAATTGGTTATTCTCATTGTACCTCTTCATCCCGCGTCGTGCTTTTATCCGTCATTTATCCCTTTTTATCCTTTTTCTTAATCATGTTTACACTCCCTTTCACTTTTTCAAATTTCTTGCTCTTCTTCTCCCCATTCCCCTCAAACTCGCCTGTCGCTTTGTCTTTGTCTTCTTCATCTGCAGACATCTATTCATCAACTTTATGGAATCATCTCTTGAGCTCGTAAATCTCCTAAAAGGATCTAGATGTAAGGAAAAATGGGGCAAAATTTAGTGAGGCAAAATACAAAAGGTCTTGCCCGGATTCGAACCGGGGTTAATGGAAGTCTTTGCGTCAAAATCCACGGTGATAACCGCTACACTACAAAACCAGATGGCTTCGGTTGTCCTGGAAGCAGTTATATACCGCTCACAATGAACCTTAAATATCTAATATCTCAGCCTCAAGCTGAATTTTTGACTCCTCATGCTTCAATGAGTATTGGTTAACGCAATTTTAAGCATGTATGGTCTTAGCAATGAATTCAGATTTCATCATCATCATACATACAGCGGATATTTTTTGGCAATTAAAATGCTGTAAGTCAATTCGAACTATTTCAACGCTTTAAACTTGATAAAACTGTCGCAAGTCCTTGTGAACATAACTTATGTGCTGGTTGAGTAAAATTTCTCAATTGCAGAATTATCACCCTTGGAAGCCCTAGTATTGATATAAGATCGATATAAGATATGTTATATTGCCGTTTAAGAATCATTTTGCCCCACGTCTTGTGTCACGAATAGAAAGAGACCACTGGGCCAAGTAGGTGCGCTCACGAGTGTGCCAAAGCCCTCAAAGCTCTCTCCAACTATTTTAAATCTCGAATAATATTCAATCATTATTACCGATATCTCTTAGTTGTTATTGACGCATTACGCCCAAGGAATGCACACACGAGTTCAATGACGTTTTTGTCATAGCACCTTAATGACTTCAAACTTGAGCAACATGGGTATCATTCTATAGGAATTGCTCTTTGGATCAATTCGAGAGTGTTAATGTCATTGATAGCGTGGTGATGTGCTCTGCACTAGTCCAGCTAGATGTGGTAGGTCTCAGGGTGATTTCGAATGCATCTCTATACATTCCTGCAATATAAGATTCCAGTACAGCCTTAACCGCCATCACATCCATTCTTTTGAAGTCTCGAAATGCACTGGGTTAATCCAAACCCCCGATTTTAGAGTTTAGCTGACCCCTACTTTCTTTGGATAAATTGTATTCAATAGTCGTTGAAAAGTCATGAATGACAATATTACTTCCCTGGAGCCAGAGTTGAGTCGTGTGGACGCCACTTGTCGAAACCCGTAAATCGCGTCTAGAAGAGTGAATACTTGAATTACTAGGTTCTTGCGATCACTACCAGCTATAAAGAATCATGTCTATCGATAAATCGCGAAAAACTCCGCATGTCTATCCTGAAGCGTGCTCCAGAGCGATGCCGGATTTCAACTTCCGAGCAGCCTCTAGGGCACAACTGGAGTCTCAGGAACATAGTTCTGGTGACTTAAATGTAGAAAAAATTCAGGGCTATATGTTAAGCGCTTTATTCAGAGATCATCAAAACTCGTAAATCCACCGTCTGACATGAGATAGGTGGTAATCGAGAAATCATACTCGATGGATATTGAGCGGAGGATATATATGGAGATGTATTTGAAATGCTTGAGTGATTTTGAGAACGATGATGCTGTTATTTTAATCAAATTGTTAATAAACGAATCGGCTGCGTTATGGCCGGTCTTGGTTTCGGTAATCATGGGATTAAGATGACAACAGAAAAGGTTCATGAATATGTACGAAATGCTCAATTGCATCCATTAATTGACTCAATTTTTCTCCAAGTAATCTCAAGTCAGCAATCCATCGCTATCAGTATTACCACCATGTTTAGTGCATTCGAAAAGGATAGTAACAAGAAAATCAACAACATCAACAGCAACGCCTTTCGAGGAAAGACGATAATCTGCATTGGCGCGAATGCTGGGATCGGATTGGCTATGTGTGACCACGTCGCCCAAAGTGGCGTCAAGAGGCTTGTGATGGGCTGCCGCTCGATGGACAAAGGAGAAGCGGCACGCTCTGAGATAAAAGAAAGGTGCCCCGACTTGGTTGTTGACTTGTGGCAAATCGACCTCTCTTCTCTCAACTCAGTCCGTTCTTTCGGCCAGCGCTGGACTGAGCAGGCAGAAGACGCGCGCACAATCGACACGCTGTTCTTGAACGCAGGTCTCATATCGCCCAACACGGCCTCGAGCAGCAGTGCAGACGGGCTTGAGATGACGTATGCATGTAATGTGATCGGTCATCTTGCCTTGATTAGCCACCTCTTGCCTTGTCTTAACTCAACAGACTCGCGTATCATTTTTACTGGCTCTGGTGCATATATGTTCACCTCACTGCCCAGTCGCCCACCTCCAAACAAGAGGACTCCGCTTAGGGACAGCTGGAACGTTTATGGCTATGTTATCAACGCTTTCGCCATTTACGCCGACTCGAAACTGCTGTTGAACGTGGTAGTAAAAGAACTGCAGCAGCGCCTTGCTGACAAGCACATTTGGGTCGGGGTATACCATCCAGGCGCGGTCAACACTACCATCACCGATAAGGCGCACTATGGGGTCTCTTGGCTCATTACCTACCCCTTTACTTACATTATGAGCTATTTTGGAAGAACGCCAGCAGAAGGCGCTGCGCCGGGTTTGCATCTTGCAAGTGAACCGAAAGAAAATTTACCTGGAGGCGCTTACTGGAATGAGTATGCACAGATTGAGCTGGTAAAACAGGCTGAGGATGCAGAGTTGAGGAAACGGTATTTCGACAGATGCGTTGAGGATGCACGCGTCGATCCTGCTGTTTTTGTTGCGTGACTGCAGTAGGATTTGTAAATGTTTTTTTCTTATTCTTTATGTTTTGATGTATTGTAAGAATAACGATGACGATTAAAATGTGCACCATCCCTGATAAGAACGTCGATGACCTCACACGCACATTCTCTCAAACTGGACGACGTGGCCGGACTGAATGAAAATTCGAAGGCGTGGGTGTTATTGTGTTATCTCTGCCTCCGCTCAGGGATGCAGCTACTTGCAGCGACTATCGGAAGCATCCATCCCGCGCACGCGCTATCCCTCGTCATCCACGGGCAAGCATGCGGCTGTAATGGTAGCGATATTTGTAGGGCGTCTCTCTGATCTCCACGTCTTGTTATCCCAACGGAGCCCGCTACTCAGCGCATATCCATCCGATACCTGTCTAATAGGCGGCAAGCGCGACGAGCAAGATATTTTTCCAGAGGACACAGCTCGTCGTGAAGCGGAAGAGGAGGTAGGTTTGCCGCGTAGTGATTTGCAGCGCGTGCGCTATGTGGCCACGCTCCCGCCCCACCTCGCATACTCGAACGCGTCGGCGCTGACAGTGTGGCCGGTAGTATGTCTCATTACCGATAGGGCGTTGGTGCCGATGTTGAATGAGGATGAGGGTGTGTGCCTATGTTGGTGATACTCCACTGATCACATTACAGTGCAGAGGCTGTTCTCTCATCCCCTCCAATCTTTCCTTTGTCACAAAGCAGACAGCCTTCTCCTACGGCTGAAGCACCTCGAGAGCCCGGACGATATCTATCACTGGGTGGGTTGTAGTCCTCACATCACCACTAACACTCACACTCCCGCTCTCGCACGCAGCACTTCGACGACATAGACCCAGTCGCACCTTCTCACCACCTCCGCAAACACGTCTTCGAAACTGGTCGAAATGGCGTCAAGCCGATACTGGGATTCACAGCGTGGGTTACGTGTGTGCCTGATTCATCTACTCACAGACTGACCTTGCAGACGTGTTATGATTCGTGTGGCCTCTATAGCATTCGACACTATCCCGCATTTTCGCATCGATGCGCCTGATCAGATACCCGAAATTGAGCGCGTGACTATGGCAAGCGGTGCGAAAGCGAGTTTGTGAAAGCAAAGATTGTTATTGTAGCATAGCATGTACACTTGATTCATCATGTCATTACACCCTCTCCAACCACTCTTTCGCGAGTGTCTCAGACTTATCTAGCATTGGCAACAGCATTCTCTTGACATCTTGGTTGTGCGCTTCGAGCCAATTCCTCTCTGACTTGTCCAGCAACCCAAAGTCGACGAGACGTTTGTCGATCGGAACCTGAGTCAAGCGGTCGTATTTCAGCCAACCTTCTTGTTCAGCCGCCTGAACTGCGACGACAGACTCGATGCGCATTCCGAATCTGTTCTCGGCGTCTGTAGATAGCTCTCGTGAGTGGTTATACTATCGATAAAAAATTCACGTCTCACAATATCCAGGCTCATTCGAGTTGATGCAACCGATACGCAGTGGGTGCTCAGCGAATGTCACACCCTTATTAATCCCATGTGGTCCCTCGTGTACGTTCAAATACGAGCCTATGCCGTGTCTGTATTGAGTTGTGAGCAGGTGCAACCACAAAAAAAAAAGCCCCACACACCCAGTGCCATGGCCATAGTCGAGGTTTTCACGCCACAGTGGACGTCTCGCGAGCACGTCGATATGGCCACCAGTCGTGCCTTCAGGGAAGACGAGCGAGTCTATGGCGATGTGTCCCTGGAGGACACGCGTGAACGCTACCTTCTGCTCAGCTGTCGGGGTGCCCAGGTGGACAGTGCGCGTAGTATCGCAAGTCCCATCAAGATACTGTCCGCCAGAGTCACTGAGGTGTGTGAGCAAAGCGAACAAAGCTGCGTATGCATTGCAAAGAGTCTCCTTACTTCAAGTAAGGCGTGCTCAGATCGAGTTTGGGAGCATCAGGACCAGCTGCGTAGTGAGGCAGAGCTGCATTGGCGCCTGTTGCAGAGATGTTCTCGTACGCCAGACCCTTGAACAGGGGCAACGCCTTCCTGAACTCGTCAAACTTGCCACTGACTGTCCACTCGGTGAGGTTGGGGTTTCCCGCTCTGACCTGTCCATCGAGCCATGCGAGGAAACGGACAAAAGCTAGTCCATCTCGCTTGTATGCTTCGCGAGCTCCCTGCAGCTCCGTTTCATTCTTCACAGCTTTCCACAGCGTGATAGGCGAGGTGGTAGTCCTGATGCGTTCGAATGTGCAGTCGGCTGCTACGGCATAGGAGACAGACTGGGATGCGAGCACCGTAGTGAACCCCTCTGACACCTCTTTCAGCCTGCTGTCCACAGCGTCGTAATCGTCAACCTCGACGCCCAGCTCGTGCAGGTATGCGCTGACGTCCTTAGTGAGCTGCTGCTTGTGCACGAACAATATCTTCTTAGCCTGCGAGAGAAAGAGATAGGAGTAGAATACGGGGCTGAAAGGAACGCTCCCGTGGCATCTGCAAGTGAAGTTGTATTCGGATTAGCTAGTGTGTCACCCAGCACACACCCTCCCACCTCAGATTAAGCGTCCAGGCCACATCGTCGAGAGCGGTAGCGATGAGTGCGCGCTTGCTACCCAGATATGCATCGACGCTGTGCAGCTTCTGCGATGCATGAACTCCCGCGAACTGCACTCTCAGCTCGAAAAGCGGCTTGAGTGGCAGATGCGGTCTGTCGTACCAGATGCGGTCGACGAGGTTGTGCGTATGGACTAGCACACAGTCTGACTCACGTAGGTTGTCACCTATGGCCTGTGCTTGTGTGTATGCGACCAGCTTCGGATCGACACCGATTCTGCAGCAGCACAGTCCCTTGAGCCACTCAAGCCACGTAGGAACTCCAGGAAGCCCGTCCTTGTGCAGCGTCCACGCGTCGCTGAGTTGGCGTTCTGCTTGTATGAAGTAGCGCGAGTCGGTCCATAGGTGTGCAGCGTGCTGACCCACTATCGCAATTCCAGAGCTGCCGGTGAAGCTATGGGAGCGTCAGGGATAGCTCGCGTCTTGTAAACCGTTGATTTACCCAGATACAAAGCTTAGTCGGGCATCGGCAGCCGCTACCTCCTCTGAAGCATGGGCATCAGTGGTGGGAATAAGGTAGTAGTCCAGCTTGCTGTCTATAAGCAGCTCCCTCAAATCCGCAAGTCTCTCATCGAGCTCTGTGCGGGATGTCTGCAGCGGCTCCTTGATCTCCAACGTGGGCAAGTGTTCAATGGGCGGTGTAAAGCCCGTTCTGCTGTGGTTTCTGCCAAATATACAGCTCAACATATCTCCTTTAATGTCTTTTGATGGTTGTAATGACGTAAGCGACGCCGATAAGATAAGCGAAAATGAAAATTCGATGAAAACAGAAAATGGGAAATGCATTATGAAGATGGAAATGTGTTATTATTTTCTATCCGAGTAAAAAATATGTAATAAATTACGCGTGCTGTGTGCTGTCTGCTGTCTGCTGTGTATATCCGTATGTCAAGGGGGTGTGAGAGTTGAATATGGGTGTAAGCGTGAGTGTGTGTATGCATGTATGAAAATGTAAGCCACACCAGATTACGACGCTGTAGCATGCGACAGGTGATATTTCACCCAATAGGTAGTTACTACACCTATAGCGCTAACGCCCAGTGCCAACGCATATCCGCCGAGCTGGTTCCCACCCGTGCGACCGCCAGTAGGTGTAGCACCAGTGATAGCCTCCGTGATAAGCGGTGCGAGAATCTTGCCCATGGCCACCGTAGCGCCGTACCATGGGGTGAGACTGACTCTGAGGTCATTTGGCAGTGATTTGGAGAACAGAGTGGGCAGGACGGCTGCTTGGATGTTATATCCAACCATAACGATAGCACATCCGATAAGAAATCCTGCTGCAGTGCCCGCTTGTGAGCTGTCATAAGCGAAATCGCATCCGAACGAGATCATCATCGCTATTAACCCTAGACTGACCCACATGAAGGATACAATACCAAGTAGAATCTCCAGTCCAATACCCGTATAGAGAGGCGCACCGGCGCTCACGCCGCCGTCTGTCTTGGCGCGCTCGAGAAGCGTTACTCGATCGACGCCCACCTTCCATGAGGTGATCTTGAGGACAAGTCGTCCTAGTCCGTCACGAATGTACGAGCTGAGCAGACTACCAATTAAGCCTGCTGCATAGACTGCTGTTTGCAATCCAGCCTGCACACCCGTGCTGAAGCCCCAGAAACTGCTGAGACGGTCTGGGAGTACGTAAAGGATGAGAGCGGAGACATAAGAGCTGCTGAGCATGGAACAGAGGATGATCAGCGATGGTCCGTAGTGGCCTCTCCTGAAGAACTCGATAGCAGGTAAGATCGGGTTCGGAGCTGGTTTAGTCTTGTTGCTGAGGAAGACTGCGAGTAGGATTGAGAGAAAGGCCATGATAAACGAAGAACAGTATGTCGGTGCGTTGTTCTCGTTGACCTGGTAGTTCCCAATCTGGACATCGATCAGACCGAAGAGGGCGTTGAGAGCAGGACCGAGCACTAGCGCTATACCCGCATACGTTCTGTACTGCGAAAGCGCCTCCAGTCTATCGACGTTGGCTGTGGAAATGGCGATAAAACCCATCGCGAGACCAGAGCTGCCGGAAGCCACACCGCAGAGAATCCTACCGCCTATAATCGCCCCTACATTGCCAATCGCACCGACACCTGCGCACGAATAGAGGAAGTTACCAGCGAACGATAGCGAGATACAGACGACGATGGTCCATTTCAGCGAGCGCACTTTTGCTGCAAAGACACCGATGCTGAGGGAGACTATGAGCTGCGCGAGTGCGCTGACAGCCTGTGTCACAGCGAGATATTTGTCCGCGTCGTTCGGACGCACTGTGAGAATGAAGCTGTAGACACTTGGCAGCCAAAGCGTGGCATCGATACCGAAAGAGAAAGCCACAAGATTGATGATGCACATCCTCTTAAATATCTGTATCCGCGTCGATGGCTGCTGGGGAGACGGCGTCTTCTCGCGACTCTCCTTGTGCTCTGGGAGCTGGTCAGGCTCATCCTCGACCTCGATAGCATCACCCGTAGGCAGCGCTAAGGATATTGTAGACTTTGATCTAAACGCGGCATAGGGATCATTTGGTGAAACACGCGATGGTGCCGCTGTGCTGGCGAAGGATACAGAGCGCGAGCGGCCGTCTGCGTGAGAGTTGCTGCGATTGAGATATACGCCCTGATGTGGCTGGTGTTGCTGATGGAGCGACGTGCTCGACGGACCGAGAAGGCCATCACTGTTGTCGTAGAGTGCTGGTGACGTTTGTATCGCGATATCGTTGCGGTTGTTAGCCTGTACAGAAGTACTAGACTGTAGGCGTTATTAGCAGCAGTTCACACCGATCAAATACCTCCACAAACCTTATTGCTCTGCGTCTGCGATTTATTATCAGATTTCATCGAGTGGCTTTCTTTGTCTGTTGCTCCTCCTTTAGCGGCTGTTGGTTGTTGTTAGGATTGTAAGCGGCTATCGGTTGACTCAACTCATTCTCAATACATGCCAATCCAGAACGAAGGACGAAGAACGGCGATGTGATGATATCACAACCCAGTGTGAAGAATGCATGCTAAATATAGTAAGTGTCATCGGAAATTGCAACCGAATATAGTAGTGTGCTTTTTCAATTGCATTCTACGTCCAGGCGGACTTCTTAGGTCCTTCTGTGCACCTGTGAAAATTTTGCACGCCCACCTAATTAAGAGCACTTCCGGCGAATTAAATTAAGACATTTGCGTAATTTATCTAATTGCCGATCTTTATTCCGATGCGGTCATTAAAAGAGCTAAATTACTTAAAAGAGACAAAATTCATTTTACATCTACTCAACATCGATCAGATTATTATGGCTATTGCTATTGCTATTGCTGAACAATTCAGGCTGGTTTTCAGGATCACCGATAGATTTTGCAATCTTATCCTTCTTCTCCCCCAACAAGCTGCTCTTCCACGCTGCTGTACACTCTTGAATCTTGTCTCGGCAATACGTACTAGCGAATAGTCCAGCCTCTGCGTAACGTTGATTACGCAGGAGGCAATCAACACACTCGCCCGGCTGTCCCAGTTGTAAGAGTGCGGCGAATGCGATGTTATTCTGTCCGGCTTGTATCGCCAATTCTGCTAGTTCCTGCATACCGCCCTTATCGCCACTGCTTGTATATACTAATAGCAACGCTTCGAGGTCGCTTGCCTTTTTGTAACACTCCACAGATAGACTGATATCCCATTTCTCGAGTGCCTTGTCGCCCAATGTGCGCCACTTGTTCTGCGAATCTGCAGACACTGACTGACTAGCTAGCGCATTGCCTTCGTCGAGCTTGCCGAGTTCTACTGCTAGGTCAAATTTCTGGTCTGGGTCTGTTGCCACGCTCATCGCTAACTCTTTCAATCCCTCGTCTTCCAAAAATCTTGCTATCCTGTTCTTCTGATCGGCTGGTATCCTAGGAAGGATGTTTTCTGCGAGGGTAAAGTCCTGGCTGAGGATAGCTGATTCATATTCAATGAGCGATTTCGCGAGTGCGTATGACCTGATTTGAAGATCTTTGTCCATCACATAGATGCGGTTCTGAGTACCAATGTATCCGAGGAGATACTGCGGCCCGTCAAAGTGATTGAGTGGCTGGGACTTATGACCCAACACATAACATAATCTGTTTAACGTCGATACGTAGATGAGACAATCACCGAGCCATTTACAAGTACTGATTGAGTCGCTGATTTCTGAAACAACCTCGAATGCTTCTTCGTCACCCTCATCACCGAAATCAGCACCATTCGCAACGTGTTGATCGTATGCATCGCGGTTAAATTGGAGCATGTAGGCGGAGTCAGGGGAAATAATGGCAACGTAGTCGCCATTAGGTGACCAGCTCACTTGCGAGGCATCTACTTCAATCCATCTTACTATATCTCCACTCTCCCAATCACAGAACATAATCCAACCATTCCCGGCAATACCAAGAAGTGAACCGCCAAAAACACTAGTAATTCCACCCGTATTATTGGCTACCTTAGGGGCATTCTTCTCTTTAAAATTCTTAAAAACACGTAGCTTTCCACTTGGTTCGCGTACTGCGTACGTGTTGCTATCTCCAGCCCAAGCGAAGGATGTAGCGAGACCGAATGATTTGTTGCGCCATGCGAGTGCAGTGTAGATGATGTATTCGCCATCACCACAAACCGTCACAAAGCGACCGTTGGGTGAGTGTTGAATTGATTGTGGGAAAACCTCAGTATTACCGAGTTCACGAGCTTGAGATGGTATACGCTGGCCATCGACGAGGTCATCTTGGTCGAGTGTTTGAAGATTTGCACCGAAGATTTCACTGTTGCGTGAGTAGATGACTTTACCAGAGGAGTCCATTGAGAAGGTTGGATCTTCGCGACCGAGCTGTTGAGTGTGAGTGTGAGTGCCTATAGAACACAGTTGCTCACCTTGAAAACTACAGCACCCTCATCAAAACCGACAGCGACGTCATTGATAGACTTTGAATAAGCAACCGACCAAGCTCTCTCTAGACCGTAGTTCAAAGTCTGCTCGAGTCTGTAAGTGCTGCTGTTCCACACCTTAACAGTGCCATCTTCAGCGCCAGAAATGATAAGTGGTAGGGAAGGGTGGAATATGGCGAATGAGACGTTTGAAGTGTGACCTTCCATAGACTGAACGAGAGATTTAGAGTGGTAATCCCAGACCTTGACAAGTCTATCATCACCGGTAGTAACGATATAGGGTTTATCGTTGCCGTGATAGTACTCGACATAATTTACACCCTTATCGTGTGCTTCTAAGGTAAAATTGGCATTTACAGCGCCCAAAGACCAGACTTTTACAGTCCTATCTAAGCAAGCAGAAGCGAAGGTGTTGGTATCCTTTGGATTGAAGACAATATTCATGATGTAGTGCGTATGGCCTTCAAAGATGTGCTGACAGCGCCATTGCTTCTCCCAATTCCAGAGCTTGATGGACATATCGTCAGAACCAGTGATAACGTATGGGAGAGTTGGGTGTACAGCCAAAGCGCGGATATAATCTGGGTGAGCCTCAAAGGAAGAGATCTTGTCCGAGGTGTTGTAGTTGAAGCATCTAAAGGGGGAGAGTGAGAGGATGGGAATCATAACAATTAGCCACTAACCTCAATTGGAAATCATCAGAGCCAGCAACAAACCAATTCTTTCTTGGGATGAAGCGTACGCAGCGTACGGGAACATCGGTGACTTCGAATGATTTTACAGGGTTATTGGTGGATGTATTGTAAATGACAACAGATCCATTATACAAACCAGCCAATAACCAAGGTTCTGTTGGATGGAAATCGACCGATTTGACACGTTCACTGCGATTAAAGAATTGTCGCTGTGAGGGGGTGTTAAGGGTGTCTTGTGTATTCCGATAGCCTCACTTTTACATCCAATTGCATTTTAAAAGTAATTTAAATGATGGTGGTTGGGGTGATAGATGGGAATAACAGGGAGTAGAGATTTGAGTGTGTGAGTTGTACGAGTATGTAGCTTAGCAGCTATAACACCTGAATTTCCAAATTCTACTCATCTTTATATTTATAAAAAATAAAAAATCAAATCTCAGAAATCAAAATGTTAAGTTGATTGAGTATCCACCATCACAAAATCAAATTAACAAATCGCCAAACACGCCGAATATATAAAATAATTGCTAAATAAGGAAGTTACAGGAAATTATATCTTAGACTAGAACGACCAATGAGCAAGAACCCGCCATCACCTATTTCTGAGCCATCGGAGCCAGGGGGAAATCTATTGAGTTTGAGTGAGTTGAGTGGGTTAAGAGCGGTATTAGATGACAAACACGGGGATGCACCATTCCTATACGCCACTTCACTGAAATTATTAAATCACGCTATTGAATCTTCAAACACACTGTCAAAACAATCAATTCACACAAATAACAATATCGATAAAATTGAGCTGGAGTCGTTGAAGAGGCAAGCCGAAGCTCTTTCTTGGAAATTGGAGAGATCTCGATGGGATGCACGCCTCACTCGCTGGGAAGCTCACGATGAGATTGAGCCTCAAGGTACCTCTGTACTTCACCAAGATATTCAATCTGAGAACAGAATGCTAGTTGGCGATAAGCGTGTTCTTAAAAATAAGGTTGGTGCTTTTTTTTATTTCCGCTTTTTTTTTTTTTAACACCAGAGACAGCTCGAGGAAGCCTTACGTAGGGCGAATAGATTAGAAAATGAATTACGTCAGATACGCGCTACGCTCATCACCAAAGCTCATCCAGGTATTGAGGCCTGGAAAGACGCTGCTTGGCATGACGGTGATGGTTCACGCTCTGATCAGTATGGGATGGGTGACGCACGCGCTGAGCATCTACTCCTTGCTTCCAAACGTTTAAACACGCTTATTCGCAAATCCAATAACCCTGAAGAACAGTCATCGCTCCAACCCAAGCAGATATCGCGGCGCAAAGCCATGCACAGTGCGTCATCCTCCACGCCCAAACAGCAGCAGCACAATGGCATAGAGAATCTCATAAATGCAGCTACTTCCGTCTTTGACAACCAGCACGGGCGCAGTGTGAGCAGATCGCCTACCAAGCCTCGACCATACTCCCCATCCCCTCAAACCTCGCCGAAGCGAAGAAGACTACCAGCAATCAACACCATATCTAACAGCACTGACAGAAAGAATTACGTTACTGGTGGGGAGAACAGGAACGAGGATCCATATCTACACTACAATTCGAGTCCAACGAAACCAACAACACAGATGAAGGAGCAGCAGCAGGACAACAAGGGGTCGGCGCTTGATTTTCTCGCCGATCACGCAGTGGAACAGAGCAATAATGAAACACCGACGAGCTCGTATGCGCTGCCACCTAAGCTGAACGCACTCGAGAAGGATAGAGAGCATATCAACGAGTTGGGACCACCACTGCGACTGAGAGGCAGCTCCCCGCCGACGCCCTCTTCGCCTGTTGAATCCCCAACGAAGAAGCGACTCACATGGGGCACACCTAAGACGGATGCAAGCAGCCCACGCGTAAAGACTGAGCCGGGAGTGGGAATGAGTGGTTTAGGGGTGAGTGCGACACCTCCAATGCCTCAACAGGCAGTAGTGCATCCACAGCAAGGAGCGGGAGTACAAAGCGTACAGGAAGGACAAACACCACAAATACAACACACACAACTTACAAAACACACACAAAATACACCTCAACCTCCACCTTCAATTGTCGCCCCTCATCCAATGCAGCAACACCCCTCGCATCACCCATCGGCAGCATTCAGCATCCCACCAGCTGGGTTCACTTCAATGCGACCAGTGGGACCTTCGAACAATTCGCGTGCGCCATACACTAAGTGGACAGGTGCGGAAGATGCGCTCCTCGCGAAAGCGGTGTCAATCCATGGACAGAAATGGGATGCGGTGAGCAAGATGGTGGGAACTCGCTCGTACCACCAAGTACGACAGCGATACCTGCGCAAGTCTGGACAAAACGGGACAGGGGGCAAGTTGGGACAACACAACACGCGCAATAGCAATAGTAACAATACGAGTTATGATAGAGATGACAGGGAAGATGAGGATGATGAAAGTATGGATTATAGCAATCACTCTACACCTCAACCTAACGCTAATGCGGGAGGTAGTTCTCATAATACACCGGCTTCTCACCGACCCAACACCAGAGCTAACTCGCCGTCAAGGAAGGAAGTCTTTGCCAAGTAGGTGTGAGTTGATTTGGATACTCAAATGTCACATGGAACTTGATTTATAGCTAAATTTTCATCTTTGTTTGCTTTATTGACTTTGTTGTCATTTGTAATATACACAATACAATACACATACAAATATAATTTATTGAAACTCTATTGGTGAGAGTGAAAAGCATTATTAATGTCTTGGAGGTTATGTCATGAATGTCTTGCTGGTCAGATGTGCAGCGTGAGAAGGAGGTGGGTTAATATGGGATATATAGTGTGAATTGTAACAGTCACGAACACGCAACACATAATGGTCAACATATTCGGCAATAGCTCAGTAAAAGCGTCCAAGTTCCCTGAAAAAGAGGGCCAAGAGGAAATTCCACCAGGTAATCGATGAGTGTACGTTTAGCGGGAGTTTGAGTTGCTAAACAAACACAGATCCAATTCGCGCAAGAGAACCTTCACTGCCATTAACAGAGCACCACACGGTAAAGGGTGTGTCTGGGCATGAGCTTGGCAGTGATACTCGTCGTGTTCTGATAGCGTACGACGAGAGTGCAGAGTCTATTGGAGCGCTTGAGTATTATTTGGAGAACCTCACTCAGAGCGGAGATCATTTGTTCCTGGTGACGATTCTTAAACCACTAGAGAG
This sequence comes from Wallemia ichthyophaga EXF-994, assembly GCF_000400465.1. Taxonomy (NCBI): domain Eukaryota; kingdom Fungi; phylum Basidiomycota; class Wallemiomycetes; order Wallemiales; family Wallemiaceae; genus Wallemia; species Wallemia ichthyophaga. The sequence continues at coordinate 105,480 of NW_008806283.1, read as the reverse complement.
ACACTTGGATTATTCAATCTACGTCGGTGTTGACGAGGCAAAGACTGATGGAGCTGCAATTGATCCGCGTATCAATGCATTCTTTAGGGATCGCCAAGTCGCCCTCGACAAGCTCAAGTTGAGGAGGGAAGAAGTGACAGCGACACTTCAAGAGCAGAAGAAGGGGATTGAGATGACTATCCACGTCGCACATGGTGATCCTAAGAGCACTATTCCTAGAGTGTGCAATTACCATCACGTCAATCTTGTTATCGTGGGCAGAAGGATTCTCGGGAAATGGAAGAAACTGTTTAGCGAGAGCGTGAGCAGTGCGGTGATTGAGCAGACCAAGCTACCTGTGCTTGTTGTGCAGTAGCTCAGTTTGAATAACCATAAACACTAATAAATATGCAATAACGCAAGTTACGACACTCTTAACGACATGTTAATCATCGACACATGCAATGAATTACTTTTACTTTGAGTTTTTTTTTGGGGTGCGTGGATCTACACCCCACTTATACCCTGCATGAGAGTGGATTGTATTTGTGTCAGCTAGAGCGGGTGCAGGTGCATATGCAGATGCAGTCAGGTGATGCAAAGCAGCTGTCAGTTAAGTCAGTGCCTGGCTGTCAGACGCGAAAGTGGAAAGGCATGGGAGGTGATCTGGGAAGGGAAGGTGCGTCTGTGAGGATGATACACGCGTAGAACAAGCACGATTTACGCGTTATACACAAGCAAATCACATGGCAAGTATCTGCCAGTCTGCATGTCTTGGCCGATGTAACTAATCGAATACGAAACCGGAAACTATTCAACTTGTTTAGCTAACACTACGACCAACAACTATCATATACCCGAATGCACAGAGATAAACTGCAACTGCCACTGCCTACAGAATCCACCTGCGATGGATACTTGGTGTCCTCTACAGAAGCCAGCAAAGCACTTCATCAGCAGCACCTAGAGAGACAACGGCAGGCCAAGAAGGAGGCAAAACTGGCTGAGTTGAATAGTCTGATTGGCGGGATCACTGAGCTCGATGATGAGCATGAGCATCATGACCACGACGATAAGCACAGGAGAAAGAGAGGCAAGAAGAAGAAGGTTGTTGATGATAGTGAGCCTGTGGATGATTTTCAAGTAAGCCACGGTGGCCTCGGCGCCTTCTTTAAACGATCGCTTGGGAGATTCAAGTTGGGTAGCGGCGTGGATTCTAAGCCTGGAAATAATAGCCATCACCACAGTCACAGATACTCACAGTCCAATTCTACTCAAATCAAATCCATCAGTAGCACAACAAGCACAACTAGCAGCAGCTCAAGCTCAAATTGGAGTGGCAGACAAAGCCACCGACGCAGTTATAGCCATAGTCACAGTAATAGCAATAGTAATAATCATATCCAACCTCACAATCCTCCAATCCACAACTCAACTATTCAGAACTTCATCCAAGGTGGCCAACCATCTTTGTAACAATACGTTTCTACCTTATCTTATATCTAATCTTTATTCCTATCAAACATTAAAAACTTCTGCCTTCTCGCTTGGTGTCTCTCCTGGTCTCCCCAGGCACATAACAACCATGAGAGGATTCCTGGACCTGCCCGATGAAATTATTAGCCATATAATAGACGATTACCTTGACTTGGACTCTGTCTACTCTCTTAGAACAACCAACAAGCGCTTACTTGAACTATCCAAGAGCATTATCCTGAGTAACATCCAACTGCGTTTGTTCAGCCTTGAAGCTGGCGTCTACACCTCAAAAGTCATTCAATCCGGCCTATTCTCTTCCCGCAACTGCCAGTCCGTACACCACCTTTCTTTAGTCGTAGGCAATCCAACCACCCAACAAGAATCTGATTTGAAACGTGAGCTGGATTCCAGCATGGACATAGCAGACCATTCTGAGCTATCTGAATTGATAGTACGTTTACAAAAGCTCGAGTCTGTTGCTATCCAGCTTATCAGTCCATCGACGTGGACACACGCCGAGAAAGAGTCATTCCAGCGACTTCTCTATTCCTTAGCTACTCTCAGGAAGCTCAAAGATCTCTCCATTCTTACTAACGAGGGTTTGTGGAGTGATCTTCGCCTACCACCCATCCACACTCTCGAATCGCTCTCCATCAGAGGCTCCATCCCCAACAAATCCGTGCTAGGAAGCTGTCTCGAGAATTCCCGCAACCTACGTCAATTGCGCCTCCCCAACGACCAACTTGAGTCTTCGGAAGCCCTGGAAGACTTGCCAGATGGCTCACTGCCTCTGTTGGAACTTTTCGAGGGTCGTTCCGACGATATAGTGGAGCTTGGCAGCGACGGTACCGCACCGGGTCTCAAGAGATTGCGCTACATCCCACATAAAGACGGTGACTCGAGTCTCGAGGAAGTGCAGTCTACACTAAAAGTATTGGAGGGACGTCCCCTCACATCCTTCGCCTATGAAACACTCTTCACTATGGACTTCCTTGACATCGTTAGCTCTCTCGCTCCTTTCAAAAACACACTCTCCAGCCTAGCTATAGGTAACACTAATGCCCTCGCTCCGCCTGAACTTACACTCGAGGAACGTCTCGTTGGTGAGATTCGCTTCAGCTGCGCGTTCATCGATCACCTCCCAAATTTAGTTTCTGTCACTCTTACATACGCCTCGGAAAAAGGTATGCCAGATGCCCCTTCTGGTAATAGCGGCTCTACTACCAAACCAGATGGTCAATTAGCCACTTACTTTGATAGAGTCGCAGCTTTGTGGTATAAGCAGTCGCCGTTTTTAATGGGTTTGGGTTTCTTGTTTGTCGATGGTAGTAGACCTAAGGCGTGGCACTCGAATATGCTCGGTGTCGACACACAGGGAGAGAGTTTGAACATAGAAGACAGCTGGAGTCGATTCAGACCTGTTCCCCAAGAGCTCGCTATTAGTGCTATCCAGGGATGGACGGAGGAGATGTAATCTGAGCACTTTGTAATATGCATCTATAAATGGATTAAATAAATAAATACACTCCCTCTCCATCTACTAATTATTCATCGTGCTGGCCATGTTGTTCACGCTGCTCATTCCACGCGACGGCACGCTGCTTGACATCCCTCACACCATTTTCATCACCAATCTCCTTCTCTATGGTGAGCCACTTCTTGAAAACACTCTTTGCCTTTTTAGTAGACAGCTTGAGCGCAAGGAGCTTCTCAAACACATTGCGCAGACCAGCCACATCCTCTGTCCGCGCGAGCATGTCTATATACACGAACCACTGGTCGAGTTGCTTAGGGTGGCTTTCTATAATACCCTCGAATATTGTCTTCCCGCGCTCGGCGTCGCCCACTTTGAACTCCAACTGAGCGAATTTAGAAATACACGCGACGTCTGTAGGTTGTTTGTTAGTCTTGTTGCTAATAAATTAAGTCAGCTAAACCCACGATCCCTCTTGTCGAGCGATTTGAGCGACCTCGTCAACAGACTTCTCGCTCCATTCGCATCTTCCACGCGGAATTTAAACTCAGCGTAATTCACCCAGAGTATGATATGAGCGCCGAATTTCTTGGTCGCTTTCACATAAACTTCATTCGCATTGTCATATTTTTCACTCGCCTCGAGTATATCCGCCACCTTCATGTGCATTGTGAGTGGATCATTGTAGCTTACAGCCTCCTTGAATGTCTTATCAAATGTATCTTCATCCCCAAATGTGTTTTCCAGGTTAAGTAGCGCTATCCATACATTGAACTTCTCTTGACTCTCTCTGAACCCGATGGTCTTGAGTGCACGCTGGGCAATCTCACGTGCTTTGTCTATCTCACTGAGGTTGAGCTGGAATGACATATACTGAATCCACACGTAGGATGAGTTGGGCGAACCGAGAAGTAGTCGCTCAAAGTCGTTGGAGGATTCTGGCGGCTTTTCGTTCATTGTCGCGGTGAGATCTCCCTCAAAGTGCTTCGTCGATTTGCGCTTCTTTTTGCGCTTACCGTCGTCATTAGCGTCAGAGTAGGCGTCGCTGTCAGAGTCAGAGTCGTCTGAGTTAGTGCCTTCTTGTTCTAAGTCTTTCTTGTCGTTCTCTCCATCCCAATTGAATCCACCAGTACTCAGAGAATCGACGTCTTTTGTAGTCTTTTTGGGCTTCTTGTTGGTGGTGTCTTCCATCGTTACATCGTCGTCTTCCTCATCGGAGCTTTCCTCCTCGACTTGCAACCCAACAGCTTCGCCGTCTGATTCAGATTGACTATTTTCGTTTATTGCGTTATCAATATCGATATCCTCGTCACCTGCAACTTGCTCTCCTTCGTCCTCCTTCACCTTCATCTCCTCATTCACCTCCTTTTTCTCAGACTTTCTCTCCTTCACCAAAGCATCTCGCTCCTCCTTAGGCACCGTTTTACGTATACTGGCCATCATTCTCCCCTCTTCAGTCTCTACCTTGATAATGACTACCTTGACGACCTGTCCGATATGCAGTGCATCCTGAGCATGTTTAGTGTAACTCTCGCTAATCTCTCCCACTGGCAAGAAAGCTCTGACGTTATTGTAAAATTCCAGAATAGCTCCTTTTTCTTTAATTGAGGAGACGGTAGCGTGAGTGATAGTGTTCTTCTGAGAGCGATCGTAGCTAGTGACGATAGGGAGGTCACTCTTAACGAGTGTTTTCTTCAATGTAGCCGTAATTCTATTCTTGTCAGCTTCCGCTGACAAGATACGCGTCTTGACTTTCATATCCGGTCTGTATTTCTTCTCGGGATGTTTGAGCTTCACATCTGAGTAATGTACTGGCCACACTATAGCATCCACACTGCCACTAATCGATACGAACATCCTGTCGTCGGCCATCTTGCGCACTGTGCCATCTACAACAGCTCCCACTTGTGCATCTGAAACTTTCATGAACGTCTTGTGTAGCACGCTCGGCTTGATACTGAGTTGAACTACTTTATCAACATAGCTTATTCCGACGACACGCGCTGTGTGCGTACTACCCACTTTCGTAGCTCCACTGCTGCTACTGAGGGAGGGAGTGTGGTCGTCTGCAATTTGCGAGATATGTATGAATCCAATGAGTGTACTATCAGGTATAGTCACAAACAATCCTTTCTCACTCTCGACCATGATGACTTGGACACCTTCAACTACTCTACCTCTGGCGAAAGCGTCTGAGATTGTTTGTCCATCCTCGCTCTCTTCCGTCAAACTGTTGGTGAGGTGTACAATGTGGGGGAGGAGCGATAGGGAGAACCGCTTGGGGTTACTCGTTGGATGATCGAACACCACCCTCGCTTTGATCTTCTTACCCACAGGGAAACGCTCCGACAGAGGTTTTTTTTCAAATGGGATATGATCTCTACTGATTGTACCGTCAAAGAAACCGTAGAAACGGACATTGAGACCGGCGGGAAGAACAGCGGTGACCATAGCGTTGAGCAGTACACCAGGAATGACAGACTCGAGCGTATTAGCCTCGTTCATGTAAGATTTAGCGAAAGTATGTAAGTTAGGAGTGAGGTTTGCGACTTTGTTTGTTTTGCTGGTGACTGTCAGTGGGAGTAAAGCGCCAACTTGGGCAGCGATGGCTTTATCGAAGCCGCTCTTGTTCATTTCTTTACTGCTGACGAAACCATCAACGTCGGACACACCGAGGTCAATCAGATAACCGTGATCCTCAACACTTCTGACAGCACCGACGGTGGTGAAATCCTTGACAAAGTCTTTAGCGGTGAGGCCTTCGTTAACACTACGTGGATCGAGGGTGAGCTCTAGCTTGCGGGAAGCTTTAATGAGTTCCTCGCCTTCCTTCTTGACTCTGCCTGAGTTTGTGTCTTTGTGGGTGTGTAAAACGACGGCACGCACCCAGCTACCGACATGAAAAAGATCATCTAGCTCAGGGAGAGAGTCGTCCTCTTTATCGGATGCGTCTTCTTCTTGGTCGCTGTCATCGTCACTGTCATCGTTCATCGCGTTATCCAAACGGTTTGTGAAGTGTGTAGAAATGTTTGTAATGGGAATGTGAGCAAGGAGCTGCTCTGGGAGAGATACGATAAGCTCGATTGGAGTAATTTGAATGATTTGTGCGAGTACTTTGAGACCAGGCACAGCCCGCTTGTAGTTGAGATGCTCGACTCTAATCTTATCAGTGATAGCATTATCATTCTGAGTATCTCTCTTTGGCTTCTTCGCTGCTGGCTTCTGTCGAGTGTGTTAGAATTGCACGATTTGAAGGGGAATGGACGCACCTTTGCTGGCTTCTTTTTGGAGGAAACATCCCTATCGGCATCCCTTCTACCCTCTTGCTTGGCTTGTGCTGTTTCGAGGTTGGTAAGACCAGTGCCGCCGCCTCTAGGAAAGTCGATCTCAGCGCCGTTGTTGGTACTGCCAGCGTCGTCGAAAGTTTTGTGCTTCTTGGATGAGGCCGATTTGAGTACAGATGCCGCGTCTGCCGCGTTTGGCGTGTTTGCCGTGTCTGCTGCCTCTGATTTGCGCTTGACCATGGCTGATGGGGGAAAACGAGGAGAGGGAATCATCGGAGAAGAGGAAACAAATGAAGGAATGAAGGAATTGAAAATATTCACGCTATCACCAGCCATCTCTTTTCTAATTAACTTTCGCCGTTTTGCGAGCCTATAGGGGTGAACGACACGCAGACGAGGGCGATAGGGGGAGTACACAAGGCACACAAAGCATACAGAATCTACAAGCAATGAGCGATATCATATCACACACACATCACGTCAGTCCATCGCCTTTCCCACCGACCAAAGATTAAATTGGAGCCGGCGTCACCAAAAATTGTTGATCCACAACGACCACCATCGAAATAATCGAATTATCTTAAAATGGCCACAGAAACAGCAATCAAGAAGGGTCACCCAATTTACTTTGGCGTCCTCATTCTCTTCTCCATCGTCCTCATGTCCATCTCCGCTTTCCTCGTTGATCGTTACAACAGCGACGACAGCTTCCTAAGCGAGGGCGTTTCCAACACTGTCAGATACATCTTGTGTGCGTGGTGTCTTTTATACGCTGTGAAAATTCTCACCGTCACCCGCCACAGTCTGTTCACTATGGACTATAGTGACTGCCTCCGCTTATCTCGTTGGATTCCTCGCTGTTCCAATGGGTTCTGGCGGTGTTCTATTGAGCGTTGCGTCACAGTAAGTCTCTCATCGATCCACTCTCCCCATCTAACCACTTCAGCCTCATTTGGGTCGTTCTCACCTTCTGTATTTGGCTTGCAGGTGCTGCTGCGATCACTGCTGAGCTTGGTGGCGGTGTCAGCTGCAAATTCGCAGACTACACTTATTGTCACCACCTCAACGCCATTTTGGGTCTCACGTGGATTGACACTGGTGAGTTGTCCGCTTGAAAATTTTATGTCTCATCCACTTAACATCCTCAAAGTACTCATTTTCCTCGCTATGATTGTCATCATCGTCATCTCAGTGAGATCGCGCTCCTCAAGTGGTCCTATCTCCGCATAATTTTGGCACCTCAAACACTGAGCAGGGATTGCTTAGTCGTCTGGCTCACTTAATGATCATCAACTCAAATTACTCCTGATTACTCAATTTATATTTACATTTGAAATTTCTTGATAACGCCAACACGCCTAGCGATACGGATCTTGTAACCTACTCGCTACCTCTTAATTGAATACATAATGCCATAATGCTAATTACGACAGTGGCATAAAGTTTGCGACGATCATGAGCGGTATTCCAAACGCATCTCTGCGAATATTGAAGCTAAAATTGCAAGGAATCGAGGCGGAGTTGTGTTTATTGATAAGCGATCCGGCAGTAAGAACACCTTTACTCTCGAAATTGAATGCCAACTGAGCGTATTTGCTCCAGTAATTTGTCAAGCTGTCCTCGTCGAGTAACTCGTGTACGCTGATTTCGCCAGTCTTTAGTGTATCGACGTCACAACCCACTATATCTGCGAATTCCCTATTAGCTTTGTATATTTCACCTGTTCGTCTCCAGCAGCAGCTAGGTAGGGCGATCATGGAGAAGACTCTATCGTAATCGAGTAGCAGTCTCTCAAAACTCTCTTCTGTAGTTGTGAGATCCCATTCCGAGAGATTAGAAGCGATGTTAGCGAATTGTGATCTGATACGTGACAAATATGATTGAATTTTCACTCGATTTCGCGGTGAAACAGATTGGTTAAGGTAGTTACCAAGCTTAGCGTAGCCATTGACGTAATTAAATGGTTTAAGTAGACCAGCTTCGTGTTTAGCAGTAAGGACAGCTTTCAGTCGCTCCTCCCTGGTGGAATGGATCGGTGGATTAGCAGCAGTGAAGAAGAAGCGGTGTTTCGGGTTCTGTATGTAGCTTGGAGTTTGAGCACGGGATATACCATTAGTGTTGGTGGTGCTAGTGGATGCCGCTGCGTAAGGTATATTGTTAGACATTGAGTTGGGATGAAGATTTTCAGGCATTCCAAGTGCGTTGAGCAAGTCATCCAAGCTACCGCCGAACTCCAAATCAAAGCCAAGGCTGGTATTGGTTGGTGGGGGCTGTACTAAAGTGGACTGAGTGGGCTGTATGGGCTGAGTATGTGCATCGAATGAATCCAAATCATTATCATCCTTCTTGCTAGGTGGATCGTGGCATAAGTGGGGTATGTTACGCTTTATGCATCGCTGACACGGCCTTCCTTGATCGCAAGTCATGTGGCTTCTCCTGCAATACAAGCACGCGCTGGATACGTTCTTCCTTCTCGGTTTCTTGGATTGCGATTGATGTTCCTGGGATTCATCGTTTCTACGCTTGTTATCCATGGTGGTGTGGTGGTGGTGGGTAATTAACCGCTTGCCCCCATTCCACCACTATCAAATGGTGTGTATAGGGAGCACCACGCACCACGCATAAACCACTCACCAATTACAAGGACATTGATACTGATACTCCCACTCCGCCCGCTATCCCGCTCTACCACGCTTCTCCAGGCGTTGACTTGCCCCAGAAGGCTGGATACGAGGATATACACGTCAACGACACCAGCACAAGCATGTACGTGGATGAATATATATTATCGTATTCTCCTCATTCAAATACCCAGCGATCTACTCTTCATCATGGATTCCACCGGTAGTATGGGCAGCTACCTCGACAACGCCACAAAGAACGTTATCGATATATGCCAGTCTATTATACACTCACAGAAGCTGATCGGCGAGTCCGCGTTGAGATTGGGTTTGATTTCCTACCGAGTTGGTGTCACTGCGTGTCTTAACGCATTCTCACCCCTCCCAGGACAGCAAACCACAGGACTACACGTATGAATTCAAGAACTTTGGCTTTACGCACGACTATGACGAAATGCGCGAGAATCTCAAGTAGGTAGCAGTGAGTGATAGGGGCTCAAGTTGGATGACGACATGAGCATCAGTGCATCACTTTATCATTAAAAGTACACTGGCTTACGCTTACACCGTGTACAGGTCGCTCTATGCATCCGGCGGCGGCGACGGGCCAGAAGGTGTAACGATAGCTATGCGCGAGGCGGTATATGCGATGCCATGGCGGGCGCATGCGAGCAAGATGGCAGTGCTCGTAGCGGATGCTCCACCTCACGGTATAGGGGAGTATGGTGATGGCTTTCCCGACGGCTCTCCCTGCGGCTACGACCCGCTTCAACTAGCGCGCGCAATGGCGAGCTCCTCTATAACGCTCTTCGTAGTCGCTTGCGAGCCTGCTCTGAGCGGGTACCAGTATGCGACCGACTTCTTTCGCGCACTCGCCGATCTCACGGGCGGGCTGCTCATTCCTCTCGTTTCCGCCAGCTTCCTCGCTCAGGTCATCATCGGCAGTGCCCTTGAACAGATGGATATGGAGAGACTTATCGGAGAAGTGGGTGGGGCGGTCGCCGAGCGCGTACACGGGATGCATGAGAGCGTCGACGATGTCGCACGCGCACTCCACGAAACTCTCATGTTAAGGAATGAAAATACGGGAAGGATACACGTAGAGAACATCTACAGAGATAGCCCGGAAGCTGAACATAACTTTCAGGTATGGAGGGGTGTAGCGGGGTTACAGGAGGCGAAAGGGGTCGTGAAAAGGGTGCGTTAGAGTGTTTGTGTAGTTGATATGCTGGTTAATTCACTTGATTAGGTACCGGGATCGCGTTTCACTGATAAGTATCTCTCGCAGCGTTACGCGTCTCCACCTTCATATTCTTTCACAACAGGTGCACCTGCACTTCCACCACGCGGTGCAAGTGCTGCAAGTGGTAGTAGTGCTAGTGCTTCACACTCACGCAAGCCTCTGTCTTCATTCGCTGCATTCGAGGCATCTCCTCAACAGACGAGCATCATGGCTACACCCGTCGGCAGCACCTCGGCGTCGTTTGGCGGGGTCAGAGGGGGTGACGACACGATGAATGATTCTGATGAGGAGGAAATGATAGAAGAGCAGCTAGGTGGGGGTGCTGACGATGATGCAACAGATGCAACAGATGATGCCGGCGTCCAATACCGTCAAGGAGCCATAACATACGACCAAGCACGCCGGATAACAACGGCGAGTGCGTGGAGATCATCTATGGCCTATCGATGAATGAATCTGTCATGTAAAAAGCGATATCCATCAATTTCAGTGATTTTAAGGAATTTTCAAAGTATTCTGCCCACTCGTGCCACTTGCTACCGTGTGCAAAGCAGCTAGCCTCCTCTGTTCAGCTTTAACTTTACGTTGAAACTTACGCCTCCCGCTACCGCGTTTAGAGTGGGGTATATCGACGGGCGTCTCTAGTCTGCGTTTCCTCACAGCGGCAATATCCGCCTTACGTTTCTCTCTCTTCCTGTCTCTCTTGCGGAGATTGGAGTGAAGGTGGGCGTGGAGGAGAGAGTTGTAGTGCGCAACAAAGCCATCGAGCTGGTCAGAAGGGATGCGCGTGGCTGATTTGTACTGTTTATCGTCTATTTGGGCAGTAGCTCTGAGGAGAACATGGAATTGCGCGGGATTTGGGCTGTCTGCGTCGATATCCATTTCTGCACCTTCTTTATCGTGGTATTGGTAGCGTTTCTGCGTGAGGAATACAGTGCCACTGCCACTGCCACTGCTCACACTCCCACTCACCCGCTCAAACAGCTCAGCGAGATCGCGGAGGAACTGCAGCGCGTGAGAGACGGCAGCAGGGATAGAAGATCAACGCACCTCCGATGGCTGTACGTGTGGCGCCATTTAAATAAATTATCGTCGTCGTCGTCGGGAAGCAAGGGAGATGGCCATCTCGTATCTCTCCATCTAACCACCAAGATCGATTTAAAATAAAATTAAATAATGTCAATCGATACACGCAAAATAGGGATCCTCGGCGGGGGACAGCTCGGCCGAATGCTCATCCAAGCGGGGCAGTTGATGAATCTGGATATAGTGGTGTTGGAGGGGGATACGCAGTCACCGGCCAAGCAGGTATCCAATAGGCAGGGAGGCCACGTCTTAGGCTCATTCAACGACCCAGCTGCTATCAAAGAGCTTGCTGGGCGCGTAGATATCCTCACAGTCGAGATCGAGCACGTTAACGTGGACGTGCTTGAGGAGGTAGAGCGTGATATGGGCGGGCGCGTGCAAGTCTCTCCATCACCATCCACCATCCGCACAATCCAGGACAAGTACACGCAGAAGGAGCACTTGATGCACCACCGCATCCCCGTAGCGAGGAGCGTACCGCTGGAGGAGCAATCCGCTGACGCGCTCCTCTCCGCCGTCTCAAACCACCTTAGCGGTTTCCCCGTCATGCTCAAGGCCCGCAAACAGGCTTACGACGGTAAAGGCAACTACCTCGTCAAGAGTGCTCAAGAGGCACAGACAGCCGTCAGCACGCTCGCGCAGACAGCCGGCAAGGGAGGGCTGTATGTGGAAGAACTTGCCCCGTTCACTGCCGAGATCGCAGTGATGGTCGTCCGTTCAGTTGGTGGACAAGTAGTGGCGTATCCCGCCGTTGAGACGGTGCACGAGGACAGCGTTTGCAGTGTTGTGTATGCACCTCTCCTTGCGTCTGATGCGAGTGTGCAGTCGCGCGCGCGCGACGTGGCCACCAACGCTATCAGCACTTTCGTAGGTGCGGGTGTTTTCGGTGTGGAGATGTTCCTTCTCGCTGATGGACAGATACTGCTCAATGAGATAGCTCCAAGGCCACATAACTCGGGTCATTATACTATCGAGGCTTGTGCTACCTCCCAGTACGATAACCATCTCCGCGCTATTCTCGACCTCCCGCTCGGCGATACGCAGATGGTCGTGCCGTACGCTGCTATGGTTAACCTCCTCGGCAGGGACGATGGGACGGAAGAGGGAGTAATGAAGCTCGCTCGTAAAGCGCTCACTCTGCCGGGAGCTCATGTCCATTTATACGGCAAGGCGGGGTGTAGGAAGGGACGCAAGATGGGACACGTCACGGTAGTAGGGGAAAGTGCAGCGAGTGTGCATGACCATGTGGACACACTCACGGCACTGTTGCCAAGTAAGTCATCCAGCTCGGGCGTGGTGTCCAGCGCACTCGCGCACATCTCCACACTCCTCCCACCGTCCATCAAACAAGTTGAAACCGACAAGACCACCACACGCACTAACCCATCGCACCCACTCGTAAGCGTAGTGATGGGAAGTGACTCGGATCTCAAGGTGATGAGCGGGGCGGGAGCCATGTTGGGTGAGCTTGGCGTGGAGTATGAGTTAACAGTGGTTTCTGCACACCGCACACCACAGCGCATGGCACAATTCGCACACAGTGCGCGCGCGCGTGGCGTGCGCTGCATAGTAGCTGGCGCCGGTGGAGCTGCACACTTACCGGGTATGATCGCAGCTATGACCCCACTCCCAGTGATTGGCGTACCCGTTAAAGGCAGCTCGCTAGATGGCGTCGATAGCCTTCATTCTATCGTGCAGATGCCACGCGGAATCCCCGTCGCTACCGTTGCTATTAACGGGGGTGTTAACGCTGGTCTTCTCGCGGTGAGGATCGTTGCAGCGGGCATGCCACGCTTGTTGGATGCTCTCGACACGTATAAGCACCGCCTGGAAGAGGAGGTCTACGCTAAGGTGGATAAAATGGAGAAGGTTGGCTGGGAGGAGTACAGAGGGCTGTGAATTATAGAGCTAGGGATGCATGCGCTGGGTTTGTTATACAAGTTTCTGCGGTGTACTGGTGTGTGTGGGTGTGTTGAGTGTGCTGTCTACCTTGTCTACCTGGCTAGGACTACCACCGCGGATACTCTGGACAGCCCAGTTGAGCATCGTGTCACCCGCCTCATAGTAGTCGAACCTCCTGGCACTGGCTACTAGGGAGAGGATGTGGTCGTTCCACTTGGTCGCGATGAGCTCAGCGAGAGATGCATCTGGGGATTTGACGTAGGCTTTCTTGTGAGAGGGAGAGTCAGGTTGGGGTGCGTGTGTGCCATAGAAATCGCGTATTTCCGCGAGTCTTTTGGTGGCTTAGTGGGAAGTGCGAGGAGTGAAGACGCAACTCACTCGGCAGAAATAGAGTCAGTGCGTGCACCAATAGCACTACTAAAGCTGTAGCTGGCTGCGGCAGCAACAGCGAAACCACTGAGAGAGCCTCTGATGAATCTGGACATGGGTGGTGGGAGTGGGAAGCAGGAAGTGAGAATGAGTGAATATGCACACAAGGATAGCCATTTATATTTTATTATTGATATTATTGATATTATTGATTAATCCCCTTACTCCCTAACCACCACCACAACAATGGCTGCAATCAACAACTCAATGACCAATCAAGACGGCACAAGACCCGTTGAATTCCCCGGTAGGTTGGGTGTTCGATTCTGGCTCACTGTCACAATCTCACTCTGCACACAGAGGAGAAGATAATACTCAGCTACGACGACGTCCAGTTGCGCATCAGCCTCAGTGCTCCTGGACGCGTTTATGATGCACACGGCAGCATCTTCCTTACCAACAAGCGTATAGTATTTCTCTCACCCGCCCACGAATCCATTCGCAGCCTCAGTGTGCTCCTCCAGTACGTCGCTGATGGCTACCTCGCCCAGCCACTCCTCGGCGCGAATCGTTGGGAGGCTACTATTCTGCCTGGTGGGAGTGGCAGCGGTATTGACGATCGGGGTGATCGGGGTGATCGGGGTGGTGAGAATGACAACGACAACAACGACAACGACTACAACCAACACACCTACTCCAACGGCTTCAACCAGGGCGCTGACCTCAAAGTCTGGTTCAGCCAGGGATCCACCTTCGAATTCTACCAGGGGGTTGAAGAAGCCAGAGAGCGTCTGGGTGCTTACTCAAACGCACCCCAGAATGAACCCCTGCCTAAATACGAAAGCGAGTCTAATCACAGCAGCAATCCTACCCCAGATTACTCGTATCAGGTACACGACGATAGCGTGCACGCTGCTATGGCCGCTAGAGGTGCTGATGCGGACGCTAACGAGGAGAGGCAGCAGGGACAAGAGAATCCACCGCCGTACAGTTCGTATAGTTAAACGAGACAGTTGTGAAGATTCACTCACTGCTCACTGTATTATTGATGATATGATGATGATATGATGATAGTGCTGATTGATATGCTGATTGATAATCTACCGTATCACCCTAATATCCCCACTATTCAACCCAAAACCCTCTAAAACCAGCTCATCCTCATGCCACATTCTACATCTCCACAGCGCCACGGCGAGAGGGGTGAGATCGATGGACAGGTGTGCATCACTCACTCTGCCGAACCCAAATGCAAACGTGTCGGAGGTGTTTTGGCCAGTGTTGCATCCCCGGCGTCGCAGCTGCTCTTCTAATTTGCTCAGACGATAACGAATCGCGTTTAGCTGGTATTTGTCTGCGTATTTGTCGCTGAACGTGTAGATCGGTGAGCTGTATGTTCCTTGAGTGAGGCGGCTGAATGGGACTGTGTGTGTTGGTGTTGATGCCAGAGTGATATAGAAACCGACGAATAAAGTTGTGTTTGTTGTAGCGATTGTCTGACGCTGCATTAACCACGCTGGGTGATCCGATTGAAACGATTGATCCGGCTCAACACAATTACTGCGCAGCTTACGCAGAATGCCATCTAACTCAGCCACCACTCCATCCACCAGCTGCGATTGTACTGCGTGTACGAAATGGCTAGGTACACTCGCATTTCGCGATAACCTCATCCAGAGCTTGTCATTTAGCATACACTCGAGTGCACTGCGCCGACAAAGCACACTCATTCCTTTACCGAGTGAGTTTGAATTGTTGGTGGACGCCTTGTCTCGCAGCTGTAGCACACCTTGGACCACTCTGAAGCGCAGGAGTAGCGCACTGGGGTATTTGTACTTGGATACAGCACACCAGCGCAGTGGTGTAGCTAGCATCGATACTGGAGTGTTTTTAGCGTGGTTTTTGAATTAGAACACTACTAACAGTAGGGGTTGTTGACCCGATTAAGCTGGTTAAGCTGATAAACAGGTCTAGACTTCGGTGCACACTGCAAAGCTGGATGGCTCAGCAGACTACGAACGCCGTCTATTTTCCTGGTTCGTGTCATATACGCTGATATACGCTGTTTAAGCCGCTCAATTTGGCAGATATAATTATTTTGATATACAATCCATTTTTACAAGTATATTTATTCATTTATTACACTCCCCGCTCTGCACACCCCTTTACGCCGTGGCCACCCGCTAGCACCACTGATAACGTGTATAAATGTGTAACAAGCGCAGAGTGGCTAACATGCCTCCCAGACCCCTCCACATCTCACAATAACCTACAATAGGATTTTTACTTTGTAATTTTTTTTACGCTTTGATGAAATGGATCGATTATTCGAAGCCTACGCAGAATACCATCTAACACAGACAACAAGGTGGGTGAGGCGAAGCGTGGGCGTTGGCGGGAGTGCGAGATTGGGTGGCTGCGTGGTGTATTCATACATCCACGCGTCACTGCGGTTTTTCGGTGACGTGGCTTAAGAGTGGGTGAGCGGGAGTGGGGGAGCTTGGTGGTGATACTGGGCTGCCTGCAACACACAGCCACCACGCTCCCACTGCCACTCTCTTGAATTTCTTTAAAAATTTCTCCTTTATGAAACGTCAAAGTCTGGAATTTCCTTCACCTCACTTGCACCCAACGCACACGCACTCGCACTAAAAATACAAAAATCCTAACAATACCCGTAGAAATGACTGAAACCCGTGAAGACCACGTTTACCTCGCTAAACTCGCTGAGCAAGCTGAGCGTTATGAAGGTGTGTGGGTGCTTCACGTGTCTCACTCTCAGCTCACAATCCACCCAGAAATGGTCGAATCTATGAAGAAGGTGGCCTCCTCTGATCAAGAACTCACCGTTGAAGAACGTAACTTGCTCTCTGTCGCTTACAAGAACGTCATCGGTGCTCGTAGAGCTTCTTGGAGAATCGTATCCTCTATTGAGCAAAAGGAGGAGTCTAAGGGCAACGATTCTCAAGTTCACATGATTAAGTCTTACAGAGAGAAGATTGAGCTTGAATTGGCTAAGATATGTGAAGACATTCTCGACGTTCTCGATGGCCACCTCATTCCTTCTGCTGCGTCCGGTGAATCAAAGGTCTTCTACCACAAGATGAAGGGTGACTACCACCGTTACCTCGCTGAATTCGCTACCGGTGATCGTAGAAAGGGATCAGCTGAAGCTTCTTTGGAGGCTTACAAGTCTGCTTCCGACGTCGCTGTCACTGAACTTCCTCCAACTCACCCTATCAGACTTGGCTTGGCTCTTAACTTCTCAGTCTTTTACTATGAAATTCTTAACTCTCCTGACCG
The DNA here is from genome assembly GCF_000400465.1 of Wallemia ichthyophaga EXF-994. NCBI lineage: Eukaryota > Fungi > Basidiomycota > Wallemiomycetes > Wallemiales > Wallemiaceae > Wallemia > Wallemia ichthyophaga. The sequence goes on along the minus strand of NW_008806283.1, from coordinate 88,740 downwards.
CGCTTGTCACCTCGCTAAGCAAGCCTTCGATGACGCTATCGCTGAATTAGACACTCTCTCCGAGGAAAGCTACAAAGACAGCACATTGATTATGCAACTCTTACGTGATAACCTCACTTTATGGACTTCGGACATGCAAGAATCTGATTCAAAGCCAGAAGAGAAATCTGATGTTAAGCAAGAAGATGAACCAGCTCAAGGTGAACAAGCCTAAAATTTTCCATGACTCAAATCTATAACCGATAAACGAATTCTTTATAATTAAATCTAAATTGTCTTATCTCTCTTCTTATATCGATCGTATCTGAGATCATTTCAGTCATACTATTAAACAATCTATAACCATTTATATGTCAAGAGTGTTTGGTATGTTTGATGTGTCTGTTACCATAATGTCTGGCACTATCTAATGTCTCATATTCTCACTTGTTAATTCTCACTTATCAAACAAATTCATTCTCATTACAACACAATCAACCCTTCTCCCTCGTCATTCTCATTCTCACAAGCTGCACAGAAGAAGAGTGGGTCGTCGTTGGTCATAAATTGGTTGCGCGGCAGGCTCTCTTCATTGACGGCGTCCATTTGTGTTGGCTGTATGTGACTATCCATACGTATCTTGAGCATCTGCAACGATTCTCGACGCTTATGCATCACGCTGCTTGGTATAAGTGAGCGTGCAGCTGCTGAGACAAAGTGTCCATTAGTATTCAATGGTATTGTTGATGCCCCCTTATCGAGACTCTCGATACTCTTTCTATCTGCGTCCTTTTCTATAGTTTGCTTTAGAGATGCATTCTCCTCCTCTAACTGTGAAAGACGGTGAGATAGAGATTCGTTTGACTCTTGCAAATTGCTAGAAAGGGTGGATAGCCTCTCTTTCTCCTTTTCCATCTCTTGCAGATTACTTATTGTTGATAGCTGCTCGCTAAGTTGCTCCTTCAAAGATTTAATCTCAGAATTACCCCTCTCCACCTCATCTCTAACACTCTTGTTATCCAATTTACTCCTCAACAACTGCTCCGAAGCATGACTTAGCTTTTGCTCAATTGCATCAATATTCTCTCGTTGCTGATTACGCTCATTTTCACTATGTTGCAATGCTGAATTTGTTTCTTGGTGTGATTGCTTGTTCGACATTAATTGGGCCTGTATTGAATCTAATTTCCTCTCTAAATTATTAACTTCATCGCTATTTCCAGAGTTGCTTTTCAGTTCAATGATTGTCTTTTCAAGTGCATCAATTGTGTTCTTCTTTTCGCTCATTTGCGCGCTATGATCAATGTGTGCTTCATTTAATTGCTGTTTGAGCTCTTCTAAGGAAATTTCTGTGAGTGGCGGTTGTTGCCGTTGCATTTCGGGTGATTCTTGTGCATTCTCCCGTTTCTCGTGCGGTTCCTCAGCTTTATCGAGTGTATCGAATGTATCGGCTGTATTACCTGTATCAACCACATCCCCTGCATCTCTCGAATTCACTACATCGACTCCATCCACCGCATTCGCCTCATCATATCCACCCTCTTGATCACCTTTATCAAAATCATCCGCAGCCTGATCCACGTCAAGCTGCTTATCAGATTGAATCTGAAGCGAGGATTGCAAAGCATCCCAATCGCTCGTCTTATCAGATTCATCAAGCGTAGGAGAGAATAAAGGAGAATTTGGCTGATCAGTTGGAGTTGTAGTGAATAACGAAGAAACGTCTCTTGAAGCGCTACTCGAGTGCTTTTTCTTCGACTGAGCCTTCTTCAAATGGTTTCTGGCCCTCGCCAGCTTTTCTTGTCTTGAAATTTCCAAATCACTCATGGTTGTTAGGCTGACACCAACCACCATCACCATGTCGAGATTAAGGCAGCAGGGATTTCACGACAGCTTCCACCAGCCATCAAGACCCGTTGATCGCGATAAAGCTGAAACTGAACTCGCTCTCAATATTAAGAAAGCAACGAATACTGATGAGACTGCACCAAAGCAGAAGCACGTTAGAAGTTAGTTTTATTATTTAGATTACAATCATGAGCTCATCATTCTTATCGCAGAATGTATTGTTTACACTTGGGATTATCACTCCTCACAATCCATTTGGTCTGGTTTACGTGTACAGCCGATTATGAGCGATGAAGTTCAAACTTACAAAGCTCTTATCGTTGTGCACAAAATCGTACAGGAAGGCCATCCAATTGTGCGTGTGGACTCTCGTTATACCTTCCCAGTACACACGTCTGACGTCATCTCAGACTTTACGCGAAATTCAACAGCACATCGGCTGGCTAGACACTTGCTCACGCACTGTTGGCAACTTTGGTCTTGGTTACGCTCCACTAATTCAAGCTTACGTTCAATTCATCATGTCCAAATTGCGTTTTCACAGAAACCACCCTGAATTCAATGGTTTGTTTGAATACGCTGAGTATATCACTCTCAAAGGCGTTGATGATCCTAATGAGGGGTTTGTTTCGTTCTCTTACCCCGCTTTACCCCACTCATTCACCCACTTAGATATGAGACAGTTGCCGATCTTATGAATCTTCAAGACGGTATCGATTCTTTCCAGCGTCTGGTTTTTATGCACCTCCGTGGCATCTCAAACAATGAGTGCAGAATCTCTTCCCTTGTTCCTCTCGTTAAGGAGAGTTATGGTATTTACAGATTCATCACTTCCATGCTTAGAGCAATGCACAGACGTTAGTTTTAATTAACAACCTGTTAACTTCCCACTCAATCACATTCCAACAGGTGTCGAAAACGCTGATGAGATCCTTCAACCTCTCGTACAGCGCTTCAACGGTCAACACCATCAATTGCGTAAATTTTACTACGAATGCTCCAACCTCAAATACCTCACCTCTTTAATCAACGTTCCTAAACTTGGTCAGGTGGGTCGTCTTTCTCTGTCTTACCCTTCCCAACCTAACAACTCCCCCAGGAGCCTCCAAACTTATGGCAGGATCCGGAAGGTCATGCTGAGATGGCTGAGCGGAAAGCTTTGCAAAAGTCACCTGCTCCCCCACCCACTGCTCCAGACACCCCATCAGTTGATATTGCTGAACAAGCACGTATGCTCAAGGAGTATGAAGATCAACAGGCCAAGCTTCAATCTGAGCGTGACTCGCAGGAAGCTCAACGTCAACTTCAGATGCAAAATCAGCAGCGTGAGTTTGAAGAACAGCAACTCCTCCAACAACAACAACAAGAAATGGCAAAACAACAGCTTTTACAACAGCAAGCGGCACAGCAGCACATGGGTGCAGCTGCAGATATGGAGCGTCAACTACTAGAGATGAGAGGTCAGTTTGAGAGGGACCAGATGATGCTTCAGCAATATGACTCGCGTGTCAAGGCCCTTGAAATGGAGTTGGCTGCAATCAATGCCAATGTTGGAGCACAGATGATAGGCAAAGATGAGCTCATTAAGAGTTTACAGGATCAAATTACCATGTGGAGAAACAAGTATGAGGCACTGGCAAAATTGTATTCTCAACTACGCACTGAACACCTGGATATGCTTGGGAAATTTAAGCAAATGCAACTCAAAGCTAATTCTGCTCAGGAGGCAATCACTAAGGTGAGTTTGTCATCGCTTATCAATACAAAGCACCACGCTAACACTAAACAGTACGAACGCATGGAACGTGATGTCAAAGCAAAGAATCTCGAGCTAGCAGACATGATACGTGAACGCGACAGAGCTCGCTTTGATCTTGACAGACTTAAATCAAGTCAGAAAGATGAGCATAGTCGTTTACGTCGTGATCTTGACTTTGCAAATGAGAGAGCAGAGGATGCAACGCGCCACCGCTCCACTGAAACCTCCTCCATGATCAGCAGATATAATCGACAATTGAACGAGTTGGAAGATAGTCTCCACTCAAAGCAAATACAAATCGATGAGCTCCTTCATAAGATTGACGTGGCGAATGGTGAAGCGGAGCGTGTGCGCGAAGAGAAAGATGCGGAGATTGCCATCATTCAAGAAGGAATGGATTCCACTATCGGCAAACTCGGTGAAATGCAATTAACACAGGGAGAATCAGACCAAGCACTGAATGCACAAATTGATTTGCTTATTGTTGATCACGATAAGAAGTTAAAGCAGATTATTGACAGTATCTTCCAAGCATGCGTGCATAAAATTGATGATGTCAATTACGAGCTTGAGTCGTCAATCCAGACTGGAAACCAGAATGCATCTCCAGAGTATACACTATCAATGATTGAAAAAGCGCAAGCGGATGCTTCGGAATTTGCAGTGACTTTCACATCTTTCATAGCACCCAAGCAGACAGCTGGGCACGTTGACGTAATCAAGATTGCCAATGAGCTGTCTCAAACTATTTGCGAGATACTGCTCAATGCCAAGGGAGTAACTAGGCTGACTAAGGATGACGAAGCATCCGATGCACTAATCAAGGGTGCTAGGAAAGTTGGTGATGTTGCCGCAAGGGCTTTCCTTGATGTGCAGTCATTCCGTCTTGCTCTGGTGCCTTCTGAACAACGTGCGCTCGTTGTCGCGCGCAAAAACTCAGATTCGCGCGAGGCGCTAAACGAGCTCACAGATATCCTCGACATGGCCATTCCTAAAGGCCGCACAGAGTTATCCAAAGCTAGTGGTGAAATTGGAGATATAGTTGAGCGAGAGATGTTAGCAGCAGCAAACGCAATCCAAGCGGCGACCGAGAGGATACAATCGATGATGCATGCGGAAACCACGACGAGGTACTCCGGTCTAGACAAGAATGTGCACGATGCAATACTCGAAGCGTCGCTAGCGATAACGAATGCGATTGCTCGTCTCATCCAGGCTGCTACAGAGTCTCAGAAGGAAATAGTAGCCCAAGGACGTGGATCTACCATGTCAGCGCAGCAATTCTACAAACGCAACAACAGATGGACAGAGGGATTGATTTCAGCTGCCAAGGCTGTAGCGTTTGCGACGAATCTTCTCATCGAAGCCGCAGACGGAGTGTTGAATGGGTCTCACTCACTCGAGCAGCTTATCGTAGCGTCAAATGAAGTGGCAGCAGCTACCGCACAGCTCGTCGCTGCGTCGCGCGTCAAGGCGAACTTCATGTCCAAGACGCAGGAACGACTCGAAATTGCCGCTAAGGCTGTCACTGAGGCGTGCAAAGCTCTCGTGCGCCAAGTCAAGGCTATTTCAGCCAAGCAAGCACAAGACGCAGATGGTCACGTCGATTGGGCTAGTGTACCCACGCATGAGTTCAAAGTCAGGGAGATGGAGCAGCAGGTCGAGATACTCAAGCTCGAGAAGGACCTTTCGTCCGCAAGGAGAACTCTAGGTGCTATGCGTAGAGCCGGTTATAGGAATGAGGACGAATGAAATGATACCTTGTACATAAAATGAATTCCTTTTTTTCTTTTTTTTTCTTTTTGTTTTGTAAATAATCCACATTTCATGCGTAGGTGTATGAATTACATTTGCCAGTTGTGTACATACCTGGAACAGTAATCGAACTCGGGGTCGCTGTAAAAGGACTGCGAGGAAAGGATGGAAAAGTAGTGGCACACAGCCGCAGCGACGACAAAGAGGTGGAAGATCTGATGAGAAGCGCCGTAGTAAGAGAAGTTGCGATGAGTGAAATAAGCCTCTGGAAAGCGAGCAGCGTAGATGAGAGCGCCGATGATGTACATGCTGCCAGAAGCGAGGACGTAGTCAAGGGCTATAGTTCGACGGAGGACGTCGAGGCCGTCCATGTAAAGGGCATGGACAATAGGGAGGATAGAGGATAGGCCAAGAGCTATAAAAACACTAGTGCGCGCCTTCCTGAAAGAAGGTCTGCGGTAATGGGGGTGGAGAACAATGTAGAGAGCGACAGAGGAAGCGATGAGCATAGCAGCCATGTAGAGGAGCTGGGATGTAGGGGAGCAATAGAAGCCGTAATAGATGGAAGGGATGAAGCTGCCGGCTATGAGGATGCATATACCAGCGTAATCTAAAGCGTGCCAAGTGTTTGCGAGTGTTTTTGAGTGGTTAGAGAAAGTGTGGTAGAGAAAGGAGAAAGAGAGGCAGGTGATTGCGGATAAGATGAAAGTGGAGAACCCCACGTAGTCTTTCCACGAATAGTTTTGGTGTTTCGTATCGGTTGACAAGGCAAACAAGCAAAACACGAAGAAAGCAGCACCCCAAAGGTGTGAGTGTATGTTCACTAGCCGTAGGAGTTAGATGGAGTAATTGCCATGTAATTATTCCCACCAGATTCGTTGTGAATGCTATCGAATATCGATGAGAGTGAATTGCGGATGGAATGGGAGACAGGGCGATATCCGTGCGTAATAAACTGATTGTCCTTTATCCACGCGGGTATTTCATCGTATTTAAGTAATTTTCTCATTCAAATGGCTTGGTGGCGCGTGGTGGTGCGTCCCAGAGCGGGTTGCGTCTTGATCACTCACGGCGATGACCAAGCTTGCGGACTTAACGCTGGAGCTTCAGAAGACGCAGATTGATGATAGAGACAACACTCTCACACAATTGCCGTTGTGGGTTGAGCTCTCGTGGATTTGCACGATGACGGGCTCACACTCCACAGACACGAAGAGCCAGAGAAGCTGTCCTCTGGAAAGCTGTCACCCCCGCTTCCCCCACTAGATACAAAGGATCCGATGAAATCTACAAAACACTCGCGTCCTTCCTCCTCACGTCCCTCGCCTACGCTCTCAATGAGCTCATACGCAGGCACCTCGCAGCATCCAAACCCACGCGCTAGACTTTTGCTTAATATGCCTGATACTCCCACTTCTCTCGCGGGTAAAGAAGACGACCCTTTCGCTAAAAAGTTCGCTCCAAATCAGAATGAAATGAAAGGCGTTTACTCAGCACAGCAGTCACGCTCTTCCTCTATCGGTTTAGAGTCTTCCAGCGAGTGGGAGGATGAAGATCCCTCCCCAAAACCCGCAAAAAAGAAAAAAAACAAAGCACAAGTTAGGTCAATGTCTCAGGATGACACTGTCCAGAAAAAGAAGGAAAACAGCTCAGATTATCCACGCCTTCAGAATGCTACCACCCAGATATCAAGGAGGTCTTCTTACAACGACAAGAATGATAAATCTGGTAAGCACCGTTGGGCTGCTATCAAATCAAAGATCATTGGTCATAAATCTATACAACCACGTACTGGCGCTGAAGTTGACTTGGTCACTGAGTGCATGTATGGTATGTTACCCGCTGTGATGCTCAAAATGGCTCTCGATCGCGATGAGCATCACTCTCCACGTATACCTGTATTTCTCCATCACTTAAAAATTAGAGTCAGCGATAGTGTTCATCCACTCTCCAACACTCACGCTATGTTTAGAATTGAGGTGCGCTAATTTGAAGAATTACCCTATTTACACATCTCACATCCTTTATCAGTGTCAGTACGGTGATTCCAACCTAAGATGGACCATTTATCGCGAACTACGTGACTTTGTTAGTCTACATACCCACTTCCGCGTCGCCTCAGTCAGAAGAGCGATGGATGGCTTACCAGAATTCCCAAAAACAAGCTTACCCTACTTTAACTTACTCAAAAGGGAGGGCAGACTCAAAGGTAAAGAACTCTCCAAGTCGGATTTCGCTAGAATGCAAAGAGATTCATTACAAAACTACCTCATTGACCTTATCCGTGCCACAATGTTCTCATCCTCCGCCAACCGCATTTGTAGATTCTTTGAGTTCTCAGCACTTACAGTCTGCTTGATCCAGAATGGCGGTAGTCAAGGTAAAGCCGGTTACCTGCGCATCATGTCAAATAACTGCGGTAGACTCTCTGCACAACCATCGATTGTTTCGGCGATAAGCATTAAGAAGTTGCGTGAACCAAAGTGGTGGATTGTCAGAGACGACTACTTGGTATGCGTCGAGGATGCCCATTCAATAAGTGTTTATGACGTCTTCTTGATTGATAGTGACTTTTCCATCGAAAGGCCAAAAAGATACTACAGACAAACAGCTAATGCAATTAGAGCGCCATTTATCGAGGGTGAGGCATTCCTTCAGCACCATCATCCTCACTTGCACAGTCACTCTCACTCACGCCAAGTTTCTCAACCTAAGGATTCCAGGTTAGATACGATGAAGAGCACTGAAACACGTCCATCAAGCTCACAAGAACATGATCGTGACGATAGTGTTGAGGAAGCTAGATTGGAGCAGCAGCAGCAGCAGAATATAAATGAGCATGCCGTTGATTCTGACCCTCAATTCGCCGTCTCAAATGAAGTGAAAAAGAGCAAGACTAAAGATACCTCAACACACACATTCTATATCCGCAATGCAGAAAGAAGGATGAAGCTCGTAGCAAAAAACGAAAGACAAATGGAACAGTTTATCCAGAGCATGATGATGATGAAAAATAACACACTATGGTCAAAGATTCACAGATTTGACTCATTCGCACCAGTTCGTCTCAACGTCAGTGCACAATGGCTTATTGATGGACGCGACTACTTCTGGCAGCTGTCTCGTGCAGTTTCATTAGCCCGGGAAAGTATATATATTCACGATTGGTGGTTATCGCCTGAGCTGCAGCTGCGCAGGCCAGGTCATCCTAAATGGACCCTTACAAATCTCCTTCAAAGGAAAGCAGCAGAAGGCGTCAAAATTTACGTTATTGTGTATAGAGAAGTCTCAAATGAGTTTACGCCTATCGACTCAAACTACACGAAACAAAAACTGCGTTCGTTGAATGAGAACATCATGGTTCAGAGATCTCCTTCACATATCACCACAGGTGTATTGTACTTCTCGCACCACGAAAAGCTATGTGTAGTTGATCAGACAATGGTATTTATGGGTGGCTTAGATCTTTGTTTCGGTAGATGGGACACTCCACAGCACATTTGTGTCGATGAGGGAGGTGAAAACGGAGATGAATATATCTGGCCAGGAAAAGACTACTCGAATGCACGTAAGTTGAAAAGTAAATGGTGTTGATGTCAAACTTATTTCAATACCAGGTGTATCTGATTTCCGCGACCTCAACAAGCCATACGAGGATATGTTCGATAGAAGCACTACGCCTCGCATGCCATGGCATGATGTGGGCTTGCAGCTTATTGGTCAACCAGCGCGTGATCTTTCGCGCCACTTCATTCAGCGCTGGAACTATCTTTTGCGAACAAAGCACCACAGTCGCGAGCTTCCCTTCCTGTTACCACCAAACGACCTCAGCAACCGTGATCTCGAAATGCAAAAGATGAATGGTACACTCGAGATGCAAATATGTCGCTCTTGTGGACCATGGTCGATTGGAACACCTGATAAGATCGAGCACTCGATTCAAAATGCCTACGTCAAGGCGATACAGAAAAGTGAACACTTTGTCTATATCGAAAATCAATTCTTTGTTACATCCACCATTGTGGATACTACAGTGATTGAGAATCAGATTGGGGATGCTTTAGTGAACCGCATCATTCGCGCACATCGCGAGAACACAACGTGGAGGGCCTGTATCATTATTCCTCTCATGCCAGGCTATTCCCAGTCGGTAGACAACCCTGCAGCTTCATCTGTAAGACTGATCGTTGACTGTCAGAACAGATCCATCTGTCGCGGTGCACAATCGATCTTTGCTAGACTTCGCAAGGAGGGTATTGATCCTGACGACTACATAACCTTCTTCAGTTTGCGCAACTGGGGTAAATTCAAATCAGGTAACCTCACTTCGGAGATTCTTTACATTCACGCCAAGACGATGACTGTCGATGATCGATTGACAATAATAGGAAGTGCAAATATCAACGAGCGCAGTCAGCGCGGTGACAGAGATTCGGAGTTAGCTTCCATTATCCGCGACACTGATATGATAGATTCAGAGATGGCTGGCAGACCGTACAAAGTTGGGAGATTTAATCACACTTTGAGAATAAGATTGATGAGAGAGCATCTCGGTATTGATGTCGACGACCTTCATATGAATGAGCAGATGGCTAAGGGGAGAGCAGCAGAAGCAGCAGCAGCTGAATCAACAAATTCAGCACCCCCAGCTGGACCAACCGATCCTAACACGCCAGGGATCGCAAATACTGAAGGAACTAATTACTGGGCGCCTGAGCACGACCACGTGCATACAAAGGACGACAGACACCCTACTAATGTAGCAGCAGAGGATCTGCAAATAACTGATCCAATAGACAGGTTGCAGAGTGCGCTAAAAAAGTCTTATCACGAAATCAAGGGGGAGATGGCGGAAGATGGGAGTATAGCGAAAAAGGTGGAGCAGGACCAAGCGGATAAACGTGAGAATGGGGAGGCTGTATCTGCGGCTGACAAGAGCGGTGGCAGTAACCTTGAGAGGCGGACTCGGTCGAGAGGATTCAGTACTACTAGTTCGGCGATAACGAACGAGCGCCGCAGTAGGAGATCGACGCAGGCACTGACAAGAGGCAATACCTATTCTATGCCATTCCTAGGACCAGATTTCGATAAGGATAGTTTTGTGGATCCGTGTTCGGAGGAATTCTTTGAGGACATTTGGATAGCTTCAGCGATATATAACACGGAAATCTATCGCAAAGTGTTCCATTGCACGCCAGATGATACGGTGACTACTTGGAGGCAGTTCAAGAACTTCAGCATGATGGCTGAGAAACACAAGAAGCCGATCGTGGAGGAGAGTATGGAGAGGTCAAACAGCGGGACGTCTTCTAAGTATTTGAATGGGATGACGAGTGCGGGTAGTGGGAGTAATGGGGAAGACGATACACATGCGCAAAAGCCACAGAGAAGCCGGAGAAATATGCGTAATGGAAGTATGACGGCTGAATCTGGAGGGTATACGAGGAGTGAAATCGACGCAATGGAGAAGCTGCTTAATCGGCTCAAGGGGAATTTGGTGGTGTACCCTACCAAGTTTTTAGAGAGTGAGTGGATAATAAAGATATTATATGTGTGCTAACGAGATTACAAATAGCCGAGGACATGTCTGGTAATTTCCTCTTTAATGCCGATCATTTACATCCATTACAAGTTTACAACTAAGGACTTTTGTTAGCCAATTGATATTCATTTATTTTTTCTAAGTTGGGTTCACTCGTCGGGTTGCTCGGGTAACGATAGCTTATCAGTAGTGGTGGACGTGCCCACATCACCTGTTCATAACGCACACTCACACACAAACTCAGAAGACGCATCACTCCACACACTCACTTTCCACAGCAATGAATGTAAAGCAGCAGCAATACAACCCAACACTCGCGCAACTGAAAGCAGATGACAAGATAGCGCTGAACAAATTCGACAGTGTCGATGCGTGGTTCATCGCCGACACGATCCGCAGTTTCAACTTTGAGGGGAGTGGGATAGTGTTTGCGGTGCGTTTGTTCAACGGGATAGAGTTGGCTTCTGGGGTTCTCGGTGAGGTGACGCCAGCCAACTACGATTGGCTGAATGGCAAGCTTGCAATCAGCAAGAAATACCACCAGTCGTCTTATCTCTACGGACAAGCGCTGATAGCGAAGCACCACGCCGTTGGAAGGTACACACTTCCCGATGGGGAAATTGGAGTGATAAGAGGGATAAACTCGGAACCAGCACGTAGCACTGAGTATCTCAATGCGCTTCTGTGCGAGGATCTCAACGGTGACAGCGCAGTACCCCTCACTGAATTTGTCGAGGCGTACCAGCAGTTTATGAATTTTACAGGCGTTAAAGTCATGACGAGGAAGGAGCTGCAAGATCTCATTTCTGCGGTTTTCCCATCGGTGGTGTTTGAAGATGGGCCAACTGGGCGTGTTGTCATGCGCAATTTGCGTATTAAGGAGTCGCAGGAGAAGATGAAAGTGAAGGCGACGAATACAATGAATGCATTTACAGAGAATAAGTTCCCGTCTTTCAGCGCAGATGGTGGTTCATTTCCCATCAATATCAAGGGAGTGGCTGGACCAATTGGGGCAGTATCCATCTCTGGCCTCCCAAGTGGCTTACTTGACCATATTGTCGCTAGAGCTGCAATCGTTGAGCTTGCAAAGGTACAAACAAGATAAATGATTTGATAGCGTGTACAAATTACCCTCATCTGATACGCTCAAATGGTTAAAATAGCTTGGGGACGTTGGGCATTCTGGAGTAGCGTGAGTGAGTGGGTAAGCTGTGTGCTGTGTGTTTGTTGCTTATTGCCAAAAGTCATGGGAAGTGGATATGGATTGATGGTTGGACTCACGCCGAGCGACGAGGAGCTGTACAACAAGCTGTCGCCAGATCTTAAGAGGAAAGTGGATCACAATAGAAAGGAGAGAGAGAAGATGGAGGTGGGTTGTCTTACGGTAGCTATGACCAGCTAACATGTAATCCAGGCCATGTCAGCGAAAGAAAGAGCCGTGTAGGCTTTATAATGTGTTAAATAAGAATATTAGAATGTAATCATTTAACAAAAAAAGATTAAAAGATTGAATATTGTGAAAATTTGTGAGAATGGAAAGAAAAGAGGGTATAAAGTGTATTTAACTTATAGGATAACGCATTTACGTTTGGATGATCTCGATTTGACGACGGGCGGTTCAAGTGCGGCAACGATAGCCTCATCAAAGACATTCTTTAATCCTTTTTGGGTGAGGGCGGAGCATTCGACATACTTGACGGCGCCGAGTTCTCTGGACAGCCTCTCACCCATATCAACAGAGATAGGCTGTTGCTTTTGTCTGGCGAGCTTCTCTCTTACGGAGGAGTCGTCTCTCAAATCGACCTGGGTTCCAACGACGATGCAAGGAACGGCTGGGCAGTGGTGGTGTACTTCAGGGAACCATTTCTCTTTAACGTTTTCGAAAGAGGCTGGGGAAGTGACAGAGAAACAGACCAAAAAGACGTCTGTCTGGGGGTACGAGAGAGGACGCAGCCTGTCGTAATCCTCTTGGCCGGCAGTATCGAAGAGACCAAGCGTGTAGGGATCCTCGCCGATCATAACAGTGACGGCGTAGTTGTCAAATACCTGTAATAAGGGTTAGAAGGGGTTGAAAGGCGGTGGATAGCTGGATGCTAACAGTGGGGACATATTCAGAAGGGAACTGGGTGTGTGTGAGAAGCGTGAAGATTACTGACAAAGATCCCCACCTTATTCGTCGTATACGAGATCAATAAACAAGTCTTTCCGACAGCACCATCACCGACGACGACGCACTGGAATAAAACGAATGAGATTGAAAACGCGTGCTTATAACGTCCATCCCACCTTTATTGTTTGCATTGCGTTTGTTTGAGTTTTTTTGTGTTGGCTGAGTGGGTGAGAGACACGCTAATAGGGCCATGGCTGTGGCTCTGAAAATGAAAATTATTTCACTCAAATAAATCGTATGTGTATTGTACACTGTTATTTTAAATTCCAATCTCGCTGTCAACGCGGAGATTGGTTGACGTACGTATGGGCTGTCGACGCGTGCATAGCTGTCAGCACGCGCTTGGCTGATTTATTTATCTTATGTATGAGTTCTCGTATTATAACAACCCAAGCAATCCACCCAACATGAATATCAGCCTCATCCCTGATTCGAATCATATCAGCATGCATGGAACCACCAGAACGTGCTCGCAGTACAGCCTTTCTGGCAATATAATCATTTCTATCCCTCCTCTACAGCGCAAGAAGCTCCGGATACACTCGCTCTCTGTCACCTTCCAAGGCTGCTCCCAGTACAGCGATGCTGAAGGCAGACTCAGTTCTCACCGCCTAGCTCACAATTCTGACCAGATCATTAAGCGGGGCAGCGAGCCTTCCACTTTCGAGAATGACTCAGAACACCCAATCAACGTTTCTGTCGTCTTTGATCTACGTTTGAATGGCTGGCTGCCACCAAGTATGTCCCTGCCATCCTCACGTACCTCTTACTCCTTATTCGCAAAGATGGAGTCCACCGTTGAAGCTGCTGAGAACAAACGCAACTCGCTCCTCTGGCCTCTCAACAACTCCATCAAGAAACACACTGTGCTCGCGCCTGAGTGTGAGATATTCATCAGCCGCCACCGCAATCAGCACCTCCGCTCACGCGTGCACAACATAAAGTCGCAATGCCCCACACACGACACACGCGACTTCAAACCCGTGCGTATTGGGATCAAGACGCCCATGTGGTATTTCACCGACGACGACGAGCTCAAGTTGGATATATTTACGGGGCTTGTGAGTGATGAGGAGGGCGATAATTGTGAAAGCGGTGATAATGGGAGCAGGCGCAATGCAGGTGGAAATGGAAATGGAAATGGTCACGCGACACAGGCGCGTCTCGAAAGTCTCCAACTTGGCTGCATCGAGGAGATACACTACACTTCAGAACCACGTCAACGCTATCTAGCCACATACCCGCTCCCACAATGCCAACCACCGCAATACCCACTCATCCCGTTTGCTCACGCATACCAGGAACACGCGCTGAGCGATATAGCTAACACGCTTGGGATAAGCAGTGTCCCCACATCCTACACGCGCTCACGCCTAGTCGCACGTGGCGTAGGTCCCCCGCCTGCCACAGCGGCTTTTGCGACGCATACGTTCGGTGAGGAGGGCGTAGATATTGGGGGGAAGCTCACCGCACGCATCGCCCTCACCTTGCCCATGCCCACCAAGGGGGAGCGTGAGGGAGGTCAGACAAAGGGTCAGGAGCTACACAACAACACTGAAACTGACTCGGACAAGCACCCACATTCACACTCACACGCTGCCACCTCATCCCCTTACCCTGACTGCGAGACGCCGTATGTAAAAATAAGACACGCGCTGCGGCTTATACTCAATATTGTGCGCAAGATTCCCGGAGACGGTGAATGGCGGGGGGAGAGCATTGACATTACCATACCGGTGTGGTTCAGCAGACGCTCGAACGATAGCATGCTCGAAGTGCAAGCGCAGCGCTTGGCTCTACTCAAAAGCAAAGGTCTCCTTCCACCCTCACAGTTGCCCGCATATAGCCAGCTGTACACGGACGAAGGGACGCAGGTGGAGGATGAGGAAGGCCCACCGCGTTACAACAAGCAGCCTGATTCTACGGAAGAGACTCTGCTGCTGGCGGAGGAAGTCAGGAGAGGTGTGCATGTCCCACCGAGACTGGATCTCAGCGGTCATAATAACACCAACACCACCTTCTTCGATTACACCTCAGGCGTCAACTCGCCCATCTCACCAGAACCTTTCGTCATCACCGAACGTTCATCTTCTCTCGTATAATTCAACACCGCTAATGTCACCTTCACTGCCCGCTGGATGGAATAAATTATTTGACTACACTACTAATCGATACTATTACGTTAATTGTAGGTGTGTTTTTGTGTTGATGTTTCGTTTCTGACTTGAGGGAAATATTAAGACAACGTCGATCCACCAACGACTACTTGGAAGAAACCGAGCAAATTTATACTCAAATTGAAGAAGTTGTTTGGAAAGTCGGAGGTATCGGGAGCATCCGGAACTAATGGTGCGCCCGTCCCTCATAGCTGGATGGATGCTCCTGGCGCACAACATGATCAATACCGTCAGAAGAGACAAATCCAGGGCAGTGGCCAAGCCAAGGGGTTTGCGGTACCAATGGGAATCGTGGGTCTCGGTTCGACTGTGTGAGAATTGTTGTCTTTGCAAGCATTGTAGTGAAGTTTTTCCTGTTTCCGCAGCACCATATAGGATACCTCCAAATCACGCTTGGAAACATCTAGCGCTGCTCACGCCTTATTTATTATGCATATCACTTTCCCAATAAGGATAAAATTAATACGTGACGTGACGGCTGGTTCGGTTAAATTGCACTGCGGTTTAATTGAATTACTGATATTGCTCGTATTGCTCCCATTGCTTCCATTACTCCCTTCAAAACATCAGAAACAACCGATGCGCATTCCATTCATCCTCACACTCGCAGCCGCTGCCAGTGCCAGTCTTCTCGACAGCCTGAGCCTTGGCGGAGGAGTGAGTGAAGGGAACTACATAATGAGTTTCAAAGAAGACACCGACCAAAATGCCCACTATAGCATGCTCGAGGGGCTACTCGGAGAGCACAGCACCATCAACCACAAGTACGATGGTTTTTTCAACGGCTACGCCCTGTCTATGGGAAGTGGGGTGAGTTGAAATTGCTGCGCACTACAGAAAAATTCTAACACACCTTTGCAGCTGCTCGGCAACCTATTCGACACCCTCCTCGCAGACATAGCCGACATGGAGGAGGATGTGCCAGTTGAAGCGTACGCGACGCAGAGCGATGCGACGTGGAATCTGCAGCGGGTAAACCAGCGCAATGCACTGCCAGCGGATGCGTCGCCCCATGCGCAAGACTACACATACAGCTGGACTGGCGCGGGAGCTGGAGTGGATGTGTATGTGATCGACACAGGCATCCGTACATCGCACACCGAATTCGGCGGCCGCGCATCTTATGGCTACAACGGCACATCAGGCGATGGCACGGACCAGGTGCACCACGGTACGCACGTCGCCGCCCTCATCGGCGGTGCCACCTACGGGACGGCGAAAGAAGCGTCGCTGATCAGCGTCAAGGTTCTCAACGCTGATGGGCAAGGCAAGGCGAGTGATGTACTCGCTGGTGTTAATTGGGCGGCAAATGCTGCTAAGAACTCTGACAGACCTAGCATTGCTTCTCTCAGTCTTGGAGGCCCTGCGAGCAATGCTATGGATAGCATCGTAAGCAGCGCTACTGCCGCCGGAGTTCATTTCGTAGTTGCTTCTGGTAATTATAATGAAGACGCTTGCGCTTCGTCGCCAGCCAGAGTCAGCTCCGCTATCACGGTGGCAGCGTCCAATATCGACGACACTCGTGCTCCGTTCTCGAGCTATGGGGATTGCGTCGGTCTTTACGCTCCTGGTGTCGATATTCTGTCGGCGGGTAACGCAGACGATCAGGCTACCCTCTACCTCAGCGGTAGTAGCATGTCGGCACCTATCGTGAGCGGGTTGCTCGCTACCCTTATTAGCAACGAAGGCGATATGGATGCAGGGAGTCTTCAGTCTCGCCTGCTCGCGCTCGCCACGGACGATATCGTCGCCAATTCTAACCCAACCGATCCTAACGCGGGGAACGCTACAATGGCGTATTACAATCCAACGCAGTAGAGTGGTGTTGTGATTTTATTAGATTCTTTTCATTCTCTCTGCTCTTCTCAGCAGTTCATCAGCTCATCGCCTCGTTTTCATCTGTACAAATCTCGGACGCTGCCATTTTCTCTCTCACTCAACTCTGTTTGGCATTTGCAAGCTCAGTTCTTCAGGAGGAGGGACAGACTTGCACTGAAAGTTGCACTTAAACCTAAACTTACTCGTATACATGATTTTTTTGCTACACTTTTCTTGTACTGTATGCTGCGTGCTGTGTATGTGTGTGTGCATTAATTTCACTCTCCAGCCTCCCGTGCAGTCGACTAAACAAGATCCAACGACTCAACGTACTCCACTCGAACACCTCCACAAATCCGAACGATATCAGCAAGTGCTACCGAAGTATGAAAACGGCATAGAGTTTGCAAGTCTGTATAAGTATTTTGTATATTTGTGTGTTTGTTTATGTGTCTATATTCAGTACGATTTCGTCATGCTCGTCCGACCTCCGAGCAGTTGAAAACGGCGCCGAATCGGGTGAGAAAGTGGAGATGTAAGGATTTTAGAAGTTTGCGATTACTGCAAGCCTTACTAGCTACCCATAGCCTCGAAATTCAGCCCCCAAACAATTATTTGTACACTTGACCAAGAACCATCAAGAGCGATCACCCACCTACACCCAGATTGCCTCAATGAATCAAGAACTAAATGGCTACATATATGACTATCTGTATAAAAATAATTTAGTCAAAACAGCCCAGCAGTTCCTCGCGGAAACTCAATCGAAGCCGATACAAAATGCGCTGCCAGAGCCTACGGTTAAGATAGATACACCGAAATCATATCTATTTGAATGGTTTATGATAAATCTTGAGCTGCAGTATCAAAATCAATTTAGATCACCGAATTACTATGAAATAAACTATAATCTCCAACAGCGGTATGATATTTCACAGAAGAAGTACATGATGAAGCAGAGGGTACAGCCACGGCCATATCCGGGGCATCCAAATGCCGGGGGCGTAGGAGGAGCGAGTGGAGCAGGAGGAGCAGGGGGACCAGGAGGAGTAAATGGAACGCCGAATGCACACAACAATGCCCAGCATACACCGAACCCAAACAACACGCCAATGATGAGACCTGGAATGAATGTGAATTTGGGGATGGGTATGGGTATGGGAATGCCGTCTATGCCGCCCCCACCGATGCCAGGCCACCATCCACAACCATCACCCCATTTGCAGCATGCACAAGTGCAGGCACAAGTGCAAGCGCATGCACAGGCACAAGCGCAGGCACAAGCTCAGCAACAGCAACAGCAAGCCCAACACGCCCAACACACATCACACTACCAGCCACAAATTAACGGATACTCGCCAGCGGACGAATCGCCCAAGCAGCGCGTAACCAGACAGAACAAGCGGATTAATAAGAAGAGGAGGTCCAGGGAGGATGATGATGAATCGTTCAATAACGACGACGGAGGAGCGACGCCATCGCAGGAGAATCAGTCGCCTGCCATCACACCAAGTGAGATATTGGCGAATATCGATAACCAGCAACATAACAGCACTCCAAGCAGCGCGGAGCAGCCGAGTGCGAGTGGTGTAGGTGGTGTAGGAGGTATAGGGAATTCTGGTAGCAGCGGTAACGCAGGAAATACAGGAAATACAGGAAATACAGGAAACACACCAGCACCTTCAAGTAACCCTCCTAATCCACCCACTCAACCACCACCACCTTCAGAACACCACGACTCATTCTTAGACTTTAACATGCCGAATGATCTACCGCAAATGAATGAACTGAATGAAATTTTTAATGATCCGTTGTCTTAATTTTAGTAAATTGTATTTATTTTTATTATTTTTACTTTAATTTCCATTTCGGTTTTCCTTGTGCGATAACGACGACGTTACGCGACGCGTGAAGGCGAAGAGAGATGGACTCGCGTAGAAAGTCGACGACGTATCTAAACAACAAGGAAAATAAGGAGAATAGGAAGCTGCGTTCCAAGAGTCTGGGTGGTAGCGGTGGTAACCACGGAGATGGCAGCGGAGATGACCACCAAGAATCAGATTCAGACGCTGAACTTACACCCACGAAATTAGCAAGGAGGAAGGCTGTGCGTGGTTTGCTTTGATATCTACCACCACCACTCACACACGCTAGAAACCACGCCGCTCAATTCTCAAACCACAGCCACCACCAGATTCAGACGAGGAGGAGGAACTCCCGCAGAATCCTGTCAAGCACGCAGCACCTAGGAAATCTGAAGCGAGTCGCAGAGTCTCATTCGCAAGCCATTGCTTCATACGTTTGTTTGAAGATGAAGAGGGCAATAAACAGGCCTCTTCTAGCCCACGCAGGTCTCCATCCCCTAAAAAATCCCAACATCATCCACAGGATCATCACCCACAAGAAAACCAAGATTCAGACACCTCTGACATGTCCATAGCTACTCAAGACGTCACTCACGCGTTTAAGAAAGCTTTTGAGAGAAAAAGACCGCTTGATGGCTCTGATACTGAGTCTGATGATGGTCCAACACAAGACGCGAACGACGCAGAGGACAATACTATGCAAATGGATCTTACTGAGGCTGTTGGTCACGTGTTTAGTAAGAGTGATGACAACAAGTCGCCAAAAAACTCACCCAAGAAGTCACCCAAGAAGTCACCCAAGAAGTCACCCAAGTCTCCGAAATCACCCCAAAATTTACCAAAAAAGGTTATATCCCATTCGCCTACGCGTAAATCACCCAGATTATCATCACAGAGCAATAAATCATCTCCAATTCCACTCACAGCAGCAGAACCTGTTGCATTACCACCCCAACCACCCATGCAACTCCCACAATTCACTCTCTCACCCACAGCATCCGAGAAGAACGACAACGACGGCAACACCAATGTGGACAACAACGAGGATAACGAGAAGAACTCCTCCTCCTCCTCCAGTGAAGATGAAGCAGACACCACTATGGACTTCACCGTGTCCATGTCCCAAGCCGGTGTGCCCAAATTACCTCACTTCGAAACAGGCAGACGAAGATCGAGCCTAGATCGACGCAGCAGCGTCATTAAGCAGAACTCGGGCTCGCCAGAGGGTAGTAGGAGTGTCAGCGGACGTGTTGATAACAGCAGTAGCAGTAGCAGTGATGATGAAGAGGCTGACCAGCACATGCTAATGCAACCCCCACCTCCAGAACCTGCACCAATGCAGCACCACTTAGGTAACGGCAGTGATAGCGATAATGATAGCGATAGCAATACCAGTAAGAGTAACAGCAACGACGACATGGATCTCACCAAAGCTGCTATAACCCACATTGATCGCAATGACTCCACCGCACATAAGATAGCCGACGGGTCTATGACGATGGAAATGACCCAGGCTGTTGGAGGTATGTTGGGTGGAGAGAGGAGAGAGGAAGATGACCATGAGGAAAACGGAGAAAAAGCTAATAACCACCATCACGACAATAACTCAGTTGCTGATATGTCACTAGCTAGTAATACTACCCATAACAACGAATCTATGGCCATGGAG
Source organism: Wallemia ichthyophaga EXF-994 (assembly GCF_000400465.1). Taxonomy (NCBI): domain Eukaryota; kingdom Fungi; phylum Basidiomycota; class Wallemiomycetes; order Wallemiales; family Wallemiaceae; genus Wallemia; species Wallemia ichthyophaga. The sequence goes on along the minus strand of NW_008806283.1, from coordinate 68,158 downwards.
ATGACCGGCGCCGTCGGTGGCTTGATGGAGGCCGAGAAGAGTGTCAATGAGACAAAGAACCATATCAACGAGAGCGACAGTGGTATTAGTGAGGATGATCAAGAAAACGAGTCAATGGCCATGGAGATGACTGGCGCCGTCGGTGGTTTGATGGAAGCCGAGAAGGGGGCAACGAACGATAGCAGTGACGAGGCAGCGGAAGAGCACGATCAAGAGTCAGCAAATGACGGAAAATCAACTGCCGACATGTCCTTAATTAGCAACCCTGCGCAGAATGAGTCGATGACAATGGAGATGACTCAGGCTGTCGGTGGACCTATGAACGTCCCCACCATTCCAGAAGAGAGTGACTCGAGTGACTCAAGTGACTCTGACGACAACGCAGACGCGACGATGACTATGGAAATAACCAAGCCAATCGGTAAGGGTATCCTAGTTAACGACGAGACGCGTCGTCTGCGGAAAAGTCTCGGACCGCGTGTCAGTCGTGTCAGTTTCGCACCATCTGTTAAAGCGTCACCCCTCAAGGCAGGCGCCGGTCCACGACCATCACTCAAGAGCGCCCTCAAAAGTAGCACATCATTCACTCCTGCTCCTGCTCCTGCTCCTTCGCCTAAAAAGGCCTCCATCTCCATCTCATCACCAGATGCTGAAAGTAAAGGAGGGAAACGCAGCAGCTTCGCAGCGCCCACTCAATCGAGTCTCATGAAAAAAGAAACGAAAAGCGTCAGACATAGTCTCGGAGGTGCCTTGGGTGGCGCTGGGACGAGCTCGCCGCTAAGAAGTGCCCTCAAGAACGCAGCTAAAAGTCCTAACAAGAAGAGAGCGTCTTTTGCTGGTGAGGTGAGACAGGATGATGGCGAAGAAGAGAAGAAAGAGCAAGACAATGATCTGGAGTGGGAACGAAATTATGAGCATAAACAGCAACAGGAACACCAAATTAACACGGAAAAGCTCATGTCCCCACTCGTACAGCGTCTTCAGCTCGCCTCGCCACTTCGTCCTTCCCCACTTAAACTCGATGTTGCAGCTGAGAAAGGTGGCGAGAAAGAAAAACTCACACACAAACCAAGACGAAGATCTTCACTAGCACTCTCCACACAAGCGCTCGAAGCTACACCTGACACACTCGCAACTGAAAAGGAGCAGGAGGAGCAGAGTAAGAATGACAGGGAGAGGGAGTACGAGCGCGAAGCTGAAGAGGAGCGCGTGAAGGAGGAGCAAAGGAGGAGAGAAGCTGAGGTGGGTTTTGTATACTAGTGAAGGAGAATACTAACGTGACGCAGCAAGGACGCAATACTACAACCGAAAGTGATGCGATGGACATGGATAAGACGGCGCCAGAACAAGAGCAAAGCGGCACACCAACTCGCAGACGCTCGCTACATGCACAGCAAATGACACCATCTAAACTGCGCAGATCGATCAGTGCCTCAAACCCAGGCTCGCCGATGAGCACTCCTAAACGTCAATCACTAAGGCTAGCGTCGAGTGTGACGACGCCACAGAAGGAGGCCTTTGCGAATACACATGAGCCCTCACCACAACCGGAAGCTGCACCCTCACCACTGCCGGCTCCACCAATCCGCAACGAATTTGCAGCAGGCCCCGAAACAGAGCGGATGATAGAAGGTTTAATGCAAGAGGAAGAACAGGAGGACAATGGCGAAAGCAGCGTCGAAGCACCGGTGCAAATCAGTCTCAACGATTTCCTCGAACTCACCGACATGAAATTCCTCGATGGGATTTCAACCATCAAGCGTCGCTCCACAGTGGGTCCGGGTGGTCTAAGTGGGGAAAATGCACCGATGCACGAGCCATCCTCGCTCGAATATCTGCGCGCACATGCGGTCACCGGCCCCAAATTGGAGATGATGTATTGGTGCTGCCACGAGCTGAAGCGCTACATCAGCGAGGGGATAGAGGCACTCAACAGCTACGAACGTGAAGTAGATAACGAGAATCCGCCAGTGATAGTTGATTATCTGCTAGCTAGTGAGGATATGCGCGTGCGTATTGAAGCGCAGCTCAAGATCGTGAAAAATAACTCGCGCCTGAACGCTAAGCGAGTGTGGTACGGCTGGAGGAAGGAGCTAGTGAGCGGTCATGCGGAGTCTCTCAACGAGTCCTTCAATGGTCTCGAGAAGGATGCCAGGGTACTACAGGAGACTAGAGGCGCACTTGGTGAGAATCTCCCGCAGCTACACGCCCTCAAGGACAAACTGGAGACGGAGCTGCGCAGAGAAAGAGACATTGTGCGCGATATCGCCAGCTGCGACAAGGAGGAAGTCGAGGGTCTGCGCGAGGCTATAGCGGAGCAGGCGCAGCCACTGGAGCTGTACAAAGCCGAAATAGCATCCAACAACGAGGAGCTTGCGCGTCTCAGAGCACGCCTCGAGGCGAAGCAAGAGACTCTGGCTCAAAACACACACACCATTGACAGTAATCGAAAAGAGTGGGATATGGTGCGCTGCCTTACGAAAGCGGAAGCCATGAAGCGGAAACGTGAGTGTGGTATTTGTGCGAGAGTAGCACTGCTGACATGTCGACACAGGCGAATATGAATCGCTGCAGATTCTGCACAGCTGGCAAATTGTGCACCTGTCGCAATCGACGCATAAGTTCAACTACGCGAATGAGTTGGCGCTGAGCATCTCACAGCAGGGGGTGGAAATGGACTTGCTTCCCCCAAAGAAAGGCGAGCTGCGCCCTCTGCTGGAATACCTCCTCGACTGTCTCCGTGGTCAGTTGACAGAGGAGGGCATATCACAGGACACTCAGCTCAGCTATACCTTGCAGCGCATATCGACCATATGGATGAACGTGAAGAATGTGCACGCTCAGTTCAAGCGTCTCGCCCAGGTATACAAACTCAGCTTTAATGTGTCGATAGAAGGAGATCTCGTCGTCACATTGGCTATCGTATTCAGATCACAAATGCGCAAATTGAACTTTGAGATCGTTGTGGGCAGTGATATGCTCGTCGATTTCGATCGCGCACTCAAGAAGGCTAAAGTTAAGACAGAGGTAGTGGATGGTGATGGCGTTGATACCGAAAGTATCACACACGAACTTCTCAAACAGTTTGGAGGCAATGATGGGATCCTCGAGGCATTCGAAGCGATCACTATCTAGCACATGATTAATCGATCTTAATTTAGTTACCATATATAATTTGACTTGTATTGTAATAATAGACTTGCTCAATCGAATACCTTTTTCCTTTCAGATACGTTTGAACAATGTGCCAAGTTTAAAGATCAGGATTTCATCCACTGATCACTTCTATTAAATCTGCAGTGTCTGATAGTACATCCCAGACATCGTCCCCAACAATCCCGACAACACTCCTCACGGAAGCCCCTTCATCACCCCTGAAAGGACCCCCGAAAGGACCTCCAGAAGAACTCCCGACAATAGTCCCGGAAATATTTCCTACAAGGATTCCGGTATCATCCAAAATATCCATCTTCAGTCTGACTTATGGTTAGATATGACCTGACGAATTACTGTGTACTAACAGTCACTGGCGCAGCAACTGTCATGCTAACAATGGTGGCAATAGCGGCGACAATTCCAATTTTCATTGCTAAAAGAGTGTATAGACCTGATAATTGTTTTAAGATGTCTTAATTTCGCGATGATGTCTAATGTGCTGTTCCTTAACGTGAAAATATTCAGTACAATTAATCCTAAATTGGCTGCATAGATCAAAAATATCTTCCTTAAGACAGCAAAGTTTTAGATGGCATCGTCACAGATATAAAAATGATCACCCTCGCCGTGCGAATAAGCGATCTCGCGTATCACTCGCACTAATCATAAAAAGCTATGACGTGAAGGCGATCGAGGATCTACAGGCATACGATCAAGAATGCGATAAGACTGAGCTCAACGGTATTTCCACAAGGACTCCGATTTGAAATATTTTTGTGTATTGTGCAGTTCAAGTGCTATCATTTCAATAGAAGCTGACCACTCTTTTTCTTTGTGTCGATACAAAACGCCAAACACAAGCGCGTTTCTACCAGATGTTAGCGCAAACACGAAATAGATACACACAGAATACAGCTAATTCACGCGAAGTACCTAAAGATAAAAGAGCATTAAAATGCAGCTTCATTAGAAAGGTGTACTGGTTGCTAACGCAAAATTACCATCTACATAAAAGTGATTGGGATTGGCAAGGCAATAGTAAAGATAAAATGCTACGGAGTCATTTTCGTTGAAAACTTGCAATAGTATTGCAAATTTAAGATATGTATCATGAGTGTGACAAATGAGAAAAATCGTACAAGCAGCGCAAGTGTGTCCAACACTTGTGCTGAGTCGATGTTACTGACGTTACAGATATCATTTGGCTGTTTAGAATCCAGCTGGAGCCTCAGGTACAGTAAATGCAGCTTCAACATTTTCAGTTGGTGCAAGGCCAAGATTTTTGAGTAACCCTGGTACTGCAGCCTTCTGGTCTTGAGTGAGCCCGAGTGCAGCGAGAAGGTCTGGGACAGCTTGCCCATCGCGCTATAGCTTTGCGTTAGTCACATGCTTTGAAAATGCCAGACACTTACTGTAACTGGTGTAGCGATGGTTGAGCCAAGAATAGCGGCTACAGAGGCGAAGATCATGAATTTCATTGCTACGAAAGAGTGGAACCTTTGAATGTTGTGCTGAAAGAAATTTTACGCAAGCTCAGCGAAGAAAAGCGAAAAAAATGGATCCATCTAGAGTGTGTCCCTGAACGCGTGACAAGGGATTTTCTACAAGTAATGATTTCTTTATTGCTTGCAGACCTTGCAGACAACAGAAGTAGCTCTTTTTGAAATGAAAGAGACTTCTGCGAATTTATCTGGCCGGTTTGAGCACAGCCTTGATGTTCCGAGTGGGCCGAACGTTGCTGGCCATCCACGCGCAGCTGATGACGCGCTAGAGTCGATGTTTGAATCTAAACATTAATGTAAACATGGGCGCATTGAAACACTGTAGAATTGCTTTAATGATACAGCTGCATGATTCGCCAAACACCCTCGAAGCTGTCCTCAAACAGCCGAATGGGTGCAAATTGACCACTTGGGAGGGTTAATCGAATGAATTGAAAGCCTTGATTATAAAAATTATTACGTTCCAGCTACATAAGAGCGCTCATGCTCTCAAAGATGCTACAAACATTGCACAATATAACCACGCATCTCGAGATCATCAATAAACAAATTTAGTGGATTTATGAGTGCTTTTGAATATTACACAATTCAACTCCTTCCTCACATCTCAGAAACGCTCAATCTTGACTCGTCTTGGATCTCCAACGACTTTAGGATGTGCTTATGTGATGAAAGGGCACTTTGACAAAAATTTGAGCACTGAAAAAGTTTGGTACAGTAATACATATTCTAACGAGCTAAAGCTGCTCAAGGTACTCTGCAAATGACCAAGTAAGTGAGAAGACGAACGCAAGAATGGCATATATTGACAATTTGAACAATATAGCAAGACAATCAATTTCATGATAAATTCAGCATTCCAAACATATTCTTATCAGCACTTCGCTCAATATCCACCAAATTGAGTTTTTCCACTACCACCTGTCTCATCTCAAATGCTGATTATGACTTTTGATGATCTCCAAATAAAATTGGTAGCTGTGATAGTAAGAAATATGACGTTGCCAGATTTATATGCCCGGCGCTCGAAATGGCGTCCTGCGCTCTGAAGGAAGCAATGATCCAAAATCACTCTAGAGCACGCTATATGATGTATATGGAATATCCTCCTCGTTTCATCGATGACATCGATGAGAATACAGCATTTCGATTGATATAAACCGCAAGCACTCAATATTTCAAATATTCCGCTTTATGAACGCGTATACGTTTTACGAAACATGGCGTTCATCGCTATAATCCTGGTACCAGGAAGAACTACTGTCGCTTCGACTCACATCATACTTGGTCGTATACATAAAAGCATAGAAAAGTATGGATCAGCAGAACACTGAAATCGGGGTCTGGCTTGCGATCACAGCCTTTTGAAATTTAGATCATGGGGGTGTAAGGGTAATCAATTTGCATTAGAGTCGTAGAGGCCAAGTTAGTAAGAACGGTTATTTTCATATTCCAATTTCTCTCCCTGAAACATACTAAAACTAGTTTTATTATTGCAGAGCGCTACACAACTCCAGCAAGGATATGAACACGTTCTAGCTCTTCACAAACCTATTCGCTACGGACTTATAGCAAAATTGCTCTGCTCAAGTTTTTAGTCATTGAAGTGCTATGAAGAGCTAGTTTAAAGTAATTTGGCTCATCACAGCCAATTGACAAGTCAGCTTTATTTTTAGACATTACAATGCGGCACTAATTAACACACTAATTTGTAATAAAAAGTTTAGAGTACGTGTTATATACAAAAGAAAACGCTTAGCTACATGCCGCAGCTGCGATAACATCACTTAAAAAGGCAAATCAGAAGACGCCAGCTCAAAGGCCAGCTTGAATTTTGGGAGCGGCAACCTCACGCTTAGATGATTCTTCAGTTCCGTTTTTGATAATTTTGATAAACCCTTGATGTCAAGATCAAACGATTTATCTTGTAGGCCTATCAACTGCTTGTCATCGCGCTTGCTGGTTGAGGATGAATCAGTTCCGTTGAAGATAATTTTGACCAAAAGCTTGATATCAGGATCGATAGCTTCATCTTGAAGGCTGATCAGCTGCTCGTCACCACGCTTGGTGGGAGCTATATCATTTGGAAGGTAATTCTGCATTCACTTTAGCAGTGACAAAGTATTATTCAACTTACAGCAAACAGCACTACAGAAGCAGCAGCGCAGATGACTGATGAGACGACAAGTAAAGACAATCTCATTGTACTTACCTTGTTATTCTAGTAAAAAGATTGTATTGGTGGCTATTTTAAAAATAGAGAGTCTTAAAGTTAGAGTATGGGTTATCCAACCCGGCCAAGCTTTCAATCGTTCAATGTAATAGTGACGTTATTTACGTAAGATACTTGACCCTGTATGCTTAACTAACCCCGTCTTAGTCCCAGTAAGCAAAACAACAGTGTCTTAAAGATGTTTCGAAACAATACATATTGCAGAAGGTTTCCAATTTTAGACTGCAATTGCTCGGCATGAAATTGTGGTTCAGGTACGCTTGGTTCTCAGATGGGTACCATATGGTAACAGCTATGTCTCATATGAATTTCACTTGCTTCAAATTTTTGCGAAATATTGTGTGCGAGTAAGTAATGTCGCTTAGCACGCCGCTATCAGCGAATATTTGTCATGATATGGGGCTGATGAAGTAATTTGCCTTCGTGTGTCTCCTATAAGTGGTGAAGCTCTTCGATTGCTCTGTAAGCTACCGTATTAATGAATACCTGAGCATCCACTAAAGAGACAACTTTGGTTAGCCTGTAATGTAATGTTTGTTCAATGACTTGGTAAGTGTGGGTTTCCTTGCATACATTGCTAATCGTCTGTTCCTCGAAACATTTAAGAATTATTTTTCCGTAATTTAGCTCGATCAACTGTCACCATCCCCATAAAAGCGAGACATTAAGATTGTAACGAAGATGACGCAATTGCGCTTTCATTTAAAACTCACTCAATTAACAAATGTGTACAACGTGAAAGGTGGGAAGATAACAATAACAATTAAGTAGAAATTTGAAAGCTCTTAGGCGCTTCCCGTAGCCCTGAGAAAAATTCAGAGACCAGCTTGTCTTTCCGCAACAGTGTCTTCGCGCTTTTTGAGAATGTCGTTAACGTGAGCTCCAACAACAATTATATTATCCTCGTGATTGCCATACTTGGATGATTCTCATTACCATTCGTGTAGATATCGATTAACTTCTGAATCTTGAGTTGAATAGCTTTATTTTGAATACCGAGCAGTTGACAATCTCCACGCTTGGTATATTTAGCAGCAAAATAGTTGAGGAGCTTTCCGACAGCAGTATCTCGGTTCAGAGAACCGAATGTCTCAAGTATATTTTGATCAGCTACAGACAGATCTTGAAGAGATCCACCGTCACGCTTAGTGTAGAGGTTAATTGAATTTTCAGGATCAGTATCAATTGTTTTGTCTTAGAGTTCAAATAATAGACAATCATTACGCTTGGTTGGTTCAACTTGGCCCCGCAAGTGTGCATCAATGATACGGTGTACAAATGGACGTTTGTGCACTTACAGCCAAAGGTACAGCGGCAGCAATATCTAACACTTCGAAACTCATTGATTTAGACAAAGCAAAAGGGTGGAAGTTGTATTGTACGATCAATCTTGATATCGTGGATGCCTTTCTAAGTGCCTCAATATGACGTGGAAGGTCCAGGGACCATCGATAAAAAGAACACTTGCAGACGGCAGAGACGTGTAATGACTGGGTCTTGATTGATATTGAGACATTATACTACAGCTCGCAAAATTTTCAGATAAAGTCATGACCATTGCAGACGATATTATGCATTTGAAGCACTTATAAAACAGAATATGTGTGTATTGCAAAATTTTAGCAGCCTACTTTATTGCCAAAGGTTGAGGTGCAGCGGAATTGATCGCGGGAGCTAAGCATAAAACGTTCGAGTAGCTCATTTGATAGGGATTATTGAGATGCAATTATATTTAGATAAAATGTTGTTATTTGAGCTTATATTCCAATATTTTACGTTATTCAGCTAATTCGACTGGAAGTTAGAGATAAGGGGGATATTTCGATGAGAATGAAAGTGATTTAACGCGTAATACAAGGAGACAACTACTACTATTTTACTCGATGAGCAAATTGTATTTACCAAATTGAGTAAATACGCGTTGCGCTTCTATCAAGAGTACAACGACGGCGATATAAATCAAACGCCCCGATTATGGGAATGAAGCAGGTGCCTGATGTGATAGAGGTTTGTGTTTTCTTCACTTACTTCAAATCTGTTAATTTCTTTTTCGCAGACGAATTCGGAAGCCGCACTAGAAACTAAGATTACAGCAATTTCCAGCTTAAACTTACACGAGAATGAGGAGAATTGGGATAAAATTGAGAACTCTTTAAAAGTGTTAGCAGCTGTTACCAACGGCGGCGGGTACAAGCATTCAATCTATTTGGAGATCCTACGCAATCACTCTGAGGGATTCCTTAGGGCTTTGAACAGTGAGAGATCAAGAGTGATGTCAGCGGCTGTTGATTGCTTATCGATAATAGCACCACGGCTTGGTTCACTCTTTGATTCCTTCTGTGCCACTTTCATTCCAACTCTACTTAAACTCACTTCAAAGAGTACTAAGATATACGTAGTACGCGCTAAGAAATGCTTGATTACTATCATTTCATCTACTAGGCTACCCTCAATCATCCCTCACCTTAGAAATGCTTACTCTGACAAAGCTCAGTCTTTGCGTTTGGCTGTAGTTGAAGGTCTCTTGACTGCAATCGAGAGCTATGACACTCAATCTCTCAAATCTCGTATCACTGATATCGAAACTATTATGCGCGCTTGCGCCACCGACTCAAATGCCGATGTACGCGCTATTTCGAAGCGTATTTACGGTCTGTACACTCTCAAATTCGTTGACAGAGTGGATCAATTCACTGACCCACTCACTCCAACTATACGAAAATACTTGCAGATCGCACCAAGAAATGCTAATCAATCTAAAAAACCTTCCTTGCCACCTGCACCAGCACAACGCCCACAGCGCGAAAGAATAGAACACCTGGACACCGACAATGATGAGAATGAGCCTCTTTCAAGCAGTACAGGTGGCCCGTTGCGACCGACGCAGTCTAGTGCAAGTACAAGCAATACCAACAGTGACACTGGTGCAGTCCGCTTCTCAAAATCTACATCAGCAGCACAATCTGCCCAATCTTCGCAGCCTGCACCCCAAGTACCTCCACTACCATCCCGGTCGCTGTCTTCATCCACCCAAGAGCAGCGACATCCGACCACTGCAACCAGTGGTCCATCCAGGGTGGTATCTCAGCCCACCAAACCTGCATCTTCGTCGTCAAAATCATCAGAGAGGCCGCGAAGCACTACTCCTACAGCTACCACAGGTGCACGTAGGCCGATATCCAAGCTTAGTGGTAGTAGCAGTGGTGCAGGTGGCGGTGGTAGTGGTAGTAGCAGCACAGTCGGCTCGAGCACAAGTGGTCCTAGACGCCCAGCTGCCGGTATCGGACTGAGGAAGACGGAGCAGAAGGCTTCAGATCAACCTACCTCCTCAACAGCTGGATATACACGCTTCGCGGTGAAACCACTCCAGTCTAATGGTAAAGAGACTCAGGAAAAGCCTACTGGAAGAACTATGGCCGCAGGTGTACGTGCCAAGATCCTCAATATCCAGGAGAGGAACTCGCTCAAGAAACAGCAGAGTGAGAGCAGCGCTAATAAAGATGAGGATTATGACAGCAACGGAGGCAAGAACAATAAAAGCAAGGACATTGGCAGTAGTGGTAAAGACGAGGAGAAGGATACAGAGAAGGACAAGGTTCAAGAGGAAGTCGAGGACAAGGGCCAGAAAGCAAGGAGAGCGCCCACAAAGTCAACTGACACGAAGAAGGACAAAGGAACGGTGGGCGCACTAAAGGAGAAGAAGAATGAAAAAGGTGCGCCTACGAAGGTTTTACAAAAGAGGAAGGTGGTCTCGTCGCGGCCGAATGCACCGCCAAACAAGCCCCCACCAGCGGGCGAGACAAAAGCTGCAAAACCATCCCGCATCACTAAACCTCCAGTGCCGAAAGTTGTCCCAGCGAGACGAAAGGCAGCACCATCATCACAACTAGCACAACCCAAACCACCGACCGATGTAGCCGAGAAAGCTAAAGATATTCCTCTGCCACAAGCTGATGAAGATGAGTTGTCGGATTTATTCGCTGGGTTTAACTTGAAGGCGTAAGTGAGAGGCTCGCATTGAAAATTTGCACATAACATACTTCATTGACCTGTAACAATTCGTCATTTCACTAATATAGAATTGATCATCCCGAATTTGAGACGTACGTATAGAAATTGACTGATAATCCAAAGATCCGAAATATATTTAAAAACACTAAGCGTTGATTAGATCCACATTGACATTCTAGTCATTAATGTCTGTCAGCAATCAAGTTGTTTGTGTTAGCGGTCTGGGACAATATTGCTCCGAAATCTTCGGCTACTCCATCGACATCGACAAGTTCTTCAATAAGATCTTCATCGTTCCAAAGGCATGGTCAACTGAGCTAGAGGAAAATCTGCACACTCATGGCTGCTGGTACAGCAATGGTCAAGACTAAGATGGCGGCTACAACGGCGAGGATTCCGAGTTTCATTTCCAGAAATTTTAAGGAACATGAGGGTTGTCTTGAAAGGTTCTAACATTACGGATATTTTTCAGCGGTGATTTTCTAGTCTGCTGTGCCTTAATTTGTAACAGGAATTTTTTGTGACAGTCGGTCTTCAGGTTAGCTGCATACATTGAAGACGGCTGATGTGCGCGGCTGATGTGAAACAATTTAGCTAATATTTTCCGTCATTTGATCGCTGCGTCTAAAATTTTCTGAACCCAATGCTTTCGATCGCATGATAATTAATCATTCGCGATTGTGTAAGCATACGCGATCATGAGTCTCCCTTGTGGCAATCGTTGAGGCGTGTTAGGACGTGGATGTTATCGAGTATCACTCCACCACGTGCGATTACATTTAGCTATCGATAGCGAGCTTTGCTTACATATGTATATCCAAGCAATCCGCAAACCTGCAACAAGACTACACTCAACACCATTGCCACTAAAGATGATAGTTTGAGATAAACTCATGCATAATGCACTCTAAACACTATATTGTTATTGAAAGTCTATCAATCGTTATCTTTGCTTCGTTACTACACATCAAAAACACACGTTTCGCCATAAAAATGTATGGTTGTACTAATCAATGAAAATTACCGCCTGTTTCATCTGCTCAATTCCCCACAAATTTGAGATTGCCTGCTAAGTGGCTTTCAGAGAACGTGTTTTGGCTGCTTTTGGCAATAGGGATACAAATTTCAGCACTAAAATTCCTACTAAACTTCAATCTTTTTTTAGAGTTGTGGTGTAGTGGGTGTCTAAGTTCAGCTGTTGAGTCTTTAGGTACAAAATCATCGACCTTGGTAAAGAAGCCTTATAATCTTGAGTGAGCCCGAGTGCAGCGAGAAGGTCTGGGACAGCTTGCCCATCGCGCTATAGCTTTGCGTTAGTCACATGCTTTGAAAATGCCAGACACTTACTGTAACTCTGGTGTAGCGATGGTTGAGCCATAAATGATGAATATCACTGCATTGAGTGTTGCAAACGAGTGAAGAGCTTATATGTCGTCTTGAAGAGATTTTGCGCAAATTCCGCAAAGAAAGATAAAAAGGTCCTTCTAAGCGTGTCCCTGAACACGCGACAAGGTATTTCCCGGAGCTAGCAATCTCCAGCTTATGCATAAAACAAATTTAGCTTGCTCAGAAATGACAGAGCTCTCATCGATTTTCCATGGCTGTTTTGAGCAGTCTTGATTTTCGTTGGTCGAACGTTGCTTGTCGTTTATCCGCAAATGGCTTCAATTGAGCGGAAAGACATAGAATGGCAGCGCTCTACCAGCATGACTTGCAATTATTCTGTTGCAAGCAGATGGCGACACGCTATCGTTATAAGAACTAATATCAAAGACACTGAATTAATTTGGTAAAGTCATGGTAGAAAAATCATTACAATGATATAAAGTAAATCATAGCTAAATCCTATAGCCATGTGAGAATTTTATAAAAAGGGAATCATGAGTCAACATCAATTCAGAGGCCGGCTTGAATCTCTGAGATGGCAGCCTCACGCTTGCTTGAAGATAAATCTTGTGGTACGAGACCGAGATCCTTGAGCAAATTTCCGAGGACTGATTGTTGGTCTTGAGTCAAGCCAAGGTTCTGGAGCAAGTCTGGAACAGCTTGGGTTTCACGCTGTCGTTAATTCAGCTTGATATTACGAGATAAAAAGTTAACAACGCACAGCAACTGGAACTGCTGCTGCAGAGGCGATGGCGGCTGAGGCGACAAAGATAGAAAGTTTCATTTTCAAAAGAGTGTGATGGTTCTGATTGGAAGAAGAGTAAGTGGAGCTGATTTTATACCTGGAAGACTGCGACTGAAACCTTTTCGATCATATTGCGTGATAATACGCGGTAAATTAAGTTACCGGATAAGTCTCACAATGTTTCACTGTATAAATGTCAAACAAATAAGACAAATTAGTCTTGAAATTTCACTTACGTCTCCTAATTCGGTATGGACCAAAGATCATCTTTGAAAGGGACTTTTGATGCAGGTTTCTCGAAAGTATTCTTAATTTTCACGAGCGCACGGACCACCAGCAAATTTTCGGTGTATCTTAAATTCAGTTATATTAGACCAACTCTGGCATCCAGCATGAGTGTGAATATATTAAAGAGTCTGTCCCGGTGAAATGCTCAAGTTAAAGGAATATTGCTCCACTACAACAACATCCGAAATGACATAATGATCACAGCTTCTTTAATTATCGAATTCTGGTGCTGGGTTTTCGCAGAAAAAGAGAATACATACTTATACTCATTCCGACATCGCAGATTTTGGTTCGCGTAGGTTGAAATTGCGGCGTGAATCGCGTATAAATAGCCATATGACATAAGCAGGGTCTCCGAATGATGTAAAACAGATTAAATCTCTAGAACCTAAGGTGAGGGAGGGAAGTAAAGAGATTGCTTAGAAGACACAGATATCCTAATATGCTCTCCCAATTACGATAAATATAGATTCGATAAACCTCAACGTGAGTCAAGTGTGCCCAGCTATGTGTTTGCAAAAGCTTAGGAAACCTCTGAGAAGTCCCGGATGCTCGTGTCTGCTACTATGCGATGCTCCCAACAATCTCATCCTCAGGGTCCTCAGAGGTCAAAGTGGAGATTTACGTGTGTCAAATATACTGCGGATTAAAACTTATAACGACTTTATGTTTAAATGATGGTGGTCATGGAGTAAGTGGGAGATGCAAAGGATGAGGACTTATGCAGGAGAGTTGCGGACATGTCCGTGCGTAGAACAAAAACGCTGCAGACTTGTATAGTTGCAATGAAATGATACCCCATTGAGAAAGGTGGCGTATTCTTGTGCTTGAGCTGGAGTTTTACTGACTGCTACCTACTCCACATATACACTATGATGAAGCTACTTGCGAGTCAAAATGCGCAATCCAATTAGACAAATCCTAGTCAATTCAATCCACGTCTTTCTAATTAGATTTACTTCCCTTAACCGCGGAACGCTTTGGACAGCCGCGGAGATTTAAAAATCTTACTCAGGGACTGCTCTCGCTCCAGTGTCAATAAGTCTTGCTTTGACGTTGTCTGTCTTATTAATCGACAATGAGCGGCGGTGATTCACCAACACAGCTTGAGAGTATTTCTCACTTAACTCAGCAAGTGGGGAACGATGAGCCATCTAATAAACCATCACTCAAAGAGCGGGTCAAATCGACTCAGAAGTCTCTTGAGACAAATACTGAAACTGTACACGTTAAAGACTTTCAAGGTCGCAGCTACGATGTGGCACTTAATCTGGAAGCGAATGACACTTCGGACTACCAAAATGACAAGCAGCTCATCATCAATCCTCCCAAGACGAGAAATGAACCACAGGCCCTTTTTAGAGGTGACAACGTTGTTCCCAAACGCCTCAAGGCGATACGCGATCAAAACAAAGACGATAAGGGCCGTACAATTGTTTTGTGTTTGGATGGCACTGGCGATCAATTTGACGATGACAACTCCAACGTCATACGCTTCTTTAGGAGTATGGTGAAAGATGAGCCCGAGAAGCAGGTCGTGTACTATCAAAGTGGGTTAGGAACGTACTCAACTACCAAGCGCGCCAATTTTGTGGCCAACAAGCTTAGTGATATCAGCGACATGGCTGTGGGTAGCGGTCTGGGGCATCATGTCAGGCAGGCATATACGTACCTGATGGAGAATTATAGGTAAGCTCTTTGTCGGCACAAACGATGTCATCTCACACAGTGGCAGAATTGGTGACAAAATTTGCATGATTGGTTTCTCGAGAGGTGCATATACTTGCCGTTGCTTGGCTGGTATGCTGCTGAAAGTGGGATTGCTTCCAAAAGGAAATTTACAACAGGTACAGTTCGCATACGACATGTACAAAGACAACAGCAAACGTGGTTTCGATCAATCTAAGCTCTTCAAATCCACCTTTGGGATAAATGTGGATATACAGTGGATCGGAGTATGGGATTCTGTATCTTCCGTTGGATTCTACCCAAGAGAGCTGCCATTTACAAACTCCAATCACATTGTGAAAAACTTTACTCACGCTGTCGCGTTAGATGAGGTGTGTTTGATTTTGTTTAATTTGCTTACTTACTAAACTTGCAAAAGCACCGCGTCAAGTTCCGTGCAGGTCATTGGACTCAGGAACAAGAGCAAGAGAAACGCTCAAACAAGGATTCGTGGTTTCATCACCGAGAGAAAAAGCACGACATCAAATTCGACCATAGTGTGAACGAGCTCGAAGATGACGACAAAGATAGTCAACATGAGGAGGAGGTTGATCCATGGGAAAAGATTGAGAACATGAGACAGGCGCTGTTTTCCAGAATAGACGAGCTGCGTCAGCAAACTGCCAAATCGCGTTTCAGCACTAAGCGTGTAGACCTGGACAGCATTGACAGAACCAACCCTCAAATCCAGAATTTGTTGCAGCAATTATACAAGTTGCCTGTGCAACACGATTCCTACGCCAGTGATAAAGACGACGAAATACGTGACAATACGAAGGTCAAAGAAGTTTACTTCCTTGGCGCTCACGCGGATGTCGGTGGTAGGTTTTGGATTACTTGAAAGACAGAGAAAAATGGAGAACTAACGGTGAGCAGGTGGAGCGGTCTCGAACGAGACCAGAAATGCATTGCACAGAATCTCACTGCGCTGGATGTACAGGCAATCTTTCAAATCAGGTAGTGGGATTCTGTTTCATACGCACTTGCTCGATTACTACGGATTAGACCTTTCCACTCTTTATCCGATCGTCAAGCCTCGAAAAGAGGCGGCATATAATGTCCCAGAAGGTTTCCCCCCGGAACCAAACATGGAGAACGTGCCCGTCGAGCGCTACGACCGCTCTAAACTTTCAGAGGAGCACGAGGATGTTTATGATTGTGAGTAGAAAAGAAGAAGGAGAGATGAACTATAAACACAGCTCTCTTTTTCATTACATCCATACAGCCCACTAATCTCTGCTATCTCAGCTTTGACATCTATCAACGATCAACTAGCTATAGCTAAGAGCTGGTGGTTATTAGAAGCCATGCCTCAGAAGGAATTTTATCAAGACCAACAATCAGGCGTACCAAAGAAGCGCTACGCTATGAACAAGGGTAACTTTAGAGCCATCAGAGGCAACAACATCAAGTTTCACAGGACAGTGAACATCCGCCAGGAGTTGCTCGGATATCAGATCAGAGCGCGTATGCAAGATTCATCGGAGGCACGATGGGTTTATTAGGTGAAACCTATTCGATTGGACATGGAAAAAAATTTTCATCAAACACATGATAATTCTTAAAACAATTCATATACAACAAACACGGAATACTAGCTAATTATATTCGCACTACTTACCTATACCTTAATACATGACATAATTGTTGCTTGCAAGCAAACGTGTTCTATCAACACACTGATCACTCCAATTTTAAAAAATTTAATCATGAATTCTAAATCATACAAGAAATCCTCCGTTTAGTCCAGGACCTGAACCTTGATAGCGCCACTTTTAGGATCAGCGGCGGTATCGAAGGCATCCATGGCATCCTCGAGGTCGAATCTGTGCGTCACAAGTGGCTTGAGGTCGATCATGCCTTCAGCGACGCAGCGAATAGCACGTGGATATTGATTAGCGTAACGATATTGAAATTGGATGTCGATTTCATTAGCGGAGAGATGCATGAATGGAATCGACTGTATGTCTTTGCCCACACCGATGATGAACACCTTTCCACCAAACGTCATGGAAAAGATAGCGGCGTGAACGCTGCTCTCAACACCCGTACACTCCAATGCCAGGGTGAGAGGCATACCAGCTTCCTCTTTGATTTTCTGCGCAATGTCTTTTGGTGTCTGACCTCTCTCAATGAGGACTGTCTTGACGGATGGGACGAGTTTCTTAGCGAAGTCGAGACGTGATTGGGATAGATCGGTGATTATTGGAATGGATCCGGCAGCTTTTGCTGCTAAGAGGGTAACCAGACCTATGTAAATTGTTAGATTGGCTACTGTTGAAGATATCCGACCAACCAATAGGTCCAGCTCCACAGATGACTACGCCATCACCTAACCGCAATCCACTGCGGTAGATACCGGCCATAGCGACCGTTAGCGGTTCGCAGAGCGCACCCTCTTCGAACGAAACCGAGTCTGGTAGCCTGTGTAGCCACGCAGCTGGATGCAAGTGATAGCGGCTCATTGTACCGAAGTGTGGCGGTGTGCTGAAAAAGATGTCGTTCTGGCACGCGTTGTATCTTCCAAGCTGTTGAGTTGGTCAGATACGTCGATATCAACTGACTGAGACCTACTTTACAGAATTCACAATTACCACAGGGGATGCCCGCTTCGATTGCTACTCTATCGCCCGCCTTCCATTCTGTAACACCTTGCCCGACTCTGGTGACCTCACCTGTGCGCACGATAAGCCAAAACGCGCCAAAGTAATGATATATTTACCACTTGACTCGTGTCCCGCACCACAAATGCAACGCACAACCATATCGCCGATGTGGCCATGCTGCGAAAAGTGCACATCACTTATGACGTGTTGGTGTTAGGTGGGAAAATTGGCAGTAAAACCACTCACGATCCACATATTCCAGTCGCTCGAACATTAACTTCTACTTGGCCTGGTGCAGGATCAAATCGAGGCTTCTCGACGAACTTGTTAACATGATCAACGTCATATGTGAGCGCTATATTTCTTCCAGTGCCTTTGGCAGGCTTTTCTTTGAGTATTCTGAATTCTGGGTGCTCGAGGAGGTTCTTAGTGTTGTATAGTTGTCTATCAGTCATATTGGAGGTGTTGTAAGACGATTTCGTTTGTCGTCGCTTATATATACAATCACGGAACTTGACCGATTTGTCAGTGCAGCTGAGCGGAGAGAGCCGACTGGAGCAGAAGTGCTTAGTGTGGATGATTAGTTGTAATAAATTATAAAGCGATTGATTATTACTAGTATAAGGGTGTATTAGGTTGTATTGGGCTGTTTTGGACTGAAGGGCAGTGGAAGATTATCAATTATGCTGCTGCTGCCGCAGATGCTGCAAATTCTAAGGAGAAGCTAAGTGGAGATTTTAATTGATATCCGCATCGGTATTCGCATTGACCAGATCGCGTTGGTGTACTTCTTAGGAAAGTAATCAAGCAGGCTTATTTAATATACCTTAAGCTATTATATTTAAAAATAAATCCACGCTAAAAAGCATTGAAAGCATTCATCCATAGCATCCGGTAAAGGTGTCTCAGTGCAAACAGGGCAAAAGACAAAGTATAAATACATCCGATATCATCCACGATGAAATTCATGTGCAGATTATCTGCAGCCTTAGATATCCGCAGCTCTCTTCACCGCCAAGGGCTGATCGTGTCTGAGATTAATATCGTGTAATACATTTTTCACTCGCTAGATAAATTCATTGCGCATTAAGAAACTTGTACAGATACACACCCATCAACACATTACACACAACACCAAACTCCATGCTATAGCACATGGACGGAGATTCTATTCCGCCACTTGCCTCAAAGTCGCAACTGCGGGCATACTATTCACTCCTAGTCACAGGCAGTGCACTACATCTATTCCTATTCATTTTCACGCTATCATCCCGCAATGTCAAGAAACACGCCGTCGTACTGAATTTCTACTTTGTTTTCTGCGTCACACTATGGATGGACGCGGTGCTTCTATGGACGGGGCATATCTACGACCCCGATCCGCCGACAGGACTAGAAATAACAAATGCCGTATCAAGACTACCAGGAATGGTGATGAATGCCAGTACGACTTTAATGGTAGTAATGAAATTCTGGGTGTCAACAAATATAGCCTTATCTACGCGAGTATCACATTACTTCTACTGGGCTGATTCGAGGGTGTTAGTAATGATACCATACTTACTTGGCATTCCATTCGTGATTGCGTTTCTAGTAGAGACAATCACCCATTCATCCATCTTGATACGCACACCACTGTATGCTAGCATACGACCGCCGAATAAACTTCTTTATGCTTCCGTAAGCGTATCACTCGTTCTCATGGTTCTCGTCCTCGTTGTAGCGGTATGGCTTACGTTTCTGCTGTGTCGGATGCGCGCTGCTCAGCGCGGTCTACTCCAGACGAGCTGGACTGTAAACATTCAACTTGCTGCGCGTCTCTTGCTCTTTCTTTTCTACTCTTTTATATCTATTGCGCTTCACATCAAAACTTTAGCGCCGGGAACGCACAACGAGGCGAGAAATGAAGAGCTCTTTGGCAGTATCGGAATCATTGCTTTCGCACTCTTCTTCATCCAGGCCGATATACTTGAGGCGCTAGGAATGGGCCTCAGGCTTAGGAGAAGCTCCCTGCCCCACATCTCGCAGATCAAGACTGAAGAATTAAGTCAGTTGCATTTGCCCAGGAAGCCCGAAATGTGTGCCAAGGGGAGTAGTGATAAGGATTATAGCCTTATTGAGTCGCAGTCGTATTCACAATCGCATTCACAATCACAATCACAATCACAATCACAATCGCATCGCAATCTTTCCCTCCCCAGCAATCAATCGCAGCATATCGCATAGTAAAGTTAGTTTGTAATGTACAATATC
The DNA here is from genome assembly GCF_000400465.1 of Wallemia ichthyophaga EXF-994. NCBI lineage: Eukaryota > Fungi > Basidiomycota > Wallemiomycetes > Wallemiales > Wallemiaceae > Wallemia > Wallemia ichthyophaga. Next base: position 48,250 of record NW_008806283.1, on the reverse strand, counting down.
GCCTATTATGAAAAGTTGACACTGATGAGTATGAGTGTTGAGTCACTTGGTGATATCACAGCTCAGAATGATAAAGCTCAAAGTGAAAATGAAAGAGTGTATTTATGTAGGTATGCGAGACGCCCCATACCACTCTCCGAATGAGCGCCATTCACGTTTGAGTTGCGAGTTGTGATATGTGTGAGAATAATAACTTATAAGGCGTAAGACATGGAATTAAAGTATGTAACATAAATATTGAACTTGAGCTGGCTAGGAAATGAATAGAGAATGTGGGGGGGGGTATAGATAGTACACTATGCGGGCCAGTGAGTGAGCAAGCACGGAGATGAGAAGCAGGAAGCAAGAAGCATAGCAAGTGAGAAAAAGAAACAGCGCTAACACGGCAGAAGATTATACCATCGCAAGCACTCTTTCACTCACTCAATCAAACTAAAAATCCTTGTCTCGATCCTCATTTCCGAAGCTGCTCGACAGGTTACCAAAGGAAGAAGAGGTAGTGCGCTTCTTTTCGTAAGTGGGGGATGAGTGAGAGGGGTGAGTAGCGCCAGCGCGAGTATGACTGCCGTGACTACCACCCTGAGTACCGCCCTCAGACGCACCGGCCATAAGTACCTGTGCATCTTGCGGCGAGAGGCTGTCAGGATTATCGCGTGCATTCGCTCTCTGCACTCTCTCTCTAGAAGTGGGCGAAGGAGGGCGGGGTGGAGGAAACATAGTCTGCGCTTTATCCAGAGGGATAGTAGGGATAGTGCAGCTACTAACGACGGGAGCTGGAGTAGGGCGTTAGTAACGAAAATAGCAAGCCTCTCATAACACATCTCTCACCTCCTATATCTCTCACTATACTGGCTTTCATGAGCGCATTCATCCACTCTCTCGTCACGCTTTTCTCCTCACTTGCAAAATGGTGCGTGTCACGTTCACGTTCGTGAGATATTTTGAAAGCGAATTGGTGGCGGGAGGAGTTAGATTCGTCGGCGAGCACCTTGAAGCCGTTTAACTGAATGAAGCCCTTCAATTGCGTATCGTTCTCGTTCTTGAGGTAGAAGAGTTGCGAGCCTTTCAAAACAAAGTAGCGCATCTTCCACCCATACCTCTCCCCCCTCTTTTTTAACCACCCTTTGCAGTCGCACCCGCCTATTTTTTGTAGGGCTGTACCGTCCCGAGATTGGAAGTGGGTGAGGTCTACTACACTCCTTCGAGTGTCTGCGTTTGTGTTTGTGTTTGTGTTTGCATTGTCAGTAGATAAAGACACTCTGTTGGCGAATGAGGATTGTGGTTGGGATTGCTGCGGTTGCGGCGAGGTGCTAGGACGACCACCGCCGTTAATATTGCGCAATGAACGTTTTGATCCGAGTAGTCGGGCAGCTGACCAACCCTCCTTGTCACTCTTTTCAGTCTCGTTACTGGCACCACTGTAGCGAGGAGCAGGTTTGCGTGGGTTGCCTTTACTGCCGACGCCGAAAAAGGCGGAGGAGTCTGAAGTGCGTTTGCGGAGGGAGGGAGTGCGAGGAGATAGAGGGGATTGGATGGTGGGTGAGGTAGCTGAGGAGGGCGAGTTAGTTGAGTTGTAATTATGACCACTAAAAGCTCTTCGGAGGGAATTTGTGGCTGAGGCGGTGCGAGATAACCCGGGTTGAGAGTGTGGGGAGGGTAGCGAGGTTGTGACAGCAGTAGGAGGGTCAGATGGGGCGTTGTTGATGCTGCTGGTGTTGATGTTGCTAATTGGTGTTTGGTTATGACCAGATGACTTGGATGTCTCACTACCACGTTTATGGTTATCAACACCCTGATCCAAACCGGCTAAAATGCGCAAATCTTTAATAGCATTTGCAAGTTTAACACGCTTACCGAAAGCAAGTATGTCAATTTCTTTGAGGGAGTCAGTGTCCAATTGGAGGAGAACATCACCGGAGATGTCGTGTTGAAGAAGTTTTTCACATATGTAATCGTCGAAATTTTTGTGCTTAGCCCAATGAAGGACGTTGTCGAGGGACCAGTTGGGGATGTCTGCGGTGTTTGGAGAGGGTGGAGTAGGAGATTGGTTTGAGTTGTAAGAGTTAAAAGAATTTTCTGGTTGAAAAGGAGGATTTGGAGTTGATTGCTCATTATTATCAGTAATAGGGGAATGAGTAGGAGTCAAATTTTCATCACTATCGCTACCGAATTGGAGGGAAGTGGGAGGGTTAAGGTTCTTCTTCGCCAATAGGGAGCGTGCATTTGCGTTAATGGGATCATCTTCGTTGTCAGAGTGATCCAGGGTGATTTGTGAGGAAGTGTTTGAGTTAGTAGATTCAACGATTGGAGCGAGAAGATTTTCATTGTCAGGGTGGTTGGTAGAGATGTCGTTTATAGCGTCTTCGATTTGAGACATGGTTGAATTGATGGGAGTGTGTTGTGGGGGTTGTTTTGGGTGTTCCTGATCAGCCACGGCAGTCACGGAAGCCGCAGAGGCCACGGCAGAAACAGGAGCAACACCGGGGGCAATAGGTTTAGACCAACAAGTATAAGATTCAGGAAATAAACCTTGATTACCATTTTCGCATTTACCAATCCACCAACCATCTTTAAATTCCTCGTCTGTCTCTATAATATAAATAATATCCCCACAATTAAAACTCAATTCATCGTCAACTTCCCCTTGGAAATTAAACATTCCATATATAAAATTCTCATTTGTTGATTTACCAAATGGCATTTTAATTTGGCAAAGCCGTGGTGTCGGTCGTGGTGGTTGGAGATGAAGGAGATGAAGACAATTCCAAGAAGAATAAGCTCAAGACAGCTGTCAGATATAATTATATATTTTTATTCATTTTTCAATTTTATTTTATTTAATATGTATTCCCTTCTTACTCACTAACCACCATCATCTACTAAATGGCTGACACTGAAATACGTGAAGAGTTCAAGGGAGAAAATCAAGCGGAGGATGCTGGTTGGGGTTTAAAGCAGGAGAACAATGAGGATGATGATGGCTGGGGGTTCAAGGGTGATGATACTCAGAATGGCTGGGAGGAGTCTAAGCAAGAGGATAATCCAGGCACTCAGGGCGCTCCAGGTACTCAAAATCCACAGCCACAGTCACCACATCTTCCACGCTCTCCACCACGCTCTCCATCCCCTCCTCCACGCCCTTCCCCACCTCCACCACGTCGCCGCAATGAAAACCCACCAGAACCTAACGAAACACTTGGTGTGTTCGGTTTATCGATTAGAACACGTGAAATCGATTTAGAAGATGAATTCAATCGATTTGGTAGAGTGGACAAGGTTACAATCGTATACGACCAACGCTCTGATCGCTCTCGTGGCTTTGGTTTCATTAAAATGGCCTCAATCGAAGACGCAGACAAGTGCATTCAAGCTTTAAATGGCGTTGAAATTCACGGTCGTAACATTCGCGTTGACTTTAGTGCAACTAAGCGTCCACACTCTCCAACTCCTGGTCAATATATGGGTGTTAAACGTGTGTTAGGTCTTTATTCTGGGTAACCCACTAATTTACCCTCTTGACAGGCTTCGACGACCGTCGCTTCGATCGCCCTCCTCCACGCGGTGGTGGTGGTGGATACCGTGGTGGTCCTCCTCCTCGTCCTCCTCCTCGTCGTGGTTACTACGACCGCGATGACTGGAGAGGTTCAGGCTCCAGACGCAGCCCACCACCCAGACGCCGCTATTCACGCTCTCCCCCACCAAGACGCTACCGCGACTACTCGCCACCACCACCACGTGCAGGTGGTTACGGTAGACCTCGCTCTAGATCCCCTCCTCCACGCGGTGGTTATGCCAGACGTTCTCCTCCTCCACGCCGCTTCAGTCGCTCTCCTCCTCCTCGTCGCTACTCCCCTTCCCCAATGCGCGATTAGATGGTAGTGTGAAAAATGAATAAATGCAAGAAACGAAAATTTGTTACAAGTCGTTAATCTCCAACTAACCCAACCCACCCTTTCTAGCTTTTTCAATTCAAGTAAAATATTTAATCCGTTTCTGTTGATTGACCAAGAAACAAGACTCAAGTAGTACATATACATGATCAAGTTGAAGATGAGATGAGTGAATAAGTGCAAGTAGAGAGTGAAGTTGGGTGTACCAAAGTTGCAGAGGTAAAGGTACGTAGAAGTGACGTTGAGTGGACACAAAAGTACGCAGAATTATGCAGAGGTACACAAGAAGGAAAACACATACACACACAGATGTCTCGAGTGCATGTTGTTCGTATCACCACTCGAGTCACGTGATGATGTAAGCAGAAAGAAGAAATAGTAGAAAGCACAAGTCAATAACGCAATAACGCAATAACGCAATAAATTACATTTACATTCACATTGACGTTGACAGTACGCAGTATACCACGTATACCACATGAGACACCATTCATCAGCTCATCAACTCGCCCAGAAACATCCTGCAATCCTTCCCGCCAGAGACAATGACAGGGTCGGTTGGGTGAATATCGACAGCGCCAACGGTGCCAGTGTGTCCGGGTAGCTATAGCAGAGGGTTAGCAAACGCAACACGCGCAACAAAGCATTACACCCACCTTATAAAGGATATCGCCAGATTCTACATTCCACACAGTGACAGTGCGGTCAGCACTACCAACAGCTACGCGTGTTCCATCTGCACTCCACGCCGGCTGAGAGTACACACCCTCGAACGAGGACACAGCACCGTGCAGCACTCTATATTGTCTGGTAGGGTCGCTTGTGAAAGGCTTAACGTCCCAGATACGCACTGACGAGTCATTCGAGCAGGATATCAGGTGTTGCGAGCAAGGTGAGTGGCGTAGGAAGGTGACTGTGTCTGTGTGACCGGTGAGTGAGAAGAGTGTGGAGTGGGAGGAGAGGTTGTGAGCCTCGAGAAGGTGAGTCAGGTGAGTTACACTCATTTTAGGCGTTTCACACTCACATGTATCTGGTTATCCAACCCGCCAATGTACAGCGTCGAATCATCGTCTGACCATTCAAGCGCAATAACGGGAGCGTTCCAGGTAATGGTATGAACGGGGTGTTTAGGTGGTGTTCTATCACCGTTACCGTCATCGCCGTCTAATTGCCATATAAACACTTTGTTATCGTCACCAGCACTAGCAAGGAGGTTGTTTCTGGATACGGCGAGTACGTTGACGACGTCGCTGTGCCCTCTCAGCCTCCTCACCAGCTTTCCCGTCGAAGCCTGCCACACACCAATCGTGGAATCAGCTGAGGCGGTGAGGATGAGTGGATCGGAGGGTGAAGTATGTGAGAGGACTAGAGAGGTAATAGCATCCTTGTGTGCATGTGGAATGTACCCGTAGTTTGCATTATCCGTGTATGTCCTCCATAGGCTGACTGACTTGTCTGCAGAAGCTGCGACTATTGTGTTTCCAGTCATGTCGAATTTAACCGAGGTTATTTCACCGGTGTGACACCCATCGAGCTTTATAATAGGCGCCGATAGCTTGGATGTGCGGTGTACGCTTCTAATCAGCGCGTTGTCGTCGTCGTGCTTCTTGGAGAGAGCAACTTGGTGGGTGTGTGACTCGTCTAAACCCAGTTGCTGCTCCATTTCATCGCTCCTGACACGCTTAGCCGTGAGTGCCTGTGTATCTGAGCCGCGTTTAGACATGCGGTGATGGTAGTCGCTGTGAGGTGGATAGGTGGTTCAAATGGCTAAACCAGGGCACAAACAAATCAAGCCAATTATTCTTAATTCCCTTGTTTTTTTGAAGCCCCCTCACTACTAAAAATCCTAGGATAAATATTAATTTTTTCAACTCGCATCCTACTCGCAAATCTGACATACTTCTCTCTTCGCCTTGTCAAGCATAAAATAGGAAGAGTGAGTGGAATATTAAGAGTAAAGCACTCTGATTAACAAAATCCAGTGGGTGTTGATATCCGCCGTCACCACGTCAAGTCGGGCAAGCGTTCAGCGCCAAAGAGCGAGGATCCATACCTCCTCTTGCTTGTCCGTCTCTTCCGCTTCCTTGCACGCCGCACAGACAGCCAGTTCAACAAGGTTGTTCTCCGTCGTCTCTTCATGTCCAAGGTCAACAAGCCACCACTTTCAATCTCAAAGTTGGCTTACTTGAGCAAGAACTACCCACAAGCCAAGCAAGGTGCTACCATTGTCAACGTTGGCCCTGTCACCGATGACAACCGTATGCTTGAAATTCCTAAGCTCTCAATCGCAGCTCTCAGATTCACTAAGACTGCGCGCGCTCGTATTGAAGCTGCTGGTGGTGAATGCCTCACTCTCGACCAACTCGCCCTTAGAGCTCCAACTGGCTCAAACGTTATCCTCCTCCGTGGTAAGAAGACGGCTAGAGAGGCTAACCGCCACTTCGGCTTCGGTCCTCACAAGCACAAGAAGCCATACACCATCTCCAAGGGTAAGAAGGAAGAAATCGCCCGTGGTCGTCGTAAGTCTCGTGCTTTCAAGGTTTAACGGGGTGCTTGTGTACTTCTGCAGACTGTCTATGGCTTGCTATCTTTTGTTACATCCATATACATATGTTACAGACATGTTTTGTGATGATTGAGTTTATATTGAATGTGCTATAATATTTGAAATTCAAGTTTTTCATACTTGTCTCAGAACAGTACATAAATGCACGTTACACAAATCTTTAAACCTCTAATGCACACCCTTCACACTAACATAACCCCTGCAAACTAATTCGATTCAAAGTAATATTAACCAGTTCACAAAAGACTTGCCCTTGACCGCAACAGCGCAAACACATGGCTTAAGCGAAGGTGGAAGGACGCTTAGCTTGGAATGAAGATCTGTAGTTCTTGTTTCTGTTGTGAGGGAGTGGGAACTTGAGGTTCTTAGTGAGGAGTTGACGGATGTATCTGTAAAAGTTGTTAAGTACTCAGTTTTAAAGTGTCAAACACCAAACTCACGGTCTACGAATGTCCTCAGTCTTCTCGATCTCAGCAACACGGAGAATTTGTACAGAACGGAAACGAGCTCTGTGTCTGGCAGCCATGTCCTGGTAAAGAGCTTGAACAGCGTCAACACGTGACAATTCGCGGAACTCCTTGTACATGTTGTGGATACCAGAACGTGAATCGTATCTCAACCAGATACCAAAGTTCTTTGGCTTGAGTGGCTTCTTCTCGCTGATCACGTTGAGAGAAACAATCTCACCAGTACCCTTCTTCATCTTTCTGTACTGTCCAACAAAGTACCAGAAACGTGACTTTGCAACGACCTCATTTGGTGCAAATATTCTCATTCTGTAGAGCTTTGGCGTTGGATCGACTTCGGTCGGAAGTCTGCGTCCAACGACGAGATACTCTGAATACTTGTGTTGATGGCTGACACCAGGCATTCTACGGGTTTTCTTAATTTATGCGCAATTATTCACCATTCCTACTCACCTTCTTGACGGTCGCTGAGCAAGAATTGTGAATCGGGCAAAGTTTTTTTGAACAAGGCGTCATATTTTCAATTCCAACTTTTTTCTTAATTTGTATTTCTAGGCGTAGCAGGTGGGCTCTAGACCTTTACTCTTTTTATTTCTCTCCTCCTCCTCCTCCTGCCTGTGCTAGCCTGTGGCCATACAATTTGACTCGCGTGGACTATTTCATGTATTTATCCATTTATCCATTTATCCATTTATCCATTTATATTCATCATTTATATTCCATTTATATTCTTCATCATTTATATTCATCATTTACACTATCAGCCTTCACGCAAACGCATCACTCTCCTCCCGCGTTGGATCCGTCTGCTTAGACCAATTGGCTGCAAAATTGCCCATGTCAGCCACCACAATCTCCATCACCTGTCCGTCCCCTTGAATATCCTCCAGCAGCATTTTCCCGTTGCCGCGTTCACCATTCGCTCTCTTTCCGTCGACTGAGACAGTGCCATTGTCCGCAACAGGCACCCTAATCGACCCGCTGGTCCCTTGAGGCGCCTGCAGCTCATACGCTACCACTCCACCACCGCCTCTCATTCTAGCCCTGATCTCTCCCCCTTGCACCGCGAAGCCTGTCTCTACAAACTCGAGGTCAGTGTTCTGCGGCGCGTACTCCCACCGCGTGAGATTATCGCCTATTCTCAGCCCAGCCACCTCCTGCGTGAGCGTGGCTAGTGGTGTAGTCGACCATGCGTGCGCGTGTGAGATGTAGCTGTCGAGCGAGCCGTAGAACGGGTAATGCAGTGTCCCGTCGTGGTAGAAACCTTCAATCAGCGTCGAGTTGGAGAAGGCGCTGAGCATATATCCCCATTCCAGCCTAATCAATTCGAGTGCGTTGGTTATGTTTCCTGCGGGTGGTTGTGGTGTTAGCACTGCAAATGAGCACACAAGCCACTCACCAGCCTGCACGTGTGCGGACACCTCCAATCCCGACACGAAGGGCGAGATGGCGCTTAGGCCTTCTGGGGAGACGGCACCGTGGTCATTCCAGCGCTGTTTCAATGCCGAGCTCACTGTCTGTGCTCTGTCTGCATCAGCGACGCCATACAGCACAGCTACAGCATTGCCGTCCTGAGGATAGAGCGAGTGACCAGCCTCCGTGTCGTTGTCCATATACAGCCCCGTCTCCTCGTCCCACAGATGGGTGTTGATAGCGTTGCTGAGCGGCTCCATGTGCTCTTCCCACTGCATTGCCTCGTCCGTCCTGTTGAGCGCGCGCCAGCTTCCCCGCGCACTCCAGCGCATGGTACAGATTGGCATTCGCAGTGAGGTCGTGTCCCGCGGTCGGACTGCGTCCCCACGACGACGAAGCGCTTTCGGGTACATCCAGCAACCCCGTTTTGTTTGCGCCCCGCTCCACATCCTCCAGCGCGAGGTCCACGCCGCGACCAAACACGTCCCATAATCCCTTCACGAAATCATCGTCCCCGCTGTGCTTCCAGTACGCGTATGTCGCACTCAGCGTCCACAGGTGGTACGTGTACGACTGCGGCCCCTTCAGCAGCGGTGGCCCTGCGTACGGGAGCATGCCCTCGGCGCTGACCTGCGAATAAAGCGCGCGGAGTGAGTTGCGCAGCGCTTCCATCCCCAATCCATCCCTGTTGTTCGCGAGGAACGTGGGTGGTATGGCCGTAGCAAAGTCGCCTGGCCACTCAGTGCGGTCGCGTTTAGCGCCGTCGACGAGCACGCTATCGGAGGGGGAAAGTGGAGTTATCAGCTCGCTGTTGTTCCAGTTGGATGTTGGCGTGGTGGTGGTGTTGCGCGATGTCCCCGCGCCGATTGTCGACAGCTGGTTCGTGTATGCGGCGGCATACCATATGCGGTTGAGGAGCGCGTCGTCGCTGTAGAAATACCCGGAGTACTCGCGCAGCTTGTCCTCATCGACTTGCGGCGCAGCTGTGAATTGGTTCGATAGGCCGCTCACCTCTACTGTACCTGGCGTGGCCATGAATAGCGTCGCATACCGGTACGCTCCTCGAAGATGCAGATCGTCCGCTGTCCACTGCTCTTGCGTGCCGTTGGTCCCATTGAGCTCCACTCGCAACGACCCATCTACCTCCCCATTCAGCCCTATCGACATGTCGCTCGACTGCGTCGCGTAGTAGCTTGACTCGGAAAATGCTACGCCGACCGTCTGATTCGCCGAATCGGCTGTATAGTTGAACGATAGCAGCCCGGCTGTGATATAGCCGAAATCTACTACTATCGTACTATTCACCCCTGAAAGTGTTGCGGCGCCCTCACCCCCGAGAATTCCGAGTGGGTTGGTGACATTGCCTCTGTGATGGCTTTGTCAGTCTATTCGCTTGCTCGCTCGCATATCTCACTCTATCCCATATACGCTCTGCGGCGTTACTGTGCGCGACGATGGACTGTGGATGTATTCCTTGTATTTCGTCGTCCACGCCGACGCTGTCGTGGCGAGTATGAGTATGAGTATGTTGTTGAGTATGTGCATGCTCATCGACTATAGCACATACAAGCGCTTATGTATGTTGAGGCTTTACATTTACCCACTTGATTTAGTCATCATCATGTGTTTTTCAGGTGTTTTTCAGGTGCTTTTTCACGTGCTTTTTTCACATGCTGAATTCATTCTGAATGCAGGCTCTTATCCGTCAAATACTCATAATGTCACGTTCAGTTTTACATATATGCATGTTTCATCATCTCATTATCTCATCATTCATCATCTCGTTGTCTTATCCTCTTCTAAAGCTAAAACATCTTGTTCCAGCTTCCCATCAAGCATCAGCCTCTCATAACACCTCCTTTGTACAGGATGAGCTCCCATTCACCACCTAAATCTCCTCACTCACCTCCTTGACTCCTCGTCCTCATGCTGGTTATTGACATACTCCACCTCGCCATTCTCATTCCAGTAGCAGCCAAGTGGGAGCGCTTCTGCGGGCGTACTCGCCAGATACAGTCCCGGTCTCATGCCTCTCTCTGTGTCTATCGCCAACGTGTTGAAGATAAAGTTGATTGGTGCTGTGAAAAGCCACGCAGCGCTGTCTTGACTTTTGTCGATGATGATTGTCTTGTACAACGCATTTGTAAGCATTCAAGACATCTTGGAGAAATCTCTTACCCACCACCAAGCCTGGATTATAAACTGCGATAAAAATCTTCCTGTACGCAGCATTGTGATGCACTCTGAGTCTTTCCTGTATACGTAATAATCATTGCAATTACTTGGGTTGCTTTAGAGAAGCTATAATCAACCTCTCAACACCCACCCAGTTTTGTATCAGCATATAACCGAACTGCATTCCAGATGGTTGATCCAATCGCGTATGTATCTTTCAGGGGAGTGCATGGATTATTACACGGTGGATCTGGAATGGTGGCCAACTTGCTCCCCGCCGCTCCAGTCATCACCACTCGCGGGTCACTTGCCAAGCTGAGAGCGGGGAGGAGGGAGAGTATGATAACGAAGTGGCTTAGTCCATCATACTGACCGGAGACGTGTCAAAAAGAGCATAGAAGCTTAAACGCCACCTGATAGGTCATTCCGAGGCTATCTTCTCAGGTTGATTGGTTGGCGCTGAACGCTGCCAGACCCGCATTAGCGAAAATTAAATCGATTGCTTTCTGCTCTTCCACTTGACCCAGCCATTTATCGCAGAACGCTTTTACTAAATCGAGAGAAGCCAGGTCGATTTGCCATACTTGAACCGATGATGAGGGGTGTGTCTGCTTATTCAGCTCAAGCAGCCCCGTCACGCGCTTTATGTGCCTTATCGAGTGAGCGAAATCCAATCACTAACCTCTTTACGCCTCTTTGGACTAGGTATTTGCATTGGCGAATCCTAAGCCTGTGCTCGTGTGCTCGTTGAATGGACTACTTCTAAGCTTGAACGCATAGACACACCTGCATTAACTCCAATCACTACGACTGCCTTGTCCTTAAAATTCTCTCCGTCGATCGCGATTTCTTTGTTTGGGTAAAACATGAGCGTGCTGATTAGAGTGTGTGAGCATATGATCAAATTGGTTGACTAGCTTTTTGATTCTCTGTTGAATGGATCTTACCCCCTAAAGCAACACAGTGAATCACCCTCATAAATAACAACCATTCCTCACTAACTCTTGGTGAAATTTTGATTACTCGTAAAAACTGAAAACTTATATTACATTAAACACGCTATAAAGTTCTTTGACTACTTCGAATACTCTTCCAATTAGAATGGAATGCAAGCCATACAGCATACCAGAGGTACAGCTCGTTTTGATCTCAAAAGTAAGATATGAGAGAGTGTCCTGGAGCGGTCCAAGACATTCTAACGTGGCTACTGTTGTCACACTTTTACACCAAATGAACAAGATTTTGGAGATTAGAGAAGTCGTTTAGGGTATTCTGAATATTTTCACTGTCATCACTACCTTGAGTATTGACTGCCGAGTGGGATAAATTCTAAGCAACACCTGTTATTGTGAGCTGCATTTAAATTATACAGTAAATCTCTTCTAAATTATGAAATTAACTTTCTAAATCCGGCGCAATCCTCTCAAACGCGTATGAATATCATACACTCCCTTATAACCCACTGCCACCAAATGCACAGGCTTATTGTATGTATAGATGGGTCCTGGGATGACTCCACCAGCACACCCAATCATTCCAACATTGTCCACCTTCTCCGATCAATTGAGACAATCGATAAACGCACTCAGCCATCAGTAATGCAATATGCCCAATATAGAACGGCTCACTTCAGCTCCTCTCTCCTCTCACAGCTCCTCGGAGTAGCTTATCAATCCTTCTCAAATTGCTTATTCGAGCTCTATGCATTTCTCTGCATGAATTACAGTGAAGACGGCAAAGATGAGATCTTTCTTTTAGGATATAGCAAAGGTGCATATGTTGCTCGCATTCTCGCCGCTGTTATCAACGAAATTGGCATTCTTCCGCGAGACCAGCTCAGACGCTTTTTCCCAATTTTAAAGGCCTTCTTTGAGCGCAAGAGGGGTGGGAAGGTGGCCTCAGAGGCTGAGGAGGTGCTCAAGCCATGGCTGCTATCATCACCATCCAATACACGCCACCTGGAGCAACAATTTATCATAAAGTGGGTCGTTGAGGATTTCGTCTTACTCCAGTCTAACTCAACGGTAATCAGATGCTTAGCACTGTTTGATTGCACTGTGAAACCCTCCCCGAGTCTGCCAGGGTGGGTTGAACTCAATGTTCGAGTTCATATCTCATGAACAAACAGCATCACTTCCAAATTCAATTCCATTATAACCCGGCCAGAAAGCTACTTCGGTCTTCCGGATGCGCTCCTCGGCCAACGCATCCAACACTGCTATCACGCTATGGCTCTCAACGAAAACCGCGCCAATCAGCGCGAACTCCGGCTGGAGTTGTTGAGGGGGAGTGAAGATATGGGTCAGAAATGCAAGCAAGTATGGTTCACAGGCAGTAGTGGTGATATTGGCGGATCATACTCGATGAAAGAATTATCTGATATAAGCAGAATGTGGATCGCTGTGAGCATAGTACGGGTATATAGCATAAACAGAAACTAACACCTTCATAGAGTCAAATAAACCCACTAATTTCTCTCAATAAAGAGGTGTTGATGGAACAGCTCGCGATGCCTGTATTCAGATACGCAATCCAGCCACCACACAACCCCTACACATCCAAATTAACAACCTTAATGCCAGTGAAGCGCAAGCCAAAGCTAATCGAAGGCGGTACAGAGCGTATTCACTCTAGCGTACTCTTGGGCTCACCAGATCTCGCTGAGCCTGTGATTGCAGCTATAGAGAAAAACTCAAACCTTATAGAGGAGCTGAGTGAGCTGGAGGATGAATTTATGCGCGAGTGGACTGTCACTGACTCGCGTGACACTGACGATTTGGAGATCACATACGCTCTCGACATCAAGCATTACAATGAAGAGGAGAATGAAAGTTGGGTGAGGAAGGTGCTCTACACCCTGCAGCTTGTTGTTGCTTACGTCATAATTTCACTTTTGAGGAGAGCAGGGATGTTGTTTGGGGTCAATATTCAGCGTTTATAGGATTTACCATGTATTCATACACTTTAATAAGAACATCAACAGAGAAAAAAAAAAAAACTTAAGACAAGCTACAGTATTGGATGAAACAACTTGCAAACTCTGTTTGCCTATGCCTGGGAACGAATGTATAGTGCTCATCCCTTGTTTCTGATACTGTGTCAAGCAACGAGCCATCAACGTTAAATTTCCTGTTAAGTAGACGTTTCTTCCAAGCAGAAGGTCTGGTACCAATGTCAAACAACGTGAAGCGATTCATCATTTTACCTCTCATCTTCACCCAGAAGTAATCTTGCGTTCTGACCGACTCGGGCAGCTCTTCGTACCATTGCAAAGCTAGGCTGGTCATTTACGTACTTGAAGATCATAAACTTGTCCATCTGCGTAATAAATGTGTATAATTTCGTTCTGTCGCTGCTGTTATCAGCGGTTATATTATAACCACCTTGTAATGGGCGAACGTCATCATATACGGGCGGAGTGTTGCACACTATCAGTGCAAATAGCTGAATGATTTGGGATTGGGTCCCGTACGCTTCATTTCGGATATCTCGAAGTAAGACGAGAGAAATATTTCGACTGAAAGGAGGAGTGAGTAGTCTGAAAATTTTCACTACTGGCTCGAATGGCTTTTTGAGCTGGTTTTTACCTCCATAATTGTGCGCTGGAGATGCCGAACAGGTCCAAGGACTTTTTATTACTCACCACAAACACCCCATCCGATTTGTTGAGCATCCCAACAGCAAATTACAAGCCGCCATCAACAGCAAGCATCTTGATGACGAAGAGAGATAAAAAAGACGAAGTTTTAATGAGGTCATGTGTAGCTTGTCTTTTGTAGCTTAGTGTTTTATGTAATTTGCGCAAATTTTCCTAAGCAAAAAGGAAGATAAAGATACTGTTTGAGTCTTATATACAAGCACTGTAATATCAGTTTTTTATTCCTCGTTTCTTAGTTGTGTTTCTCTCAAAATCCATCATTATGTAAAAAGCTCTTATTCAGAAGGCTTACCTTCCATAGGTCTCAGGTTGATTTTTATCGAAAGGCATAAATTGATCTATGAGGTGCCCCTAATATTGATCCAACTATAGCGGCAGCGCTGTTTTGGCATCCTTTCATACCAGACTAAGGCATCACCTTTACGATAAGTTGAAGCGTTTCCGGCACTGTGAAACAAACGTCGATGCGCCTTTATGAGTTTTTCCAATGGGATTATAACGAATTAAAACGAATACAGATACGGAAACCTTCATAATTGTAAGCCATTACATCCCGTGGACGATTATGGAAGGATTGGCATTGTATGTTGGTGGGCGATTGCAAACTATAAACAACGAGCTTGGGTCTTTTGAGAGATAAAACCTTCCATCTGTTAGTCGTTTACTACATTGGGTTTCGATTGCTTAGAATTCAATGAGCAGGATAGACTGAAGGGAGTACTGGTGAAACATGTGAAACTCTAGATCATCAGTGGTTAGCAGGGTTGAACTTGCACGATAAAGCTGAAATAACTAAAGCTAAACTGGTTAGTATTATTAGACTAATTAGGCTAGTTAGACTCTTAAAAACACCGAGGTGGCTGAGAAAGGAATAATGCTATGCATGATATAAATAATCAAGTGTTCGTTTTAAGCGTGAGTTAGTGAGTAAAGTCGTGAGAAAGGTGCGAGGGAGTAAAATTGATCGAAAATATTGTTCAGGAAGTGATGATGAGCGAAAGTGTTCGAGTGTTCGAGTTTTTACTGTTTTACCGTTATAATGATAATATTAAATTATTCTGTGCAAAGTGTAGTAATTAATAACACCTAAATCAAATTCTACCTTCGAGAATAGCGTCAATAGAGTGATTGATAGTGTCTCTCCTAGCCTCCACGTCGGCATTAGGGAAGCGCTTAGCTACATGATCTCTTGCGGTGCGTTTCGTGACCTGCATGAGGGGAGTAGTAGCGAGGTACTGTCTGAGAGCGAGGACAATCTGTTCGTCCGAGGGGTCGGAGATGGGATTGGGAGCAACGCTCGCACCGAAGTCCGATGCAGCCTGCCCCGCGCCCGAGAACATAGAGGGAGGTCTGGAAGCAGCTGAATTGGAGTGTGGCGAGTTATCTTGATCTTGTGTATGTGCGTGCATCTGTGCGTGTGGCAGCAGCTGCGCCTCGCTAATACCGTACATTGACTGATAAGGATTCATACCCATTCCCATTCCCATGCCCATGCTCATGTGGCTCATGGTGGGGTTGTACGCCGACGCTGCTCCATACGGATTGTTCGGCATGTTCTGCATGTGCGGCATGTTCGGAGCGAGGTTGTTGGTAGCGAGGGAGTAAGTTGAGTATGGGCGCGGCATATCGCCGGCGTTGGTATAAGCAGGAGTGTTAGAACGGGCGTTCATCCCGTTCATCGCACTCATCGCACCCCCACCACCGCCCATATGCATACTTGCGTGTGGCGGTGGGAACTGGAAGTCACTAATAGTAGAAGCCATGCCGCGGCTGTCGGAAAAGGGGTTAGTGCCGCCTGTCTTAGTGTACAGCTCTGTTTCGTAGTCGGAGAATGTCTTGAGAGGGAGTTGCGACTCGTCGAAGGGTTCTTCGTCAGTAGCGACGATCTTGGTCGACCCTTTCTCACCGATCACAACGCGCGTCGTACCCCATCCGAAGTCGTCGAAATGCCAGAACGAGTACAGCGGCAGGTAGAAAGACCACAGGGGGTAGCTGAGCAGGTAGATGATCATCCAGCCTACATACTGCCACTCGCGCTTGAGGAGGAAGATGACGATTTGGAAGCCGTACGTGGCCTGAGGAGTGTTAGAAGTTGATCAGGTGTTAAAGTGAGAAGGTAATGCCATCATCACCTCCAACTATTCACTCACAGCTAACATGATTATCGTGATAATGGGGAACGGTCCTTGACCCAAAGCGACAATCGTGATCAGGTAGACGAGATAAACGACGGTTGCCGGCAATAGAATGGTCGAGATAAGATCAATGATGACGATAAAGCGCATACTGAAGCAAAGGAACCCGCAAATATCAGGAAGGTTAATGAGTTCAGTAAAGTTATGTACTGTCGAGTTGATCCACCGACGTCTCTGTGACATAAGGATAGACCAAGACTCAGGTGCTGCAGTGTGAGCAATAGCGTCCTGGGTGAATTTCATCTTGAATGCAGAGAAATACTTGAGCATGATAGTAGTCAAGTAACGATCTTCACCGAGTGAGAGCAAATTCTTTTTGTGCAAGGTATCCACGTTGTTCTCCGCATAGTCCTCTATCACACGCGTCGAGATGATCAGCGGCTTTCCTTTATCGTCAGTGCGAATGCGATACATAGAGAAACACCCTGGAAGACATGTGACAGTACTGAACAGACTTTCGAACGCCTTGGCTAGATGGTGGGAAATAAAGTACTCATACACCTGTATCATAGTCCACCAACTTTGCTCCTCGTTGTCCAACCTCGTCTCACCGCAAATCCCGATAATCGCGCTGTCGTCAACGCATCGTGCAACCAGTCGATTGACCGATTCTGGCGTGACGGATGTATCTGCGTCCACCATGAGTATGTATTCGTAGAAGCTCGGATCGATCCCGATGACGTTTTTCATTTGGTGCATCATCTCCAGCTCGAGTGGATACATAGGTGCGCTGAAGTGCACCCTGTTAAGATAGCGCATCACGAGAATCTGTGAATCACGCTTCCCTCTGTTGCCTGGTCTGGACCGCTCGGTAGGCTTACCGACCTTGACAACCACCATAAAGGGTACAACATGCCCCTCGTACTCATATAACCCCGAATACACCTTGCCGTAATTCATCTGCTTGCCGCCCTCGCCGAGAGACTTAAGCATCAGTGGCTCAGGGTCGATTTCAGGATCGACACCGAATATATCGAGAACTATGCGCGGTGTTGTTCTGTCGTTCCCACCACCAATAATGTTGCCGTCACACACTACGAGGATGAGTTTGCGCTTGTCGTCATACTCCAACCCGGCCAAGCTGTCGATCGTCTTCTTCAGCGAATCCTCACCTTCAGTGTAAGCGGGAACCTATGTATATGTTAGCAAAATGCACGGTGCATAACGCACAAACCACACGCACCTGACATATAACAAATTTGTCCTGTGGCTCCGGTTTGCGCTTGCTGCCGAGCTGGAGCGCCGCTAGGAACTTGACAAGGAGAATGCAACAGAGAAATACGGTGAAGGAGAGCAGGATGTAGTTCTGCGCCTGACATCTGGGCGTGTCTCTGAAATCAACGTCGCCGAGATAGTACCTGCGCTTAAGACACTGTTTGTGCTGATCGGCGCGCGTGTTGTCCATGCCGTCCAACACCTCGTTGAGCTCCTTCGTAATATCCTGCCCCGCTTTCTCCTTGAAAAGATCGGTGACGCTCTCGTCCATGAATTGCACAGCATCATTCGTCGAAGAGTAGTACTTGACGGTGGAGAGGTATGCACTTAGGTCGTAAACCCCGCCGTCATACATAGCCTTCTGCTTGTCACGCTTAAAGCCGTCCTCCTGTACGTCCTCCTTCTGAATCACAAACAAACCCTTGTACATGGGTTTCATCTTGGGAAGGAAGTTATCGGGGTACCAGGTGGACGACTGGAGTGCTGAGTCTTCATTGAGTTCGTACTCGGTTCCTGAGCTATGGTCGGCAGTTGGGACGGCAAGTAGTCTGCTTCCGGGATCGTAGTTGGGTATGTCACCATCCGTCAGACCCTCGCAAGCCCATTCGAGTGGTGGAGGGAAGTAATCAGTGAGGTCGCGCCCGCCGAGCTGCTTCATCTGTTCCGATGTAACAGGGCGTGACTCTATGTCCGAGTGTTTAGTCCTCCAGAAGTCGGAGATATCGTAGACTGAGGAGGGTTTGAGTTAGTTGAGCGAGTTTAGCTTAGTACCTTCTGCACCTACCTGAACCCTGGATACCAACCCAGAAGTCATCGTCTGACGCATGCGATCCTAGCTGGCCATCACTCCACGCCTTGTTATAATTAGGGCAGAGGACCTTCCCGAAGCCGATAATATAGAAGAGGACAGCGCCGCAAAAAAGTGCGATGAGCATACACAGAGTGAGTTTCTCGCGCCATGCAAAACGCACATCCGGACGCTTCATCCTGCCCACATGCGTTAGGAGGAGCGACGGGACGAACCAGGTAAACGCCCAGACGAGCTTTACCCAGAAGCGTCTCGAAGGGCTGCGCGGCGCTTTCTGGACGTCGTGTTGACGGTGTGCGACGAAGGAATCTGCGCCAGACTTGTCGCTCTTTTCGCTCATAGTCTCCCCTTTATCGCTTCCCCACTCATACTGCAGCCCGGGCGTCTGGGCGTCTGCGAACTCCTGCTTCGCGTACGACGGCGTGTGCTCGTCGACGGGCGCATAGCCGCTTTGGGGGAAGGGGTATGCGTAGCCGTCCGCATCGTGCGGAGTTTGAGGTGTGTTTGGAGTAACGGCCGCATTCATCGGGACAAAGTTAGTTGAAGCGCGCGTGTTGGAGTGGGAGTGAGGATCGACTGCCATTTCCTTGGGCGCTTCGCCAAAGCTATCACGCCCGTCCTCTTCCTCCTCCTCATAGTCGTAGTCATGCTCCCCTTCGCGTATTCCATCCTCGAGTATCTTCCACGCAGCGTAACTAAGCCACACGCACTCATTGCCCAGTGCATAATCGAGCCCTTCGCCGAAATCGTTCTCAGTGAGATACGTCTGTGCAGCCACTCTAGCGATGTCTGGATCATCCACCGCCTCGCCTGAAATATAGCGTGTGCAAAATGTTTCGAAGGGGTAGTGAGAAACGTAGTCGGAGCGCCTACGTTCAACAATGTCGCCCACTCGCAATCGCTCCAGCTGCCAGCGCAGTCTGCGCTTGTCGATGGCATTCGCTGAGCCACTGTCGTTCGGACGGAGTGAGAGAACACTCCACATCTGACATTTGTCAAAGGCATTCAGTATGCCGCCATACGTCGAATCGAGCTGGGTGGAGACGGGGTGTATGTCGTGGCTGCTGAGTTGGTGCTGAGTTGATTGCGATAGTCCTCCATCGACGGGATGGCTTATTGAAGACACTTCCCTCAATGGTGCAGTGGAGATTTGTGAGTCTGCTATTGTCTCCTCGTCAACTGGATGCATCTTGATGGAAATGGAGGGACCACTAAACAGTTTGCTGATGAATGAATTACTCGATGAGCGAAGAGTTGATACTATCATCGGATCCAACCTATCTTGATCGCGGTGGATGAACTCATGCACCTCGTAGCTAACACTTCCTCCCCAGTGATTAATGGTGAATTGTGAAGTGGGTGGGTTGCCATATCCTGGTGGATTGAATTCATATGCTTTATGAGAGTGGAAGTTATTGTTTAATGAGGCGATAAATGCATCGTCAGCTCTATTCTCAAGCAGCGCTCCACTCATAATCTGCCTTCCTGACTGGTTGAGGAGCCCTAAGACACCCAAAGGCTTCCCTGGAGGAGGATGAGAAGTGGGAAAAGTGGGAGAGCCACGTAACAAATGGAGAGCGTCGCTGGTAGTAGCATCATGGTACTTATCAAGAAATTGCAAACCATCGTTGATTTGGATACCATTGTAAGAATTGCTATCATCGAACACTCTTCTCATCAAATAAGCATTGACGAGTTCAGAAGAGTAGTTGATAGTGAAATCGTTGAAATTGCACGTTTGTGAGTTGATGAGTGGGTATGAATGTCTCGACATGATTGAATTTGTGGGTGATTTGCTGTTAAAACCAGGAATATCTAATTGAAGAATCTGCAAGGCACTTTTGTCATTAACGAGCTTGTGATTGCCAGATTCAATGATATAAGTGAATAAAATAGCATAAAGATCTTGGATGAGGTGATCGCGTTGGCGTACAGCACCGGCTGAGTCAAGGAGGTGGGTACTTATGTCTTTCTTTACATAGAAGCTTCTATTGACGAGTAAAACCTCGAGTTCATCTGGCTCAATGCCGAGTAAATGGGCCACAAGTTGAAGTTCATGGGTTGACAGAACGGTGGCAGAAGAGTCTCTCGATTCAGTATCGATGAATTCAATATTAGAAAGAGTTAGAATAGCGACAATCACGCTCCAAATAGAGTTTATATGTTTTTGCCTGAAACCCAGAGTAATGAAAGCATCATAGAGAGCGTTATAGCCAGCGTGGTCATCAGAGAAAGGGCCAAAGGGGAGTTTGAAGCAGCCACTGGAAGCTAACATAGCGTATGAGCTTGGATCTTGTAAGTCATAGAGTTCTTGGAGGTTGGGTGGAGCACCTGCGAGGAACTGATAGAAGACGTGGAACGAGCGCTCATCAGGAGCCAAATGACCAATTCTAGATTTGTCAAGGTTGAAAAGGAGGGATTTAGAGCCAATAAGTTTCGCAGCTTTAGAGAATTGTAGTTCGTGGAGAAGGGAATGCCTGGTGGCATTTGAAGAGAGGCTAGTCTTAGCATTACCGAACGAGCTGATGATAGTGTGGAGAGAATTAATCTTTTCAATCAGCTGATTAGATCCTAAAGAGTTATTGGATAGAAATAGAAGTTGATTGGTTATGAGCGATTTGTTGTATGATTTACCAGAACCAGCGAGACCACTTGAAGAGGAGTCAGAATACGCAACAACCAACAGCCAAAAACTACCACCCACTCATAAATAACAGCCTGGCTGACACCTTTGCGCTTCAAGGATAGTAAAACCCTGCTAGCCAAATCATAGGCGTGTGGCTGAAGAATAGAGTGGCTAGGGAGATAAGTGTTCTGCTTATACTCAATTTGAGATTGAGCGTTGTAAGATTGAAGCTGCTTCAAGGGATTTACAGATATCAGCGTAGATGATCCTAGCTTCGTGAAAGGGAGATCTACGCGAAATCTTGATTGGAGTAAAGCGTGTATATCGTCTAAATTGGGACACAAAACACCGCCATCACTATCCACCTTTATTAAAGAATTTAGATTTGTTATTTCTGACATGCCAGTCAGCCAGCTAGTCACCGTCACGATTCAAGAGTCGATTTACACCAAAATGAGCCAGACTTCCGAAGAATTTAAAGATTTTGAGGAAAACGACTTTGGAGATGATTTTGGAGATTTTGGAGACCAAGTTGACGTTGATTTGGAGTTGGATTTGCAATCACCCGAGTTACAAGTTATTCCAGAAAGACAAGTAGATTTTAATAGCCAGATTCTTACAACAAATAGTGCAAGAAGTATTTATACACAGCTACACACAACCCACCCACCAAATCCACTTGAATTCGTTTACTCGCTCACGCGTAGACAATACCTTCAAACATTGGGGAAACCTTTAAATTTGGATGAGATTGGTTTGAACAAGTTGCCACCATTACAATTATCAATAAACCCAAATGAGAAGATTTTACCAATTAAACCAATTGAGACACAGCCACAACTAGGTAAAGATCCAGATATTGATATTGAAGGTGTTTCAGATGAGATAGATAGAGTGGACTTGAATACACTTAACTTGGTTAATGTGGGTGTGCTGGTGAAGATGCGTGATAATCTACAAGCACATGAACACTCAATCAACGCACAACTCACTTACAACCTCGAGCACTTGGACAGCTTAAAGAACGACAATACAACATACAACACACTAATTTCAGACCTTATCAAAGAAACAAACGATAAACTCAACAAGAATACCTCAATGAGGTCAAAAATTCAACCAAAATCTATAAACTTGATGGAAAGAACGGGCAGTGCTGGATTATGGGGAGTGAATAAGCTCCCAAAGACGCCTCCAGAGAGAGTAAACAGTCCAGGTGAGACGCTTAGTGGAAATCGAGTTAATTGGTGAAGATAAACTTCTTTATTCATACACCACCATGTCGCTCTTCGGTGCCTCAAAAAAGCAGCCAGATGTGAATAAAATGAAGGATGAAATACAGCAAGCAAGCGCCTTAGCTAATGCTCAACAATTGATAAATAATATGAACAATCAATGTTACAGTAAATGTATACTGAAGCCATCCAATGCGTTATCCAGTGGTGAAGAAGGCTGTTTAAACAACTGTATGCAGAGGTATATGGAGGCATGTGAGTGGTGTGCATTGAAGCGATTTATATGCTAAACTTGCCTAGTCAACATCATTTCCACAACATATGTCCATAGAATGTCTAAAGAAAGGCATGAGCAGGGTGTATAATGAGAAATGAATGTGATTTTTACATAGGATTTTTAAAATCAAGTAGATTTATTCTTCAACCTGCCTAATAACTCGTGTTGTAGGGATAACTTCCTACTCTCCTCACCTCTGCCATTAAAGATACGCAAAAGGTTAAGAATATCTTTTGTTTTACCCAAGTAAACCTCAGCCAAGCTATTTCTAATACCCCTCTCATGCTCTTCAACGAGTTTGCCGATGTTTGCGATATGCGATGAGCTTGAAGGGATCGAGGAGTTAATTTCGCATTGTCTGGTGAGACTGCCGCTAAGATTAGAATCAGCATCGCTTAAAGACAATATAACACTCGTAGTCAACTTGTAATTGGATTCTCTACCGTGTGTACTGACTTGAACAACGTGTACGCTATCCCAGCAGCCGTCGTCTACCTCCTTCTTGATGAGAATAACGCCTGCAAAGTTAGCAGAACCATCCAAATCCCAAAGATAGACAGAAGATAAGCCACCTTCAAAGTACATGTCTCTGTATGTCTCAAAAGCTTGATTCAATCCTTGTTCGAGTTGACGGAGTTGCGGGGAAGGGAGACTGCCATCAGTAAGGCGAGGAAGGTATTGATTGGTATAAGGTGACCTATAGCTGTCACCGTCTCTGTTGTAATCGCAAATGAGGTATTGTCTGTTTGAGCTATCTACGCGTACTTCTAAAGGTTTATCCACGCAACCTAAAAACTCATCCTGTGTATCCAAATCATCGTTAAGTAACTTTGTCAAATCACCCAAATTACTTTCTATCTTCTGCGGAGGTAATCTTCTTAATAAATCCAATAAAGATTCTAGTTTAATTTCTGACCTTGAAGTTTTTTAATCAATTTGGTTTGTTATCTAAATACACAACTCACATGCCGTGGTAGTTGATCTTCAACCACCATCATATGTCATTCGACGCAATCGTCGTTGGTGCTGGTATCGCTGGTCCTCCTCTAGCTGCTGCGTTGGCTAGAGAGGGTAACAGTGTTTTGCTCGTTGAACGTGATTGGTCAGAGCCAGATAGAATTGTTGGTGAATTACTCCAGCCAGGTGGCGTTGTAGCTTTAGATAAACTCGGGTTTAAACAAGCTTTAGAGGGTATTGATAGCATCCCAGTACTCGGTTACTGCGTCATTTACAACAACCACCAAGTTCCAATCCCGTACCCAATTCCCCACCAAGGAAGATCATTTCATCATGGCAGATTTATACAGCAATTGAGAAGAATTTCAAAGTCACAGCAAGGTGTACAAACTCTACAAGCCACTGTTAAATCGCTTTCCATCAATAACGATGTTGTCACCGGTATTATCACTTCAGATTCACAATCATTCACTGCCCCGCTCACTTTCATCGCTGACGGCTGCTTCTCTAACCTCCGCAAATCCGCTTTAAAGAAGCTTAATCCTCCAAGAACCTGCTCCTGGTTCGTCGGTTTGATTCTCCACGACTGTCAACTCCCCATGCACCACCACGGCAATGTCATCCTCGGCGACGATCACGCATGCATTCTCCTCTACCAGATAGGCGAGAACGACGTGCGCATTCTGATGGATGTCCGCGGTGATCGTCCCTCCACTTCAAAGCTACCAGCACACATCCATTCCCATATCCTCCCATATCTCCCCAAATCCGTCCAGCAACCCCTCTTGAATGCTCTAGCTGACCCTGATCAACGCCTACGCATTATGCCTAACACTTACATGCGCCCCTCGGCCCAGCGCAGCCATACACGACGTGGTACTGTCCTTATGGGTGACGCACACAACCAACGCCACCCTTTAACTGGCGGTGGGATGACGTGTGCATTGACAGATGTGCACACTCTCTCTACCGAGCTACGTGGTGTTGATTTGAGGAATTGGGAAGACGTTCATAGGTGTCTCAGAAACTGGGATTCACAAAGACGCTCAACGGCTGGTACTGTGAACACTCTCAGTATGGCGCTTTACGATTTATTTAGCGGTGATAACGAGAATTTGAAGGTTTTGCGTCAGGGTTGCTTTGAGTACTTTTTGCAAGGCGGTGAGTGCGTCAATGGGCCAGTCGGACTGCTCAGCGCTGTCACTCCCCAACCACTACTCCTCTTCTACCACTTTTTCGCTGTAGCGTTTAAGAGTATCGTTGTGCTATACAAGCAGTCTACGCACAACTTGCTCTTCACCACCTACCGCGCCCTGCACGTCCTCCTCACTGCTTGTTACACCCTTCTACCTACCATGGTTATGGAGTTGGTGCCATTGGAACGTATCCTCAACCGTGGTGTCTTTATCGCAATCGTCGCACTCTTTGCACTCATTATAGCCATTTATACCCAGTATAGATAGATAGATTACAATCCACTACACTCAATCAAACTTGATGGAATTGCTGCCCATATATATCTCACCTCCCTTATAACTACCTCTCTTCTTCTTATTCTTCTCCTTCCTAAAACCTGCTCCCTTGGTTGGGGCAAGATCGGAAGCTGCCTTGTGACCGAAATCCTTGTCTGACAAACCAATACCCTCGAATGAATTATCTGCAAGTCTGTTATCGTGGAATTGAACATCTTCCGCAATAACCCTTCTGAAGCGATCGTTTTGACCTTTTCCTTGTGGCTTACTGGTGCTTGTCGTTGTTTGTGTGACTGCTTTGGATGTTGGTGTTGATGATTCTTTATTCTCTACGACCGTGTTATCGTCCACTTTTTGCTTCTTGACGGTGGTGTTTTTGTCAGTTTTTTCATCTTCACTTGAGTCTGAGGAGCTTGAAGAGCTTGATGAGTCGCTAGATGAGCTAGCTTTGCGTTTCTTAGTGGCAGATGATGGTACAGAGGGTGTTACAGCCACTACCTTGTCATTCTTTTTCTTGTCCGAATCCGAGTCTGAATCCGAGTCTGAGCTGCTGCTGCTACTACTACTACTACTTGAATCTTTCTTAGCTGCGGCTGTTTTAGCTTGCTTTTGTTCCTTTTTCTGCTCCTGCTCCTTCACAGGTGAGACCTTTTTAGCAGCTGGCTTTTTTTCATCCTCGCTGGATGAATCAGAGTCAGAATCAGAGTCAGAATCAGAATCACTGGCTGCTTTTTTAGCTGGTGCCGCCTGTGCCTTTGTCTGCGTCTGGGTCGTTGCAGCTGAGACATTCTTCGCAGCTGGTTTCTTCTCATCCTCGCTATCCGAGCTGTCTGAGGAGCTACTGCTACTGCTGCTACTGCTGCTGCTGCTTACTGGCTTTTTGGCTGGTGCAGCAGGTGCCTGTGTCTTTGCAGGTGAAGACTTGATAGCAGCAGGTTTCTTCACTTTCTCGTCTTCACTGGAGCTGTCGCTGGAGCTATCACTGTCACTGTCACTGTCACTGCCTTCGCCTTGCTCAGCTTCCTTCCTCGCCTGATCGAGTTTAGCAGCAACGGCCTCTACAATCAGGTTGCCCTTGGGATCATCCCTGCTGCTAGCCAGTTTAGCCTCATCGAGCTCCACCTCGCTACTACCTTGGACCTCCTTCAAGAGCCTTGCTGCAGTTTTATCGAGTTTGTTCGCGAGTAAAAATGCATGTACGAGGAGTACGGTGGCTGTGAGTGGGTGTGTCAATGGCTTAAAACTACTCAAATACCCATTCCCCACATGAAATTTCCTTGTTGGCCATTTTTCACGAGAAACTTGATCGTCGTTAGCGTCTTCTCCGCTACGGCCATCGACCACGCGGTTAAATTTGAGCGATAAAATTAATGAGTCAAGCCTCGTCCAATTGGCTGAACCTTAAGAAGAAACTGCCTAAGCCTGTCGCTAGTGAGAACCACCACCCAAAACGTAAACGCAGTGGGAGTATTAGTAGTAGTAGCAATACAGAGAAGAAGACGAGAATGTCGAATTACGATAACGATGCACACGATACACAGGATATACAAACTACACACACCACTCTCGCTAAACCTACGCCATCCATCCTCCCCACCCAAGTCTCCGGGATTAAGGCAGAAATAGGCAAATATCTAGCAATGGATTGTGAAATGGTTGGCGTGGGTAGAGACGGTGAAGAGAGCGTTCTCGCACGCGTCTCCATCGTCAACTACCACGGTGCTGTCATCTACGACACCTTTGTCCGTCCAGTGGAGAAAGTGACTGATTTTCGTACCTGGGTTAGTGGTGTGACATTCAAAGACGTTGAGAAAGCACCCACCTTCTCCCACGTACAAAAACACGTCTCAGATTTACTCCACAATCGTATTCTCGTCGGTCACGCGATCGCTAACGACCTTAAAGCCCTCCTTCTCACTCACCCTCCCCTGTCTATACGTGACACTGCTAAATACGAGCAGCTCCACTCTATAGCTAAAACTAAAAGACCGAAATTGAAAGCACTGGCTAAGTTGGTATTGGGTATTGACATTCAGGAGAACGAACACAGCTCTGTGATAGATGCACAGGCTACGATGGAAGTTTACAAGCGATACCAGTCCCTCTGGGAGGCTACTCTTGCTCGACAAGCTAAGATATTCCAGGCCAAGAAGGGCGGCAAGAAGGGTTCAAGTGGCAAGAAAAGCAACAATGGCGGCAAGAAGAAAAATACTGTGGATGTCAACTCTAGCAGCACACCCACACCTGCCTCAGCTGGCGACTGGTGGAATCAGTCTGCCATGACCACAGCGTGATCATGTATACCAACCACCCATCAATAGAACTACACAATTCACACTCACTTGTTGTACTAATGCAATCATATTTATTCATTTTCTCCGAGCCATCCGCTGACTTTTCCTATGTTCGCGTCGTGCTCGTTCCACTCTCGCGCCATCCGAGTTCTCGAACGCCTTACTGCCCATGCCCCACGCTCCCGACGCCATCCCGTGATCATCTCTCACGCCCCAGACGTGATTATCCGAGAAGACTGGTGCATTTCTGCGCTGAGACATGCCAGCGGGATTGCTGTATTCGTCGCTGAAATCGCAATGTGCTGGGTGTGCCATTGTGCTACTAGTCTGCCCCACATTCGCCACACTCCGCGTAACATTAACACTCCTCTCCCACACTCTACTCGACGCGGGCAAGCTGATCCACCGATTGGGGTGTTGAGTGAGGTAGCTGTGTGAGCGCATCTCACTCAATCTCGAAACAGCCCGTCTGTAAGCGAATTTCTCATCCTCGCCCGAGAGTATACCCAAACCGTCGAGCTGCGTGGTGGTCTGGGTAAATTTAGGCAAAAGATCACTCACGGTGCCAGCACTAGCGACATGTGGGGCTGACTGCGCTTCTATACCTTCAGAAACACTCTCGTACGCTAACGAGTCGCGTGCGTCTGCGTGCTTGTTATTCGTCGACGGGGGAAAGAAGAGCGACGTAATGTCATCTTCTGCCCATCCCACTAACCTGCATTTTGCCTCGTAGAGAGCGTCTATGAGGGTAATGAACCGTCTCGCCTGGTTTTTTTGTGCAAGATGTAAAACAGGTATATCATCGACGATAAGCGTGTGAAACGCACACGACAGCGCTAAGTAATCGGCGGGTCCAAGTGGCTGTTGTGTTGTTGTCTCGTTAGATAGGGGGAGTACCGACACCTAACACCCACTCACACTATCGCACAGCTCTCCAAATGTGAATCTCGCTACTCGGTCAGCCGCGCGAGAAACGACAAGCTCGCGTCCGTACACAACTAGCCGAGTGGCGTGCACGGGTGACGGCATCACCGCGCCTGCGACGCGTTCAAACTCCACGCGGTTCGAGTCTCCGACAAACCACGTCGCAATACCGCTCTCCTTGGTCGTCCTGTAGTCCACTCCACTATCGACCTCCAGTCCGTCGCAGCGCCGCTCGAGCGCATAGAGAAAATCTGTCATCCCTCCACTCCCCACGCTACCCTTCCCGTAGAGTTGCGAAGGCGGTTTGTTGGTTGTCGATAGCAACACACCGCCGAAACGGAGAAACCAGCTGAGCGTGTCGCGCAGAAGCACCGCGGAGGCTATATCGACCATCTGGAGCTCATCTAGGTAGAGAATGTGGCCGTGGTGGAGAAACAGTCTGCGAGCGACGGCGAAAGCGATGGACGTGTGCATCATGAGTGCATTTTCCGCCTCTTGGGTGGTGGCAGTAGCGTGTGCAGCCTGTCCATCGCGCTCGCCCTTCAACGTAGCCCCCTGTTGTCGTCTGAGAGACTCCTCCCAGCTGATCCTAAAAACAAGGGCCATGAAGCTGTGGTAATGCATGCGGGATTTGCGAGGAGTGGGCAAGCTGCCAAACCAGATATCGAGGAGAAGGGACTTTCCGCTGCCTGGATCGCCATAGAGGAGGATTCCCTTGGGTGTCTGCAGCTCCTCGAGGGCCTCGGAGTTGGTGAGAGAGCGGACAAGCGCAGTCTGTTTCTGCTGCTGTAGGTGCTCAGCATCCTCAACCTCGTTACCCGCGCGCCCTTTCACCGCCCTCCGCAACGCCGCTCTCCAGCTGTACCCGGAGTGGTCGCGGATTACTGCCGCGATCGGCGACAGACTGCTGAGAAGCTCCAGCGGCGGCGTGTAGCTGGCTAGCTCCCGATGATGCTCTTTCAGCCGCGTAAGCGTCGCTAGCTGAGACTGATCGGGCTGTATTTCTCCGAGCGCTACCTGCGTGGCTGCGTAAGCTGAGTGCTGCAGCCATGCGACAACGCACTAGCCAACCTTGGATCTCCACAGCTCAACTGGATTCGTGTGCACTATCTGCCATCTTGCGACGGGGGAATATCTCATCGTCGGTGGCAATCAAGGATGACGCAATGAAGAAATTTTCATTCTAAACAAATTCGTACCCAGCAACCCTCCCAAAGCCATAGCCTCTTTCACGCCCGGGACTCCTGCTCCTGCTGTAGTCGACGCGCTGTTCACCCGCTGCGACGGACGGGAACGACGAGAAGAGATCTGGGTGTTTAGGCAGGGGCGATTCGCTGTGAGATTGGTGAGCCTGGCGAGCCACGTATCAACAGTCACTCCCGACCCACCTGAAATAAGGATGCTCGAGTGCGTCGGCACACGATATCCGTTTCTTGGGGTCGTATGCGAGCAATCTTGACATCAAATCTAATCCCTTATCTGACAGTATCTTGTAATGCTGTCTCAATGAGCTGTATAGTGGGAATTGCGACGTGTTTATCGACTTGGCGTGGGGCAGCTTATTGAATCCCCTCCAAATATCCTCACTGGGCTGTCCTAGCAGTGAGAATATCAATTTGATCTGCTCGAGTTCACTGCGACCACCGAACAATGGCTCGCTTGTGATGAGTTCCCCGAAAATACAGCCAATGCTCCACACATCCACGGCCGTTGTGTATCTTTTCTCCCCGAGGAGAATCTCCGGTGCTCTATACCACAGCGTCACAACCAGCTGCGTCATTTCATCGACTGGCTCAGCGTAGCGTCTAGCCATACCAAAATCAGCCACCTTGATCTGGCCTCGGTTGTTTATCAACAGATTACTCGCCTTGAGATCGCGGTGGAGTATCCAATTGGAGTGCGCGTGCGCTGTCGCCTCGAGCAGCTGCCTCAGCAGTGTCTTGACCTCGGAAATCAAGAAAGGCTCGGGCATCGTCTGCATTAGAGTCTTTAGATCGTGCTCTACAAAGTCCATTACTATGTATATCTGATTGAGTGTGTCGCCTACGACTATTTCCCGCACATTTACGATATGCGGGTGCTGACAGATTAACAAAGAGTGTATCTCACGTAATGATGTTATAGGAAATCCGTACTTTTCCTCCTCCAATTTCAGCCTCTTTAGCGCCACAACCTCACCGGTATTCTTACATCGCGCTCTGAATACGATTCCATATGTGCCTTCTTCAATGTGGTTTAGCCGCTCGTAGTTGTTCACTGATCGGCACGATTTCAGCGGTGGATGCTCGCTGCGTGGTGGGACCGTCTTGGCTTGTGTGTGAGTCCGTGTATCCATGTCCTGGTGGTTGTTGGTCGTTGGTGGTGGATGGAGAATAACAATCACCAACGCCCCAATGAACTCAACGCTCCGCTGCTTCACCAAGCGCTCACCCGCGTATCCTGGACACTATCCAATCGGTAAATTAGAAAACCTGTTTCTCGCTGCAGGCAGTGCTGTGGTATCCCTCGTAGACGTATACAGACATGGTGAGTGCGGTTATTATAATGTACACCACGCACTACTCACAACTCTCCAGACATGCTAGCCACTCTTACAGAAACTTCCACTCCAACTCCCCTTCTCCAGCAGATGCGCGGTGGCATGCTAGCCACAGACACTGGCAGGCGCATTCTAGCTGAACGTCCGCGGATTTCAACGAAAAGCGTCGATTTGAATGCCCTTAAAGGTATGTCTAGAGGTACTCTAGGTAAGGAATACTCGTTGTGGCTCGAACGCTGTGGCGTTACTCCCGATACTCGCGATCCCGTGCATTACATCAACGACGAAGAGCTCGCTTACATCGTACAACGCTATAGAGAGAGTCATGATCTATACCACCTTCTCCTCGGTCAGAGAGTCGATATCCTCTCAGAACTTATCATCAAATGGTTCGAATTCTCTCATTTTAATCTACCTGTCGCCGGTCTTTCTAGCGCTTTCGGTCCTCTTAGACTGAGGCATGGCTGGCAGAGACAGAACCTTTTCACTCACTCAGGTCCTTGGGCTATTAGACAGGGTATCAGGTGCGGCCCGTTGATGGGCATATATTGGGAAAATGAATGGGAAAGTGACCTCGGAGATCTCAGAAGGCGTATGAACCTCACAGACGTGCCCGATTGGAGAGATGGCAAAGGTCCTCAGGGTAAAGGAAAGGCAGGTATTGGAAGTGGTTTGGAGATTGGCGCGGGTGACGTATAGTTTCTGTCATTGATATGTATTTCTCATTTGCAGCTTTTTCTTAGACCTTGTTGTACTGTTTGCTTTGATGTCTTGGTCTTTGTTCAGTCATATCTTGTATCGACCGAGCGAGTGACAAAATACATATCAAATAAGCCTCATACTGAATAAATTTCCTAAGAATCTTTATTGACTTATCAATTTGCATAGCTAATCGCAAATGCTTCTCTAAACCCAATTTACCTACATTTATCGACATAATACGTAAGGTCTTGTTCCATAAATTAGTGTCACTTCTGCTTTTACGTTTCTTCTTTGATTTTCTTTCATCTCGTGGTCAGAGAGATATTTCACTTCCAGTCTCTATAATGCTCCTTAAAGCCATACGTATCTCACACGAAGCCAGAAATGCTTTTGCAACTACTGAGTATAAATGTTAGGGACACATCTTCAACGTCTCTTACTCAATACGTCTGTTATCATACTGTCCACCTCCAATGAAATGAATCTGAGACTGCTTATGAAATGAGAGCAAATAAAGGCACACATACGATATTCGGTTTGCAAATAGACATATACTTTGAGCTGCACCCATAGGTAGATTACAGTGGATTACTCTCAAGTACATTTCTTCGTGGCCACGCTTTGATGTGGTTCGATTGCTTCCCACTCTCAGAATCAAGACAGAAGAAATATTGGCTGACTATGCGTCACCATATTTTGAAAAAGATATACAAAATTTCTTATATAAAGGTGGATATACCTCAGAAATAGCGTGGTACAAGGAATTATTAGAGAAGGTGTTTGATTTTAATAATTGATGAAAAGAGGTAGCCGAAGTGTCTTTATATAAATGTTTTGCTATTCATTCCAAAGTCGGCGATGAGAAGGCGAGCGAGATGTTAAACGCGGCTAGATACCAAACGCGGCAATAACAGCAACAGTCAAGATCTTTAAAATGAAACCATCAAATGTGCTAACAACGATACTCATAGTAATACTGCGACTGGATAGCATTGGAAACAATCTAACTGTGGGTGAGATAACTTCCGGAGAGGTGATAGGGGAGGTGCTGGAGTGAGTGCTGGGTTATTTACTAGAGAGAATCATAGAACAGTGGATAAACATCTGAATAAATTACATCAATTATAAAAACCTCTATACAAAGAAAGGATAAATAGCCATCTAAATAGCCATAGCCATAGGTTCATCCTGCATCATACCTGGAGCTCTTTCAGTAGATTTGTGTATTTCTCTTCTGATTTCAGGTGAAATTTGTGGATGTACGTTAATTTTGACGACATCGAGCAGCTGTGAGGGTTTTGTGAGTGAGTGAATAGATGAAGAAAATACCAAAACTCACGGCATCTTTCTGCTCTGGTGTTAGATCACTTGAGTAACGCTGTGTAAAAACTAGCAACGACTGATGCCACAAAACGGGCATCTTTTCATTAGATTTAGCGAAGCGCATGAAGTGATAGACTAAACCGTCTAAAACTTTGTAAGGGAGGGCATATTTTTTATCCAACAATACTCTAATGAATAGAGAAGTAGGACCGGTGTAATCCATTTCAGCTAAGTGCAGTAAAGCAGCAGCTGAATGTAAAACAGGGATAGAAGTTTTACTAAGAACACTCGCGAAGATGGCCGCTTCTTTGAGAGTGCATTGAGATTCTAACAGAGGGAAAAGAATACCTTTGAAGAAAGCAGCAGGTTTGTAGAGGGACTTTCTGAGAGCGTCGTAGAGGTGTACATCCATATTTTTAGTGTTTGGATCGTTGAGGTTGTCTCTACATCTATCTAATAAGACGTGTTGATAGAAGAGTCTAGATTGATTAGCTTTGAGGTTACTAGCGAACAATCTTGTTGCAGCGTATGTAGCATGTGGGGACCAAGATTCGGGGCCAGTTATTTGAAGGATAGCGATCCAATTTGGGAGGGAAGGGATAATTTTGAAGGCTTTGGGGAGTGGACCAGACTTGTAGCGTGAGAGAAGTTGACCAACTTTAGTGTAAACTTGAGTTACTTTGTCGGATAAAGTATTTTCTGGGGGAGGTTGAGATGGCTGGGATTGAGCATTTATCTTATCGAGAATGAGATCAGCGAGGGTTCTACGATTTGAGGTGTTTTGAGGCATGAAAGTATTCATAGCTTGCTCATCTTCTGGATTTATATCGAGTTGTTTGAAGGTTGTGTTGGTATCTACAGTATCCGTATCATTTGTAGGCTCTTCCACAACCTCATCTTTTTCAACATCATCGCCTTTAAGCTTAAAATTATCCTCATCAAGCTCATCATCATCTGATAAAGAATTTAAGAGATGTTGCCTGTCAAGATCTTGCTGTTGTTGCCTAGCTAAGGATAGAATTTTAGATGAAGTTTTTGGGTCGATTACTGAGGATTCTTGTGATTCAAAATCATTATCGTCTACTTTATTATTTGAATGTTTATTTGATAATTTACCAAATTTAAGAATATCATCATCTTGTTGTAATTGCTTGTGGAGTGGCTGTTGTTGTAGCTGCTGTTGCTGTTGCTGCTTAATAGATTTTGATTGTTTAATTTTACCCATTTTGATTTGGTTGTTGGACGTCTGCTTTCAACTTGAACCACTTCCAACTCGGTGAAAAATGGCAGATCATAGGGAAGCAGTTTTAAATTCGAAGGAGTACATTGAGCCTTCTCCAATGCCTAAAGATGTTCCACACGTAGATGAACTTGGTGCAACTTCAGCTCCATTGAAATCTGCTTCTTTCTTCATTGGTGATAGGTGTAAGGAGTTTAATGATGACTTTATGCTGTGTAAGCAGGGATCCGCAAACCCAGGTGATTGCCTTAAAGAAGGTAGAAAAGTAACTAGATGTGCATCATCTGTGTGAGTATACATCGATCCGTGCCATGAAATTGATGAATCTAATTGGTCAATTTTTAGCATCAACGATATCAACAAACATTGCTTTAATCAATTCAAGTCTCACTTTGATTGCTTAGAGTTTAATAACCAGGTTTGTTGTGGTTTATCTAGTAATATCCTTTACTTACAATTCCTAGTACTTGTTCCCTTGCAGAAATCAAGAACGTAGCCTCAATGAATGCGTAGCTGCTTCCCTCAATCTCCACAAGAATATCCCTGGTTCCCCTGAAAATCAACCTCAAATACACGAAAAAACTGACCCTATTCATAAGCGCATACAACATTAATATGTGTTTTTACTTGAAAATATATGTTTCTATCTATTTCTGTGGTCGGGGGTGCGTCTCTGGCTAAAGCTGTGTTTGTAGTTGTCTCTACTATCTCTGTAGCTATCTCTATAGCCCTCTCTATGACTATCTCTGTGTCTATCTCGATAACTACCTCTATAATCACCTCTGCTACTCTCCGGACTAAGACTTCTCCTTGTATTACCTTTTCTCCTTCTATCCACATCTTGCAAATCAAATACCATATCAGTGTTTCTGTTTCTTCTTCCATGTCCACTTGAGCTTACATCTACGCCAACTTTCTCACTTCGTCCTTTTTTTCCTTGACCACCAACCCACGCACCATGTAACTTACTCACACTCTGACTGAAATCGACAAAGATACGCCTATCATCTACCAAGACATTTTGCATTTTGAAATAAGCCATTTCAGCAGCTTCCCTTTTATCAAATTCTATGAAAGCGTAACAGAGACTGCTACCGTCATTCTTATCTCTAATAACTTCGCAACTGAGGATAGTACCGAATCTACTAAAGATTAATTCCAAATCTTCGTCTCTAGTAACAGGGTTGAGTTTGCAAACGAAAAGGATATTCTCAGGTGGTCTTATCTCAGCGAAAGGGAGATCACCGACCATTTCCAAAGTAAGTGCTGAAGCTGAAGCAGCGTGATCACGTCGCCGGGTTTCCTTTGTATCTTCATCTTCTTCTTCAATGTTTTCTTCAGATCCAATTCTAACCAAACCATTTGAGACATCTGGTGGAGTTGTGGGAGGGTTTTCAGGGATGATCAGACCTTTTGGATCATCGAAGGGGTCTTCAAGGATGACAACATGACGTATACGTACATCCTGATAAGGTCTGCCAGAACCATCAACGTAAACCTGATTCAGCTTATCTAAGGTATCAAAACCTTCAACGACGCGACCAAAAGGGGTATGACGGTTGTCTAGGTAGTCGATGTTATCAGCGAGTGTGATAAAGAATTGACTTGCACAGCCAGTAAGGCCATTAGAGTCTTTAGTAACAGCCATTGAAACAGTACCTCTAGCGTTGTGCTTCAAAGAAGGTTTAAACTCCGGTTTAAAGAGCTCGAGACGGTTGTTTATAAAGCCATGAATGGAATTACCGCCTTTTCCAGTAGCTAGTGGATCACCAACTTGAGCTAAGAAGTTGTGGGAGACTGGAGGGGAGTATGAGAGCGAGATTTGAAGGAGGATAACGACGCACCATTGAAGAAAGCGTTTAGATTGTAAAAATACACTTTACATAGTTTAAGAAAGTTGCGCGTAGTAATTGGACATTCATTAGTGTAGAGATCAATCTGGGGTATATTGCGGGTTAAGAAATGAAAATATAAATATAAATAATCTCACAACGATATCTCCAAGGCTCGTTTCGATTAAGACTGCAGCGCCTGGTTCTTCCATGACGTGATGCTAGATGGTGGAGGAGGAATGAGAAGTATTTTAAATATTAAAATAATTATTAGATTTATTTAAATCGTAATTATCATTCTTTTTGCTTCTTGTTCACATGCTATCATCTTCTCGGCCCGGGCAGCTCAATCAGAACCTGCGAGACCCAGTGCAGCCTCAAGACTACCAACAAAATACCAGGCTACAACCCTCTGACGATGTTAATGAAGGTCGCGCCCGTCGCACATCCCACAACAAAGTGGGTGAGCACGCAAGACGGGTAATCAAACACAAAAATAAGCAGAAATACGACGATGACCCAGATCGGGATTACATAAAGAAAGGTCTCGATCAGCTTGATTACCAGGATCTTAATGACGATGACTTGAATTACTCGCAACCACAGAGTAACGAAGAGGTGGAATCACTCGACCAGCTAAAGGCTGATACTGAGGAACGATTAGAGTGGCAGTCTATGCTGGCTTCCGTTATCCAAGGCGAGGTTCTTAAGTCGGAGAAGTCACGCATGATTGGTAACCTCACAAAAAACGAGAATGAGAATAAAGCCAACTACCAGTACCAGCTTTGGCTTGGTATACGCGCTAAACTCAAAGGCAAATCCGTCGACGATGAGCTCACAAATTTGGAGGAATGTCGTGAGGCTGTTGACGACATTCTGTATCAGGTTGTCTCATTCAAAGCTGCTGCAATCGATGACGATCAATCGAAAGAAGAAAAACAGAAAAACAATAGCGAATCTTACATTACCCCTTCTATCATCCCACACAGCCTTCTCACCCCTACAACAAAATCTGCAATCACTCAAATCGAAAATCTCCTCAATCAGATCGATTTCGTTGAATCTCTCTACCCCAACACTAAAACCTTAGAAGAGGCAAAACCCTCTTATGCTTCAAAAGACTTTAAAGACAAACTAAACGCCCTCTGCTCTTACGTGACTGTCGTCAAGACGCTCCGTGCTACTATACAAACCCTGCGCGATTGGACTGGCTCAATGAACCTCGACGTCACCCACACAACTGAAGGTGATACTCCTCTCTCAATGCCTCCCTTGATTTCCAACACCTCTCAAGAGAGTGTCGAAAGATCCATACGTACCGAAGACTCATTTAAGCAGAACGTAGAAAAAAGGCGCAGACAAACCGAGCCTATGACTTTTATCGAGAAGCTCCTAAAGGAGGAGTCTTTCGACACGCTATTCGAAAGACGCACCATCATCTCCCTCACTATTGTCCTTGATAGGGCAAAAGAGCTGCATATTAACTGGCGACACATCTTTGAAGGATTCAATTTGCCTGCCTTTGATAACGAGCTGGTTATTCTCACTCGCTTCCCCTCCAAGCTCATGCAGGAAGCTCTCAAAGTGCGCCTCGAGTACTCTGCTAAAGTCAGTGATCCGACGGGGTTAGTCATTGACCAACTCCTTGATGATTTTAGATCTGCTCTTTCACAGGCGGTTTACATCAAACGCAAATACAACGAGTATAACACACGCATTGTCGATGAATCCAATGGCATGGTTAGGTGGGAGTTACCTAGTGAAGAATTTTCCCAATACGACTCGGTCCTACTCAAGACTGTCCAGCAATTCTTCAAACTCATACTCACTAAACTCAAGAGTGGAAGCAAGGCGCTCTACTTCAAAGAAACGGATATTCTTGAAGACCAGTGGAATTTCCTGTTAGATATTGTGGAAAACATCGAAGGCGCAGACATTGTGGTTGCTGAAAAATTCTGCTCTCTCACCAACCGTCTGATGAAGCGTATTGCAAATTACTTTGAGACCCAGCTCAAGTCTATCGATGTCACTACGATGGAGCACAATGAGACTCTATTCTGGTACAGCACAATACTGGAAAATGTTAGATTGAGATATAGAAAGCTGCACAGATTTAGCAAGTGAGTGAGGTACCTGCGGTATGCCCTTACTAACACACCCTTACCAGACGACTAGCACTGCGTTTTGACAACTCAGCAGAATACAATCTCGAAGATTTTGACCTAAATGTCTTTGTCGAGACGCTCGTATCTACGAACCACTTTCTCGTCTACTCTGAATACCTAGCCAGCAAGAGTATCTACGTTATCGCCGACAGCCAGCTTGCCGATCGATCTGACCTGATCTTCAATCTTCTTACGCGCGCCTTCCTCTACCAGGACAAACAAGCACAGGCGGATATATTCAACGAACCCGAGGCGCGCTACTTGCTAATAATATCACCGCGCAGCCCTTTCTTCTGGAATGGACCAATCATGGAGATAGATTTGGGTATTGTAGATGTTGAGCTCCGCGATAGTCGTATCAGACTAATAGCCGACGGGCCAACGAACCATCTGCGTAGAGCCAAGGAGAAATTTGTATCTATTTGGATGGGCGGAAGTGAGGAGGATGTCAACAACGACATCATCACTCAGCCTCCTCCATCCTTCCCATTCAAGGTGATGGCGCAGGAGCAAGTTGGCTTGCCAAAGGTAGACAGGGAGCTGCGCAAGATATCACTTGCAGCGTACAGGCTCACTCTGGCTATAGGCACGTCACCGATACTTCTACGCAAGAAGCTCTACGGTATTCCCAACAGACAAGAGACGCTGTCGAATTGGTACTCATTCGCAGCCGAGCACGGCCAACATGCCCTCAAGTACATGGAATCACCCGCATCTGAGAATTTCAACAAGGTTCTTATGAAACTCGCTATTGACTGGCTCGCATTCATTTGCGAGGATTGTATACCGACTGACCGCAAGACATTCAGGTGGGCGGTTAATGCACTCGAGACGTCGATGTCTATTTCGCAAAATGGCAACATACTCGAACTGAAGTCGGTTGATTTTGAAAACCTCCGCGAGAAAGTGGCAATGTGCATGACGCTTCTTGTTTCCCATTTCGATATTATGGGCGCACGTTCTTCCTACGAGGCTAAGAAGGAGAGAGAGGCCAAAGACGAAGCTAGGCGGATGCGCATGCTCTCTTCGCTCAATTTCGATGAGAAAAACGGTCGTTATGGTCAGTTCCTCAGCGACGCAGGCTGGTATAAATCTTTCGACGGAACTACAAATTCAGTGAGGTACTTCATGGAGGAGTCCATGCGCGGTATCTATGCGATTGAGAATAAGAGACGCATTCTTGAAAAAGATCAGCGTCTAGTCGGTCGCGTACTCGACACTGAGAAGCTCGGTGATAGATCGCTCGTCTTGCTCGCCAACGCCGCCTCAAATATCTCTATCCGCTGGCAGCAAGGTAAGCTCATCGGCGCTGGTACATTCGGCAGTGTCTACTTAGCCGTTAACCTCGACAATGGCGGTATCATGGCTGTCAAAGAGATACGCTTCATCGACGTCAATGATCCTGGTGTCCTCTATAAGCAGATCCACGACGAGATGAAAGTGATGGAGATGCTCTCACATCCTAACATAGTAGAGTATTATGGTATAGAAGTGCATAAAGAGAAGGTATACATATTCGAAGAATTCTGCCAGGGCGGATCGTTAGCTGGATTGCTTGAGCATGGCAGAGTGGAAGATGAGAGTGTTGTGCGAGTATACGCGTACCAGATACTTGAAGGACTGCAATACCTCCACTCAAACAGTGTCGTCCATCGTGATATCAAGCCTGATAGTGGGTTGTAATATTACTGTCGGAAATCATCTAACACATTTACACAGACATACTGCTCAACGACATAGGTATTCTCAAAATGGTTGACTTCGGTGCAGCTAAGGTATTGCAGAGGAACAAGACGATCGCAAAAACTCGTATGAATGGCGGCAACAAGGAGGGTCCAGGCGGATCACTTGCCGGTACTCCTATGTACATGTCTCCAGAAGTCATCAAAGGTGAAGGTGATAAGGCGGGAGTGTTTGGTGCGATGGATGTGTGGTCATTCGGGTGTGTGTTGCTCGAATTATGTACTGGACGTAAGCCATGGCATGGTCTCGATAACGAGTGGGCTATTATGGTGAGTGGAGATATTTCATGTCTGGATGTACACCCTGCTAACTACCGAATTAGTTCCATATCGGTGTCTCTGGCCAACCACCTCAACTGCCTTCTACGAATGAACTTAGCGAACTTGGTATAGACTTCATCAAGCAGTGCCTCATCATTGATCCGAAGAAGCGTCCTACTGTGGATGAACTACTCGATCACCCTTGGATTGAGAAGTTCAGAGAGGAAATTGAGTTGGAGTATGAGGATGAGATTGTACACCGCTCTTCGCACAAGGGGGATAATGACAAGGGCAATAATTCTGATGCAATGGCATCTGTAGGAAATTCAATTGACGGTTCACACGCCCTCGGCACTCCCTCATTCGAGTGAGTAGTAGTGATGGCAACTTTTACTACTTGTTGTTATTAGTTTTTTTTTTTCTTTTTTTGTTGTAATTTGCCGATTAATACTTTTGTCTGTATATAAGCAGTTGTTTCTTTGCAAGCTTTATTGCGCGAGCAATTGTATTATGTACGCATAATCTATTGAACGAATGTATGTCTTCTATTAAAGGAGGTAATAATTTTACAAAAATGTACAAAAATCCATGAAAGCTGAAAAGTAGCAAGTGAGTAAGTGAGGCAAAGAAAAAGATATAGCATGTCTTAAACATCATTAAAGCTAGGAGCGTTTGCAATGATCCCGAACAAGCATCCAGACACGATACCAGCGAGGGGGAGGGTGATACACCAACCATAGAAGAAGAAAGCAAGTGCTTTCCAATTAGTTGTTCTCCAACTACCTGAGCAGCAGCTGACACCGATAGTGGCACCCGTGATACTTTGTGTAGAAGAGACGGGAATACCGAATTGTGAGGCGAGAATGACAGTGATAGATGCACCCAACTCCATGGAAAAGCCCCTGGATGGTGAATGCAATGTGAGTCGGTTACCGAGGACGCTCATCAATTTCCATCCATATGTGGCCAGTCCGATGACAATACCTATACCACCATAAGCTATTACCCACACCGGCACCTCAGCTTCTGAACCGCTGTACTGACTAGTTTTCCAGCATTGGTAGACAGCTGCTAGTGGTGCGATTGAGTTGGAGACGTCGTTGCTACCGTGTGAGAAACTAGCGACACATGCAGACATGACTTGCATAAATGAGAACATATGTTCTGTGTTGTTGTCGTATTGCGTTGCATTTGCGTGCATGTCTCTGATCTTTTTTTGCGTCTTCTCTGAGCCAGATTTTTGCATTTCGTGGATGTTAGTCCTGAGACCACCAAAGAGGTAGTAATTGGCAGCAGGGAGAAGATTGTAACGCAACATGATCCAGATATTCCATGGCTCGATCCACGCACCTTCGATTGGATGGTAGTAAGGTTTTGGTGGTCTGCCCGTGAAGTCTGTTGATCTGCATTCCTTTTCAACTTCTTCTGCAAGTTGTGAGGGATGCCTGTTCGATTCACCGCTATTTCTCCTGATGGGATCAGACTTGTGTGACATACTTTCCTCCGCGCCATCGGCAGCCTCAACATCTTCACCGCGTCTATTTCCTTTATCAAGGTGAGCCCAGTCTTCGTCGTGATGGCCCTTGTAGTAGTCAGGTACGGCAAGGGTGTTCTCGGTCGCGTCGGCTGGCGGTTGTCTGAACCATAAAGCCGGACCGAGGAAGATATGCCAGATCTTGATGGTGTAGTCCTTCTTCACGACTTGGCAGTGCACGTATGGGAGGAAAAACAGAATGGAAAGGAGAGAAACACCGCCACCTGCGCCGAGGATGCTGCCTACAAGCACACCGGTCGTCAATTCACCCTCCTTGACAGTGCTTGCGCCTTTCCACAGGATTGACATGGTGAGGATGGCCGCAACAGCGAAGAAATAGAAAGGAGCTGCGTAGAAAGCAACAGTGGTAGAATTTTTTCTCTTCAACACACCAAACTTGGTGATGAGGAAGATAATAGCAGCAATACAGCCACTAAGGGCAGGGGCGATACCCCATGCGGCGAAGACCTGACCAACGCCACTCCATTCCCAACGGACTGACTGAGCGCCACCGGAAGCGATACCGACACCGACGACAGCGCCTAGTAGAGTGTGAGTGGGGCTTTTGAACGTCTATAGCACACGCACCTATTACTGTGTGAGTTGCAGATACCGGCATGCCCATACTCGTTGCGAATAGCTGGAATGTCGCACTTCCAGCGGACACACAGCCGAATCCAAGCATCTGGAAACCGACAGTTGGGAAATTGGAGAGGGGAATGATATCGTCTTTGATTGTAGACGCTACACGTGAACCGACGAGAATTGCACCCAGGAATTCGCAAACCGCGGCTGCGAGAATCGCCTGCCTGAAACTGAGGGAGCGTGAACTGACCGAAGTGGCGAATGAATTTGCGACATCATTAGCGCCCATTCCGTATGCATCAAGGAATGAGGTTCTGCGTTTGTTAGTGGGTTAGCCGGGTGTAACGTTTATCGACTCACATAAGCGTGATGGCGAATATGTAGTCGAGCGAGGCAAGACGTGACATTTAAAACGATTTTAAAGCTCTTGTCGTTGTTTGGGAGAAGAAGTCTGAGAATTATTTAATCAGTTTCTAGCCACGTTGTCAAAATTCTGGGTGCACGTTTTCAGGAACAAATCTCGGCTTATCAAATTTCTGTCGGTGTGAGCTGCTGCAGGTGAAATTGTGCGATATCTAAAGCTCCTGTCAACAATCACCTTCCTTTTCTCGCCTCAAATTACGTCAAAATTTCATTTGGCTCGAGCAACGTGCTTGCCAAGATGATCCGAAAATTCTACCCAAATGCCGCGCCTGTGCCTGTTTCATGGCTATGGCTAATCATACAGCTATATGCATAGTTGGTATACAAATTACACTTTCACACATATTACACCTGCTCAGAAGTATCGTGAACGGGTTGATATGCGTTGTTATTCCTAAATCTACCGAATGACATCATCCGACGCATTCCAAGCGAGGGCAGCACATTCTCGCCATCTTTCTCGCGTGCCTTTCCTTTGTCTTTCCTACGCCTCTCTTTGAATCCTTCGTCCGGTATCTCGTAGACCTGCGTCCAGTCAACACCAAGCTGCTTGCCATTAGTCCAGAAGTCCAAGCAATTGCCAACAATGCCGATATTGAATGGGTTATTCGTCTTGGATGATTTAGCCAAACCTTCTCCCGCTTTGCCCTTGGTAAATCTATCCAGACCTAAAATTTGTAGTAGTAAGTTTGGTTTTTGTACCTTGGGTGGATTGACGTTGGGGTTATTGGCGAGTAGCTGGCGATGCTTGTTTACCATACCCTGCTGTTCCGCTGCGCTAGTCCCTTTACCTCCCATAAAGCCGAAGCGACCCAGATTCGTCACTTCCATCGTCGTCAGCTGCCTGGCTATTTGCCACAGTTGTGTGCATAGCAAAACTATCGTCCATGAGAGTTGCAAGGTGAGCCATGCGGACATTGAGAACAGGAAGCCGTCTTGATGCGATGCAATGCACAGGTTCTGCGGCATCAAGCAGAACTGCATGTCGGCGTCTATATCGTCAAAGGTGTATGTGGGTGATATT
The DNA here is from genome assembly GCF_000400465.1 of Wallemia ichthyophaga EXF-994. NCBI lineage: Eukaryota > Fungi > Basidiomycota > Wallemiomycetes > Wallemiales > Wallemiaceae > Wallemia > Wallemia ichthyophaga. Next base: position 4,708 of record NW_008806283.1, on the reverse strand, counting down.
TGTTTGAACACTAAATAGGTGTTAGATGAGGCTTTCTTTAGCAGTGTCAAACGTACTTTCAAATGACAGCTTGTCAAATGTGATTATACCAACAATCATGCTCACAAGAAAGCAGATAAATTGCCTATGGTTGTTACTTCCGATGGCGTTCCACACCCATGGGCAGTAATGATCGAATCTAGCGACGAGCTTGTTCGTGACTCTGTCATATTTACTACGGAGTGGCTTCTTGCACTTATTTGGGTATCAGAGGGAGTACTTTAAACATCTCATCTCACCCACCAAAGTATAGATGCAGAAATTTTGACCATTCATCCTTCCCTCCGAAACGAGCTCCTCGATGTGCTGCTTAATTTCAGACTGACTGGATGGCCTGGGCACAGTGCCAGGATCTAGGTGAATGGCTCTGAGGAAGTTCCATACACATACAGTCAAGCTGATGATGAAGAGTACGTTTGCCAAAGGATGTTCCATAGTGTTCCATACTAGTCTAGTAACCCAGCAGTAGGTGAGCCAAAGCATGGAGGAAAGAACTATAGAAGCAAGGAAAGGAGTCTTGACAAGCTCGTTGTTTTGACCCCGATTGTCAAGTAGGACTTTTGCGACAATGTGAAATTGCGCATACGACTCACCGATAGCAATTGGAATGGCCATGTAAGAGGGTAAAGAGGAGAGGGTCCAGAAGATGAGACCCATGAAGAAAACTGGTATAAAGAAGATGACAATGTTTGTGTTACGCTGTGTGTGGGGTGTGAGGGGTGGCTAGGAATAAATAACCAACTAACATCTGATAAGGGTTTATCGCGCACGCGACCGTCTTCATTTCTGCCGCCATCAGCTAAAGCGCGTCTATAAGCACCGATAGATTTCAATTCGTGTGCCATAGCAAGAGGAGTTTTACCGTCGTTTGATCTTGCGGATAAATCACCGCCTGCTTCGATGATATGTCTCAAGCAGACTCTGTTGCCTGGAGACATGTAAATAAGAAGGTTTGATTAGAGAAAAGAACAACGGACCTCTAACAGTAGCCCAATGTAAAGGAGTAAGACCAGCATGATCAGATTTGTTGACATTGGCACCGTGTCTGATGAGAGCGTCTACAGAGAGAGCATCGCCTTGGTATGCAGCCCACATGAGTGGAGTGTGACCTTGAATATCAGGAGCATCGATCTCAACGTTCTGTTGAAGGATATAGAAGACGGCCATGATAACGCTTGAGTGTACAACCAAGTGTAGAGCGTTGAAGCGCTGGCTGTCAACGATGGAGGGATCAGCGCCGTGTTTGATGAGAGTATGGAGTACGTATAAGTGTCCGTTTCTAAGGCAATGTCAGGATTGTGTTTATTATGTTTAAACCATAAACAAACCTAGCCGCCCATTGTAAAGGCGTTGACACGAGTTCACCACCGAATGAATCTACTTGGGCGCCATTTTCAAGTAAATAGGTGCAAGTATCTAATTGAGCATTTATTGAAGACCAATGGAGCGGAGTTATATTCTCAATATCCCTGTCATTCACGTTGGCCTTGCGATTCGAAATGAGATTGTGAATGCAAGCGGTATCACCACGCTGAGCAGCAGAAAATATATCCAATTGTTCCGGCTGTTCTGGCTGTGATTCTTGTGGTGCTTGTTCCCCCACGCTGGTTTCGTGGCTGTCGTGCGTGTCGTGGTCCATGACTGCAAGAGACAAGGCTTGAAATCTAATAATAGTAAATCACTTGGCGAGTTTTGTGATTTTTTATTTTAATTATTTATATTTGTTTTTAGATTATTTGCCTCTTAACTTAAACCACCAACTGTAAGTCGACTTGAACTGGCAATTGGGATTCGAGGATGTAAAATTTAAGATAGGGACAGCTTAGCAAATTATGCTGATTTATCTTGTGATAGTTTTTTCTGATTTCCCTGTCAAATTGCACCTTGAATTTTCTAACAAAACTTCAGAAATATTGTCATGATTAATAATTTCAAGTAAATTTATCATTTTATACTTTAAAAACCATTCTCAGCTTTGTTAAAGGGTCAATGGCGTCCTCGCCGACATGGATGGCACTTTGATTGAATCTACACCCGCCGTCGAGGCTACTTGGGCCCAATTTGCGCAAGATTATCCTTTCATTGACTTAAACTACGTACTCAGGCACTCGCACGGTGTACGCACCCACGAGAACGTCAGTCAATCCCGCCCACACCTTCCATCCTCACACGCAGACAGATGATTCGCTTTTGCAAGCTCCAGAATCCAGACACCATTGCGTCTGAAGCTAAGCGCTTCGAAGAGACTATCCTTGCATGTGCAAAACACAGACAGGAGCAGGGCCTGAAGGGGTTAGTTGTTCTGCCAGGAGTTAACACCCTTCTAGAGCAGCTCAATGCCAACCACCACAACTGGACTATTGTCACTTCCGCTACAAGAGTCTACGCGAACGCCGCTCTCCAAATATCCAACATCCGCCAGCCAGAAACGTTTATTACTTCAGAAAATGTCTTGCGCGGGAAGCCTGACCCTGCACCATTCTTGGAAGGCGCAAAAGTTATTCATCAGAATCCACGCGACTGTCTCGTCCTAGAGGATGCTCCTTCGGGTATTCAAGCGGCTAAAGCTGCCGGTGCACTTGTCATAGCACTACTGACATCATACCCTATTGAGACTATAAAAAATGCGCACCCAGACTTTATTGTTAAAGATTTGAGCAGTGTCTCTGCCAAGTGGTTAGACGATCACTATGAAATTAATGTGGATATAGTCGAATTGTAGATCTTTATATTTCTCTGTGCCTTGCATTTACGAACAATCAAACCAATATTGCTCCTCTCAAATTGGCTCGCGGAGGAGATGCTGTGGGTCAATTGCAGACATATACAAAAGACGCTGCTACAGCGGTGGTTTGAAGAGATTCCTCCGCATCTACTGATACCATGAATATGATTGCAATCGTAATTATTCAATATCAAGCGTGAAGGACAACACCCGAGTGAGCCAACATAAACTTCCCAACAACCGCATCGCATCTGCCAACAAACGACCAAGGCGACAATGCATATGAATACACCACTTACCAAGAAGATATAATGGGATATAGATCAATCTCAATGATACTTGGCGGTGGAGATATTGAACAACTTAGTCTACGCTCAGGTTTACAGTAAATTCAGCGGGCTATCATAAATAAAGCCTTAGAAGCAGGCCTCGAGAGAATTATCGGATATTTCATAGTCGAAATTGAGCTAAACGACGTTTGATCCGGCCTTCTTTACTTAACCCATGCCTTCTAACCATTTTTTCATATTACTGTATCTTGTAAATTAATTCAATGCTATTCTATTACGAAATTAAAAGTATAAATGTAAATCTAGCTCTATATTTAAACATTTCCCGTGTTGATGCTTTGTGCAAGTATTAAGTAATTCTGTATCTAGTTGGTCTTGTATTAAAGTAGTATCCTTATGCCCTAGGAACTTCATGTGTCGAGGGTTGAGGAGATAAGCCCATTCCTTCCTGATATTTGTCATCACCCTTCTTAGGTGCCGAATCCGCAACATCTCCTCTGCGTTCCTTGTTAGGCGGCACCCACTTCTCCGATTGCCATGCCCTCAGTCCCTTAACTGAGTACATTTCATCGACGTTCTCTAAAGACAAGCCAGCTGACTCATAGCAGAAAAAGAAAACAAATCCAGCTGCAAAGAGGTTGCAACCCGCGAAGACGTATCCATAGCCATATCCTATGGCGCTAGTAATGAATGGTGAGAAGAAGGAAATAAGGAAGTTCCACGTCCAGTTCGAGGCTGTCGCAATTGATGCCTGTCTTGCTCTAGTGCGCATTGGGAATGTCTCTCCGACAATGATCCAAGCGCCTGGGCCGTAAGTACAGGCAAAAGATGCAATGAAAAGACAGGCTGCCACTATCATCCCCTTTCCAATCTTAGGGTTGTCTTCAGGAGGCTTGGCAACACCGAGAGAAGCGAAGATGATGAGGAATGCACCCTGCCACAAACCACCCCAAATGAGTGGCTGACGACGTCCGAAGTTCTCCATAACGTAGAGACCACCGAATGTACAAACGAAGTTTACGGCGCCCAGAATGATTTGGGTGATGAACGAGTCTTCAATACCAACCGACTGGAAGATGGTGGCTCCGTAGTAGAAGAAATAGTTCACACCAGTCAGCTGCTGCAAAGATTGTATGATGATTCCAAGCATCGTTCGATACACTAGCTTTGGGGTGCCTTTGTGGCCAACAAAGCACTCTGCCCACGACTTCCAAAACGAAGAAGCTGAGTTTTTTTCGATTTCAATGTTTCTGGAAATCTCTTCGAAATCATGCTCGACGACGCTCCTGTCAGCATCCGTACGTACACCTCTGATCTTCTCGAGAGCACGTCTGGCTTCTTCATGCTTATTATTCATCATGAGCCAGCGCGGCGACTCTGTATGTGTGTCAGCGGTGTGCAATGTCGTCACAGGCACTCACCCGGCAAGAACCAAATCCCGATTCCGAGAATCAGAGCGAAGACATTACCAAGAGCGACAATGATTCTCCACGACGCACTGCTATCCAGAGTGCGCGTGCCGATGCAGAAGCAATATGCCATCAAAATACCAAATGTTATGGCCAACTGATAACATGCGACTGCCGTACCTCTAAAGGCAGCCACGACGCATTCTGACATGTACATGGGTACTGCGGCGGACAACGCACCGACA